>NW_027098863.1:620000-991000 GCF_037042795.1 Molothrus aeneus
TTGTCCTAGGTGCCAGGGTAGACTTGATGTCCTAGGCCCCTGGGGTAGACCTGATGTATGAGGTGCCGGGGTAGACCTGTTCTCCAAGGCCCGGGGTAGACCTGATGTCCCAGGCCCCTTGGGGTAGACCTGATGTTCCAGGCCATCCTTAGCCTACGGCCCCCTAGCAAGCGGGAAAAGTATGCAGATGGCGCTGGGGAGGCTGATGGGGGAGGGCGGGGCGCCCCAAACCGCCGATGGGCGGCTGCAGCTGCGACAGAGAGGGCAGGGCCAGGGGCAGGGCCAGGGGCAGGGGCAGGGGCAGGGGCAGGGAGAGGGGGCACACGAGAGCGTGCATGCGCATGGGCGGGCGGGCATGCACGGGTGGCAGGGGGGTGGGGAGAGGTGGCTGCGGGTGTGGGGAGGGGGCAGGGATGGTTGGCCGCGTGTGCCTGCAGGCGCAGCGGTGTGGTAGCCTGCAGGGGTGGCCGTAGCCTGCAGGGGTGGCCTTGGGGTGTGAGCATGTGGAATGGGGGGGGGTGGGGGGGGTGGGTGTGCGTCACTGTTTCTGTCTCTGTACGGACGAGCGCTGGTGGCTTCGTGCCGGGCCCAGGTGCCTCGGCACCGAGCCTCCACAGCCCCCTAGAGTCACGTCAAGGGCCGAAGACCTCTGCGGACCATGAAACAACCCTCCCAAAAGCCACACACAGCACCTGTGTGCTGATGGCGCCGCTGGCGGCCGCCGCCACCTGTACCAGTGGGCAGGGCGGGGCGGGCCGGGGAGGGGAGGAGCGGGCCGCATCAGGGCCAGGGGGGCCGGCCTGGGTAGGGTCCCAGGAGGGCGTGGCGGGGCAGAGCGGGGGGTGGGTGGTGGCGGCGCTGTTTGGCCAGTTCAGCGTGTCAGCAGGCAGAGCACAGGCTTCAGCTTGCCCGTCGGCTCGGCTGGGAGTGCTTCTGATACGAAATGAAAAGAAATAAAATTGGCCAATTTTTTTGTTGGTTTGTTTTTCTGGATAAGTTTCTTGTTCCAAGCAAATAGAAGAGCTATTCTTTCAGGAAAGGAGAAAAGAAAAAGGGGCGGGGGGGGGAGGTCTGGGGGTGGGGAGCAACCAAGAAAACCCAAATTCAACCCACAAGCCTGCCGACCCCCCAAAAAAAACCAACCTCAAAACTAAGCATCAGTATCAGAGAAAGGCAAAGCAACTGGAAAAAAAAAACCCAACAATTAAAAAAAAAAAAAAGAAAAAAACCAAAACAAAAAAAAAAACCCAAATCCCCCCAAACAACAACAAAAAAGCCACCACGGTGGTCTCTTGTCCTGCCCTCTTCCTGTCCCTGTGTAGGGATGGAGCATCGCTGTGCTTTCAGGAAGCTCTTTGTGGAAACTTCTGCCATTACAAGCTCCTTTGCCCTCGGCGGATGCCTGCACTGGAATCCCTCACAGCTGGCTTCGGAGCACACTCAAGTTGGCTCTTCTAAAACCCGGGGTCCTTTTCCCCTTCAGCGTGCTCAGCATGCCCTTTAACTCCACGCCGCTGTGCAGCTGGAGCAGCGGGACAGGGACCTTTGCATCCTGAGCTGCCCTTGTTCCTCTCTGTCCGTGCACGGAACACAGCGGGGAGGAGAACGGCAGCAGGGCCCTGCGTGTCCCCGGGCTCAGGTTTTGCACCGCTTCAGCTCCACGGAGATGCGGGTAAAGTGAAAAACACAAACAGTTTATTAAGGGAAAGTGAAGCGAAGGGGTCAGCTGGGAGGTAAAAAAGGGCATGGGCAGGGCCTGAGGGCTGCAGGGAAGGAGCTGCCAAGAGGGAGAGAGATGGCAGGAGCTGCTGCAGCTTGGCACAGGCTCAGCTGTGAGCAGCCAGAGCTGTGCCTGGAGCTGCAGGCGGTCCCAACTGGAAATCAACGAAGGAGGCCAGTACAGGTACATCTGGTCCAGAAGACAAATGAAGTTCTTCAGATCTGTGGGGAAATATCGCGAGGTCTCGAGATATCGCGAGGTCACGCAGAACCTCTCCCCTCTTACTGTTAACTGACCGTTACCCCCTGTTATAAAAGACCCTGCCTAACTGTTAATAAATGCCAGTTACTGTCCACCACATTGGTGTATGCATGTGCTTGGCCCATAAGGCAGAGGTGATGCCACTGAACCGTCCTCGACCCGGGACGCCACACCCCAAGCGGCGGCAACAAGTGGTGCCGAAACCCGGGAACAATCCGGGAAGTGGGAATCACCTGGGCGAGTTGGACGGTGGCCGGAGCAGCAGGACTGTCTCCGGCGGGGAGGACGGTCCCAGAGGACAGGCAAGAGGGACGGGTCTCCCGCTGGCATTCGGCGAAAGAGGAGGGCTCGTGCCATGAGTGGCGAAGGAGGAAGGCTCGCGCCTAGGACCGACGAAGGAGGAAGGCTCACGCCGGGGCGGCGAAGGAGGAAGTCTCGCGCCAGAAAATTGGCAAAGGAGAAAGGCTCGCGTCGCAGCTGGCGGAAGAGGAGGTCTCGCGTCGCGATTTGGCGAAGGAGGAAGTCTCGTGCCAGGACCTGGTGAAGGAGGAAGTCTCACGTCGATAGCCAGCGGTGGAGAGGATGGAGCCCCTTGCTAAGGTCATTTTTAAAATTCACAGAGAATGGGGCATAGATTGTGAGCCGGGAGATTTTGTCCTCGCAGTGTTGAGGCTCCTGCGCACTGGGGTAATCAGGCATCTGGAGGATATCTTCTGCCCAGAAGTATGGGATGGTTGTACTGGGGCCCTAGTGGAGGAGGCTATGTCCTCAGGCTCAGGGCGGAATCTAAAATCATGGGGCAGGGTCATGCGGGCACTGAAAAAAGCTCGGCCAGTCCAGCGGGAGCGGGGAAAATGGAAGGCCACCCAGGACTGCTTGTGGGAGGGACCCTGGCAGGGTGCGGACGATCGTGGGTCCACTGAGTGTGGGGATTCGCAGCCGTGGGAGCACTCTTTGCAGCTCCCGAGCCCAGGCACCCCATCTATGGGGAAAAAGCTGTCATTTTGGGACAGGCTGCCAAAGGAAGCACGGAATGCAGCTGTTAACTCAGAGGCGCAGAGCGTGGCCGTCGTTAACTCAGAGGCGCAGAGCGCAGCCATTGGTTCAGAGGCGCGGGGTGCAGCCGTTAGTTCGGAGGCGCAGAGCATGGCCGTTAGCTCAGAGGTGTGGAGCCCCGCCATTAACTCGGAGGTGCGAGGCACCGCCGTTGACTCCGAGTCCGAGGGAGCCTGGGCGGGGCCTCCGCCTCATGTGCCGCAGGGTGAAGAGTCCCGGGGGGGGGGTGTCACCATGGCGACCCGTGGCCGGCGGGGCTGGCAGGGCGGCGCGCTGAGGGTTGAGCCGCCGGGCTCCCAACCGGCTGTGGCCAACAGCCACTGCCTCCAGTGGCCGCGCCTATGCAGTGCCGGCGGGCAGCCTGGGCGGCGCAGGGCGGCCAGACCCTTCCGTGGGCTGGTGGCAAGTGGAGCCGGGCAGCGCGGTACCGACGTTGGGGCGATGCATCGCACCGGAGAGAAGAGCCGTGCGGGGTGATGGGAGTCCTGCCCCGCCGCCCTCCGCAGCAGCAGCGGCGGCCGGGCCGTGCTGGGCATGCTGACAGAGAACGGGCAGCAGCAGCAGCGGCCCAGGGGCCAGGGTGCTGCTGTTATCAGTCGCTTTTCTGGCTTTGAAAACACCGTCACTTCATGTAGAAAAAATGAAGTGCCCAACTGCATCATCAGTGCTGCATCAAAGCAAGGTTTTGCTATCTATAAAGAAAACTACAGCTGCCAAGTGTCTGAAGAGCTGGAATTAAGCCACTGTGAACTGGATACCAGTGCAATGATATCCAGTATTCATCAGAGGCTGGATTTGAGTTGAGGCTCTCCTATGGTAGTGGAAGATGTTGTAACTCTGGCTGTGGGAGAGTATGCAGAAGACATTTATCAGTACCTCCGAGAAGCAGAAGTAAGATTTAGGCCCAAGCCCTACTACATGAAGAAGCAGCCAGATATCACAACAGGAATGCGTTCTATCCTGGTAGACTGGCTGGAGGAAGTAGGGGAAGAGTATAAACTTTGGACAGAGACTTTGTACTTGGCAGTGAACTTCCTGGAGAGGTGTCTTTCCTGCATGTCTGCTCTCAGAGGGAAGTTACACCTTGTGGCAACAGCAGCAATTCTTCTGGCTGCGAACTATGAAGAGATCTACCCACCAGATGTGGATGAATTTGTCTATATAACAGATGATACCTACACAAAGAAGCAGCTGCTAAGAACGGAACACTTGCTTCTCAAAGTGCTAGGTTTTGACCTAACAGCCCCAACCGTCAGCCAGTTCCTCCTTCAGTCCTTCACAAATTGCTGCAGCAGCCTACTGTTTAACAAACTATACAGTGAACAGATCTTTCTGGCCAGAAGAACACTTTAACATTGTGACACTGGGCCACCTGAGCACTTGAGGAAGGCCCACAGGTCATAATTAAAAATGAACTAGGGGAATGGGAACAGGGTTGGAGACTGGTACTCACAGGGCGAGGGTACGCAGCCGTCAAGAAAAATAGTAAAATCAAATGGTGCCCACTTAAGTTGATAAAACTGTACCTTCAGGGCAAAAACTAATGAAATTTGTAAAGTTTGTTTTTGCAGGACTGAATCCTCAGACACCCCCGCGGCCTGTATCTTCCTAAAGGCTGCAATGAATCATCAAGCAGCCCGATGGCAGACCATACCAGGGTCGTGAAAGAACTCAGTGACCAAACTAAAGGAGCGGCTGGCACAGAGAAGGATGGGGGGGAAAAACAGCTCAGCAAAAATGTAAAGAGGTATCCATCAAGTAGAGTTCAAGCTCTGGCCAGGTTCTGGCTCTACTTGGATGGAATGCCAAGTAACCCAGAGTTCTTCCCTGTGTCAAAGGATCAAAGGGCGATTTGGAGGGAACATAAGTCCGGACATGGACTCTCCAAATCCTCTCTAGTTTAAGATCAAACAGGTCGCAGACTCTGGGAAAATAATTTGGTCCTAGGAGGTCAACTGAAAAAAAACAAACAAACAAAAAAAAAAAAACCCCAAAAAACCAAAAAAACCAAAAAAAAAACAAAACCAAAAAAAACCAAAAAACAAAAAACCTGAGGAGGTCCTACAAAGATATTCAAAGACAGGGTTCAGTCAGCCCCATGACTGATCGCCTTACATTTTAAACAAGTTTGTGGGGTTTTTTTTAGAAAAAAAAACAGTTAGAGATAGTTAGCTTTTCGTTTGTTAAACATTTGCAGTTACAAGTTTATTGCAGTTGTGTTATGTTGTTCAAGTTAATTGCATTTTGCCAGTCACACATGTTTCCTACTTGTCAGTTTTGCTTTATGTTTTTAACTGGTCATAAAAGGGGGGGGAAATGTGGGGAAATATCGCGAGGTCTCGAGTATCACGAGGTCACGCAGAACCCCTCCCCTCTTACTGTTAACTGACTGTTACCCCCTGTTATAAAAGACCCTGCCTACCCGTTAATAAAGGCCAGTTGCCGTCCACCACATTGGTGTATGCATGTGCTTGGCCCATGTGGCAGAGGCGCCGCCACTGAACCGTCCTCGACCTGGGATGCCACGCCCCAAGCGGCGGCAACAGAGCAGAAATCCCTGTTGTAAATCCTGCCAAGTCTTTCTGAATTTATACATACAAGCAAAGATGCCTTGCACAGGATCTACCTTCTTGGAACCCTGGTGATCAGTGGCACAGAGTCTAGTGGTGCACCCTGGAAGGACAATGCTGAGCCCAGTCCTTCCTGAGTCCTTTGTTAGTAAACTGGGTGAGGGGGCCAGGCTGTGCCCTCCCACAAACCAGGAGGAGTGGCTGATCTGCCAGAGACAAGTGCTGACATGCAGAGGGACAGTTCAACAAGGGGGGCAGGTCAATGACAAGTGCTGAGTCCTGTCCTTGGCAAGGAACAACCACAGGCAGCGGTGACTGCTGGGGGCCACCCAGTTGGAAAACTGAAGTTTGGAAGGGTTCTGCTGGACACCAGGATGCCCATGGGCCAGCAATGTGCTCCTGAAGCAATGCAGAACAGCATCCTGGGCTGCACTGGGAGCTGTGTCACAGCTGGCAGAGGGAGGGGATACTTTCCCTCTGCTGCACACCAGTGAGGCCAGCCCTGGAGTGCTGGGCCCAGAGCTGGGCTGCCCAGTATGGGACACAGGGACAGACTGGACAGAGTCCAGCAAAGGGCCATGAAGCTGAGGGACTGGAGCGTCTCTGCCATGAGGAGAGACTGAGAGAGCTGGCACTGCCCAGCCTGCAGCAGAGCAGGCTCAGGGCATCTCATCCCTGCGGATGAAAAGCCAGGGGGAGGCTGTAGAGGGGACAGGGCCAGGGACAGCCCCGGGGGCCTCGGGCACAAAGTGACCCACAGGAGGGGCCCTCCAAGCTCAGGAGACACTTCTGCACTGGGAGGGTGGCCGAGCACTGCCGCAGGTGCCCGGGGAGCTGGGGGAGTCTCCATCCCTGCAGAGACTCAAAAGCCACCTGGATGCATCCTGGGCAGCCAGCTCTGGGTGGCCCTGATGGAGCAGGGGCTGGGCAAGGTGACCTCCAGAGGTGCCTCCAGCCTCCTCCAGCCTGAGATTCTGTGACTCTGAGAACAAACAGGCTGCAGCTTCCTAAGGATAAATGAAAAAGCTCCACACATGGCAGGTTTCTCCTGCCCTCAACAAAGTGGCTCATGGCACATGTCTCCCTTCTGCAGATTCCTCCCTGGAGTCAGGATGCTCCTCAAGATCACTCCTTGGGAGCCTGAGAGAAATGTTTTCCCATGCTCATTGGTTTGGGTGAGTAGCATCAATCTTTAATTTAGACTTGGTTTTTGCTGGCTGGACTAGAATTGCTTCAATGCTACTTCAGGTATAATGCACTATACTGGAAGTTATCGGTCTCTGCACTGGGAAGTAAATAACCCTAATAAAGATCTTTTCGTTTAATCATGATCATAATAAACTCTTTATTTTCCTATAAATATATCCTTTATCCTATGGAACACAGTTCTATAAAGGTTCAATTACACCTATACTATCCTTTAAACATAAACTACTGTCTAAGTCTAAGACTGCATCCAGCTGCAGCCTGGCTCCTCTCTGAGATGTTCAGGAAGGAAAGAGGTCCCTTCTGCACCTTGTGTCTCCTGCCTGCTCCCTGCACAGCTCTCCAGGTGGTGCTGTTGCTCTTGAGCCAGCTGTGACTGCAGCAGGGACACCTGAAAGAGGCACAAGGCCCGGCTCAGACAAGCCCACGCTGGCAGGAGCACCTGCAGCCCCACGGTACCGGCTCTCGGGGCAGACACAGCCTCCAACTCCAGCCCTCACCAACACTCTGCCCTTGGGCAAGGGGAAAGGAACAGGCTCCCAGACACAACAGAGCTCAGAGCATCAACAAGTCCACTTTCAAGGCTGCCAAACCCTTCCCATGTACATCCCTCAGCCACCACAGGTCTATTACAGAGACTTCCAATGGGATTTAGGAACCCAGCTCTGATTTCCAAAGCACACGTTTGGGCCACTGACCCCTTTCTCCACAGGCTGTGCCTCAGCATGAGGGCTGCTGATCCCTTGAGCTACTGGAGGACTCTTCTATTTCAAAAGTTGACAGATTTTGATGGGCAGACTTGGGGACAGGCAAGGTAAGGTAGTCTGGGGGGAACATTCTCCTAAAAGTTCTGATTCTTTTCCTTTCAGGGTCCACCTGCACATTGGATGGGAGAGAGGGTCACAGAAACCTGTCAGCAAACATGCAGTAAAAAGACCTCTGGACATCAAGGCAAGGAGATCCCTGCTCTGAGACCCTCAACTGCACCAGACAACACTGGGGGCAAAAAGCTCTCGCTGGAGGCTGTGCAAGAGAGGCCAGTGTGTGTGTGCAGGGACACGGGGCCAGGGAGGGAGGCAGCGCAGTGAAGGTGCCCTTGTGAAAGCCATGGGCTGCCACAAGAGAGAGAACAAACAAAGGGGTGTGCCACAGCAGGGACAGGGAGAGGCAAGGCAACAAGCTGAGGTCTCCAAAGCACTGCCTGGCCTAAGGTGCCAAGTTCCAGAGGAACCTGAGGCTCTGCAGAGGCAGCCAAAGCCCAATTTACCTGCTCACCACTTCTCCTGGCCACGGTGGGTGATTGACGCTTCTCCGTCTTGTCTTCTGCTGATGCTGCAACCAGATCCTGTACACATTCCATGCCCTTCCTGAAGTCCTCTGACACCTGCTTCCCTTCTGCTCCAACAGCCTGCTGGCTGTTCAGAGAGGAGATGATTCCCATATTTCAAACGCCACAGAAGCTGTCCCTAGGAAATCTCCATCTCGGGAAGCATCCTCAAAGCACCAGCAGTGCAGCTGCTGTTCAGCCCTCGGAACAAAACTCTGCTCACTTTAGTCCATTCCTCAGCTCAGCTGCTCCAGCCCTTGGCATGCCAGAGCCTGACCAGCCCATGTTGCCTCCTGTTGCATAGGCACAGGAGAAGCAGCTCCCCATGCCCAGCTTTTGACCTGAAGCTGATTTGAACAGCAAGTTCCAGAGCTGGATCAGTCATTCCAGCCGTGCCAGGAAACAATCTGGCAGTCAATGGTCTATGGCTGGAGCCAGGCAGACAGACAAGGCTGCCTGCTGCAGCCCAGGCTGCTTTACCCAATGGGACTGACAGGGATAGAGACCCACCTCCTCATGGGAAACATCTCTGGAATAATTCAGAACACTGGAGTGGACATGAAGGTCAATGCCAGTGCCTGCCTGGATAGAAGACGTTCCCTTCAGGATGTCCAAATCTCTCTTCAGAGACCCCTTGGCAAGTTCACTCTTGCTCCTTGCAGCACCCAGTATTTGAGTGTTTTCTCTACATGTCTTCAGTGCAGCACTCAGGATTTGAGCATTCTCTCTCCATTTCTTCAAAGCAGCAATCCCATGCTCCAAATCTTCCTGCATGCCTGCCCTCTCCACCTTCAATTCTTGAGTATTTTCCTTATGATTTCTCATCTCAGGTGCATGCATTTCATTCTCCTTTTCCAGATTTCTCATCTGCTATTGGTACAATTCCCATTCATGCTGCCAAAGCAGGGAGAAAAAGGCTCCCTGATTCCCTCTCTCACTTTGCTTTTCATACCAGATCTGGACTCCTGCTGGAAAGCAGGGGCTTTCCAGCTTCCCTTCTGCCCTTCCCTGACCTCCTGCAGCTCCACTCCAGGGCTCCTTTGGGGAGGAGCAGCCAGGATTTCAAGTGCCCGCTAAGCAGGATTCAGGCAGTGCCACGAGGATGTGCTCTCCATCAGGGAGGAAGGAAGAGCAAACAGCCCCAGCCTTTCATTCCCTGGGGCTGGGCTGACAGCAGTGCTTTTCCACCTCTCCTGTGTAGAGTTTCCATGGCTCCATCCCCAAGAGCCCCACTGCCCTCTCTGGGAGCAGCAATGGCCAGATCAGTCTGTCATTCTCTGCTGCCACTCAGGACCAGTTCTCCCCTTGCAGGCACACGTCCTGCTGGGGATCAGCACTTGGCTTTCCTCTCCTCTCTCCCCACTGGCTGCTCTCCTATGGCCAAGGCCAAACACCTTTCTATTAACAGCAAACATGGGACTCTCCCCTTCCTTCCAGATCCAGATATTTAGAAAGCTGAACATGGGTTTGGACACCAGGAATTCCCCAAACCATGCAATGTCAATAGGGACACTGAGGACATTGAGAACTAAAGATTCTAGGGCACAGAAGCCCAGCATGGAGGAAAATCAGCAGCCTCAGCATTAACTGACTTTGTCATGACTACAACATCTTCTCCTCCTTATTCAGAAGAATGCAATTACCAAAGTTAAACCGGGAAAAGGTGCTCTTTAGAACTATGAACACAAGGCCCAAACATAGCTAGGAAATGGCACTTAGTGGCATCTGCCAATCTCACCAGCACATCCTTCCTTTCCTTCTCCAGCTTTTCCAATTTCCTCTTCAGAGATGCCACCTCCTGATGAAGAGCCACAGCCTCTTCCTGCCTTTCAGTGGCCTCTTTCTCCAGGGCAATTTGGTGGGAGATGTGCTTGGCTTCTGCCTGCAACCACTCTGCAGCAGGGAAGGGAAAGAAAAGGGAAAATGGGAAAGGGAAAAGCAAAGCAAAGGCAAACCGATGTGCATCTTGCAGAGACAACAGCACTGTCTTCTCTACCTGCCTGTGTTTGCCAGGCCCTAAGCCCACAAAAGCTCCAAAGCTGACAGAAATGAAGGAAACTTCCAGGCACAGAAAAGGGCAGGAATGAAAGGGGCAAGGGTTCAGAGGGATAGGAGAGTGTGTTTGCTCTTGGCCTTATGCAGAGTGAGCAAGCCAAGAGAGACAAAGGAGAGGGGATGCCTGTGCAGCCCTGCTCCAGAGAGGCCAATAGCCTGGAGGCTCTGGCAGGGCCTGGAGTTTGGGGGGAATGGAGCTGAGGCATCCAGCTACAGCTCCTTAGCACAGACACGACACCTGAGAGGCACCGGGTGTGCACGGGATCAGCCCTAGCACAGCCAGATGGCACTGCCAGCCACAGCATCTTTCTCCAGAGAAAGCTTTCACTGGCACTTGGATGGAGAAATCTCCCGCTGGCTGTTTTTCCCTCTCTGCCATTTCAGGCCAGTGCCCTTTTCCTCTGCATGGCATCAGAGATCCCCGCTGCTGAGACAAGATGGTGCAGTGGCTGGGAGAGGAGAAGCTGTACCTTGCACATAATCCTCCATCTGTTTCTGCAGCTCCTGATTGTGGGCTCTGAGATTGTCCCTCTGAGCCTGTGTCTTCCTCAGCTCCAGCACCACGGCCTTACACTGTGTGGCCATGGCCTCTGCTCTTTCCTCAGACCTCTGGAGCCTCACACACAGCTCAGACACCTCAGTTTCCAGCAGCTGCTTCTCTTGACTTGCCTGGTGCTCTCTCTTCTCTACCTCTGCAAGCAGCGCGGCCTGCACCTGGAAGATGGATGCACGCAGCCTCAGGGACAGGGCTGCTCCTGAGGCAGCAGAGTGGGCCGCAGGCAGAGAAACAAAGGAGAAATTATTTCAGGCAAAATCATGCCAAAACCAGAAGGCACAGAAGCAAGGATTGCAATGGAGACAAATGGAGAGAAAACAGGGAAAGGGAGCCAATGGGCATCCTTGGGCTGTAGCTCTGAACAGCGGCTGAACTGGCTGCGCTGGAAGTGCCCTGCCCAGCCTGCCACAGCCACCTCTGTGTCCCCACATTGCTCAGTGCCTGGCACAGGAACCAACTCTGTCTGGGACAACACTGCTAACAGAGGGACAGAGAAGCTCCAGAGGAGTCTGCTGCTGCTTCTCCTGCCACATTTCCTGCTGGGACCCGGGAGAGGATGGGAGAAAACTTCTGCAGCTGACACCAGATCCAACCTCAGCCTCAGGGTGCAGCAGCAGCCCCGGGCAGAACACGGCAGCTGTGGATGCTGCTGGCAGGGGAAAGAGGTTGGGGTCTCCAAGGCAAAGGTGCTGTTGTGTGTCCCTGGAGAAGAGGATGCCACTGCACAGCTTACCTGGTTTTTGACTGCCTGCACTTCTCTTCTCTGCTGAGAACGGAGCAGCTCTGCCTGCTTAAGAGCAGAAAATAACCCAGACACACGATTTTTCAGTGTCAGGTTCTGTTCTTCCAGCATTCTGAGGCACTGGTTCTTCTCCTCCAGAGACAGGATCAGCCTAGAAGGAAAGTATGCAACTCATCGTTACACGGTATCACATTTTAGCAACTCTTAGAACTTGCATCAGCTGAGGGAAAAACTGCTCTGCCTGATGAGGTTTGTCTCAACAACTTGGCTGTTTGTTCCCCCTGCAGTCCCAGCCCAGCATATGCCTACTCTGCTTTTCTCCCTGAAAGAACAGCGAGTTCCTGCCTACATGCCCTACCTTCTTTCTGAGATGGGAATGTGAATACAAACCTAACAAAGTCTTGCAATGAAGACATTAGGGGAGAGAAACAATTTTCTTCTGACTAACCAGGCTCCAAAGCAGGGAGGTTTGCTCAGCATGGAAGAGACATTTCCTTCCCCCATCTTACACATCCAGGTAGGAGGAGCAGCACCCTAGAGCCAGGGCATCTCTGGCAAGTTCCCTAACATTTACCAGTACCCATCCTAATTTCAGCGGCAGAAACAAAGGCCATAGAGGCAACTGAGGCTTGGAGCACAACCTGATGGAAGATGCAGAAGGCTCCAGGCAAGCAGGAGTGCCCTGCCTTTCCTTTGTCATCTTCTTGGAGGAAGAATCCTGTGCCACTGAAGCCTGGCAGGACTTGATCGGCTGCAGAAGCCCCCCATACCTTGGTCCTGTTTCTTGCATTCTTTGCACAGTCAGAAATGCCTGTGACTGTGCAGGGTGGCAGGGACCCTGCTTGACCCCCTGCAGGCGCCGGGGGACATTTGATGAGGAACGATGCAACAGAGACATTCTTGTTTCTGGGCTGCCTCCAAGGCCAATCTAGCCTAGAGCAGCAATCAGGGCCTTAAGATAGTTCTGCCCAGAAAAAGCATCAGATGCCAGCCTGATCCAGACCCCAAAGGCTTCAAGTTACAGGCCCCAAGGTGGAGCTGATGGATGTATCCAGCTCCTTACAGTGCACCTCGGGCAGTGTCAACATACCCACCTAACAACACAATACCCCCTAGAGGGAAAGGGCTACCCCCAAAGCCTTTGTCTTCAGAAAAACTCTATCTTAAGGCTTAAAAGAAAAGAAAATGAAAGAGAACCTCCAGAAAATGAGACCTCTCTGCACGGAGAGTTCAGAATCTGCCACTTAGGGAATGCTGCCAGAGCCCCTGGCAGGTGCAAAGATGGCAAAGAGGGAATCCATTCACCACATTGCAGAGTCCCACAGGCTTTCATTTACCTGGCTTTTTCCCTCTCTAGGGCATTGATGGAAGCCTGCAATTCTGAATTTTGCTGAGCCATTTCTTCCCACTGAATCCATTCCCTCTCCAAGTTCTGCAGATGCACTTGCAGCTCCTTTTTCTGATGTTTTGCCTCCTCCAGCATCTTCTGGACCTGCCCAATCTCCAGCATCTTCTGCCTGGACTCTTCCTGGGCCTCCCTCCCCTCTTCCTGGGCTCTCTGCGCAGTCCTTTCCTGGCACTCTCGGGAGGCTGCCAGCTGAGATGTCAACTCTGCCACCTCCAGTCAAACAGAACAAAGCAGTCAGAGGCTACAGCCACAGCTTCTCACACTCAGCCACAGCACAGGCTGTGAGCAAAGGTAAAGGACAACTTCCCACTCCTCCCTGTCCTGAGAGCACCAGATTCACAAAGGATACGCACAACTTGTTTCAGTCTCTAAGTGGCCCACCACCAAGGGCACCTGAGAAAGCACCTGCCAAAGCAAGGCTAGCAAGAAGAAGCCAGCAGGAATCCATGCTGCTGCTTGCTGGCCATCAGCACAGAGGACTAGCCCAGCTGTCCAGAGCAGCAGCTGACATTCAGCAGAGCACTGAGTGTCCTTCAGAGCAGCTGCCATGGAGTCCCCAGAGCACGAGACAGCCCCAAGGCTCACCCCAGCAGCTGCTGCTCTACCATGGAAAAGCAAGAAGGCCACAGACCCCTCGCTGCATGACTGCAGTGCCACTGCTCTTTCACTCACCTGCTTTTGTAGAGCCTCCCTCTGCTCAAGGAGGAGATTCATTTCCTCTTTGAAGTCTTGTAGATCTTCCTCGTGCCTCCTCTGAGCTTCCTGGGCTTCTCTGCGAGCTCCCTGCAGCTCCCCTTGCAGCTCTGCCTCCACACGCTTCCTGGTCATCTGCAGCTGAGCCATCTGCTGCTGAGCAGCAAACAGCCTGGATTGCAGGCTCTCCTTTGCTGACCTACAAGTTGCAAATATGGACAGACATGATTTGCTTGCTCCAGACACTCACAGCCAGTTATTCCAGGATGACGTGGCTCAAGATCCCCACGCCTGAGGATGGAAAATGGGTCACCTGGAAACTCGTCCAGAGAAGGCTCATCTGGGCCATTTCCAGAGCAGAGCAGGGCCTCTGAGGGACTGCCCAGGCCTTCCTTATGGCCTGCCATAGCACAGACAGCCCAGCCCAACTTGGCCTTAACAGCCAAACCTTCACTTGCTGTTCCTGACCTATGACTCTGGGTAGCTGTGCCCAAACAGGCTGGAGCAACAAGCAAAAGCCCAGCCCCTGCTCACAGCCCTTCTCTCATCAACACTTCCAAGCTGCTCTGCAGGGGGACAGAACAGACTTGGTCCTGGCTGACTCCTGACTTTTTAATGTTCTCGATAATGGACATAAAGGTACATCATCTACCCGACACCTGGTGCCACCAACATATTTTATGAAAATCCTTTTGCTCGGATTTTTTCTCCTGAGAAACTGAGAGGCCTCAGAAATGAAAAGAAAACAATAATTATCTGCTGCTGTAGAATGCAACAGGTGCATCTTTGATTGGCCTCATGTGGGTGGTTTTAATTAATGGCCAATCACAGTCCAGCTGTCTCGGATTCTCTGGTCAGTCACAAGATTTCATTATCATTCCATTCCTTTCTATCTCTTGCTAGCCTTCTGATGAAATAATTTCTTCTATTCTTTAGTGAAGCTTTATTATATCATTTTCTTTTAATATAATATATATCATAAAATAATAAATCAGCCTTCCAATACATGGAGTCAAGATTCTCATCTCTTCTCTCATCCTGGGACCCCTGTGAACACCACCACACACCCAGTATTTAACAAGGCTTCAGAACTACTTTGCAGATACAGTAAAATCTCACAGTCATGGCAGCACTTGTAAATAATCAGAACAGCCTTTTGTTCCAATTACAACTACCTGAATGCAGAGACTGCAGTTTCAACTCTTGCAAGGTCCAGGAGTAGAATTGCTGCCTTTATTTGAGTGCTGCTGAACAAGCAGGCAGTAGCCCAAGGGACTTGTCCTTCCTTACACAGTGAGAGGGACCATCCAAAGGCACCTTGGCAGGTTTGGCAGCTGGGTGCCCACCAACAATCAGCAAGAACGCCCAGAGGCTGTTGAGAATTCCAAAGCGCTTTCCCTGCTGCTCTCTAACCAGCTCTACATCCTGTCCCACACTTCTCAAGAGTGTGCTTGGGAGCAGAAATGCCTCAGGATGGTCAGCAGGAGCCTCTGGCTTCACCCTGAATGGCAGCGTGCTACTCCCAACGTGCCAAGGTAAGAGCCTGGAATGCTGAAGATGAAGCTTCCTGGTCTGAAGATCAGGATCACGTCAAGCAACTTGGAAAGGAACGAGGGATGTTCAATGCCCAGAACAAGGAACCAAACCCAAGAGAAACTTGAGGTTTCACTCAGCATCTGCATGGTTTAACTACTCCTCAGTTCAGGGCTGGCTGGATTGCTTTTGACATCCCACAGGAGTGTGCTCGGTGGCACAAACAGGAGCCCAAGGCTCACAAGAGCTTTGTTGGCTTTACATGCCAGAAAAATAACCCTCACCTCATGGCTTTTTTTTTTTTTTTTTTGAGACTCTGCCATTTTTTGTCCACGGAATGTAAAAACATCGGAAAAGTTTCAACTCCCTGCCTTTACCTGGTCTCTGCCAGCTGCCTGGCACGGTCTTGTCGGAGCCCCTCGCTGGCTGCCAGTCAGCCCTCAAGTCAGCCTTCTGGGCCAGCAGCTCCTCCTCTCGCCACACCTGGGCCACTTCATGCCCTTGGCCAGAGGATTCCTGGCTCAGCTGCTCCAGACACCAGCTCGATGACTCTTGTTCCTGGGAAACCTGCAAGTGGGACAAGGTACAGCTGGAGCCCTTCCTCGGGAGCCCTGTGCAGAGCCAGCCAGTGCCACCTCACAGGCAGCCAGAGGACAAGGAGCACCTGTGCTCTGGGCTCAAAGTTTCACAGCATCTGCCCCATGCAGCTCTCATAGCCTGGCCTGCCAAAAGCCTCTGGCACTGTTAGCTTGGAAGTGCTGTGGCAGGCCCTGCTGCCTTGCCTGGGACCAGACAGCTCCTTCCCAACAAACATCCCTACTCCAAACTCGGTGTTGTCTGTCAAAACCACTGCATCTTCCACAACTGCCACTTGGCTAACAAAATTGCTATCTGGATCTATTTCAGTGCTGGATATTTTCAGAAAGGTTTGGGAAAGCAAATTTGCTGGCTGAATCAAGGGAAAATATACAGGATTTCTCCTTTCACAAGAACAAAACCCACATCAAAGTGTCACCTCCTCACATATTCCAAGCAACTCTCTGCAACAAGAGGATGCTTGGCAGGGAAATGGCTCTTGTGCTGAGCAGACATTTAGTGACTGATGGATGTCTGGCTGATGTGGCCAAAGCAAAACCTCTGCTGTGCATTTGCCAAACCTACCACATTCCCCAGAACTGAGACTGTCTGACAGAGACCCTCTGAAACACAGCCTTCTCTTGCAGCTATCCTGTAACACCCAACCCAAACCTCCCCTGCCACAGCTTGGGGCTGTTTCCTCTTCTCCTGTCCCTTGCTCCCTGGGAGCAGAGCCTGACCCTCACCTGGCTGCAGCTTCCTGTCACAGGGAGTTGTAGAGAGCAAGAAGGTGCCCCCTGAGCCTCCTTTTCTCCAGGCTGAGCCCCCCCAGCTCCCTCAGCTGCTCCTGGTCACACCTGTGCTCCAGACCCTTCCCCAGCTCCCTTCCCTCTTTTAGAGGCTCTGTGGCTGCCCAAAGCAACACATTTTGCAGAAGCATGCAACACTTTGCTGATGAACATGCATATCCCTGGCTAAGAAATGCGTGTGCCCTCTTGAGCCAGGTGTGCACAGCAGTGTGCCTGTCTTCTAGTGCCAGAAAGCACATCTGGGCTGATCTGGCTGCCACAACTCCCACTGCCACAGGTGCTGCCTAGCAGTAAGGAGAGCCCTGCTAACATCATCCCTCTCTTGCTCCAGCACATCCCTCCGAAGCTGCAATTCCTCCAATGTCTGCCTCTTGACTTCCAGCTGCCTCTACAAGGATGGCTCTTCTCCCTCGAGTGCAGCCAAATCCTACCGTGTACAAGAAGGGGCAAGATGAGTTTTCAAGGGAAAACCAATCTCATTTCTAAAACCAACCTCCATCCTGGTCTGCTGTTTTGCCTCTTCTGCCTGGGCTGACACTTCCTTCCACTCTGGAGCTCTGGAGGAATGTCCCTGGTGAGAAAGCCCTCGAGCTCCCTGCAAGTGCACAGGGAAGAGCACATTCAGACTGCATGGCCGCCCCTGAGGCAGTTGCCTCTAAGTGCTTCCCAGCCCGTCCCAGAGCACAGCACTTCCAGCTGAGCTCTTCCTCCCCTCCTTGGCAATATTTTCAGCCCAGGAGTTTGACAGCAGCACAAAAAAAAACATGCTGCAAGGTGTCTGATCACTTCTAAGAACACCAGAAGGGGAGCTGCCCAGAGCCCAATCCAACCTGGCCGTGAACACTCCCAGGGATCCAGGGGCAGCCACAGCTTCTCTGGCACCCTCAGAGGGCAGAATTCCCTCCCAATATCCCATCCATCCTTGCCATGTCTCACTAGGAAGCCTTGTCCTGTCCCTGCAGGCCCCTGGCTTAAGTCCCTCTCCAGTTCTCTAGCAGCCTTTTCATGCATTGGAAGGGACTCTAAGGTCACCCTGGAACCTTCTCCAGTCTGGACAACCCCAACTCTTGCATCCTTTTCCCTTGGCACAGGTGCTCCAGCCCTTGCAGCATCTTCCTATCATCCTTGTGACCTCCTCTAGGCCACTGGGGATCATTTTGGAGATGTCTAGGAGAAACTCATTCTTGACTCTGGGAAGCGCTGAGGCTGTGCTGTAATTTGGGTGAGGGGAAGGCAATGAAAAGCTGCTCCCTTGTTTGTGCCCATGGCCTCCAGTGGGACAAGGACAGTGGAGGAGATGTGGCTGCGCTCTGGGATAGCCAGGAGCCCCCCATTCCCTCCCAGGCCTGTCCCCAGGGCAAGCACCACAGCTGCTGCCAGCTCTGGAACAGCCAACTGTTAATCCCTGGCTAATCCCAAAGGGAACTGTTCCGTGAGGCACAGCCCAGGCCCACCCAGCTCCCTGCTGGGCTTGGCACAAGGAGAGCAGTGGCTTTGTCACTCACCCTCCGGGTCTCCATCTGCCCCTCGCGCAAAGAGAGAGAAAATATCAGTGACCAAAGGCCCTTGGTCTTTGCAGGGTCTAAACCCCAGTGACCAAAGGCCCTTGGCCTTTGTAGGGTCCAAACCCCAGTGACCAAAGGCCCTTGGCCTTTGCAGGGTGTAAACACCCAGATATACAAAGGCCCTTGGCATTTGCAGGGTGTAAACACCAATATCCAAAGGCCCTTGGCCTTTGCAGGGTGTAAACACCAATTTCCAAAGGTTCTTGGCCTTTGCAGAGTCAATAGCACAAAGTGCCGTTGGCCTTTGCAAGGTCCAAGCCCCAAAGTGCACGAGCTGTTGACAGCTCTAGGGTCCAAACCCCAATAGCCAGGAGCTGTTGATTGTTGCCAGGATCCAACCCCCAGCATTCCATGGCCTTTGTGACAGTTGCCAGGGTCATACCCCCAGCGTTCCATGGCCTTTGTGATGGCTGTCAGGGCCCAAAGCTCAGCATTCCAGGGGCTGTTGGAGAGGCCCTCCCTGGCTCTCTCCCTATCCCAGCTCCCTGCTGGTCCTGGCACCGGCCCTGCCTCCCCCATGTCTCCAGAGCCCTCCTGGGCAGCTGGGCAGGGACCTGGCTCAGAAGTCAGTTTTAAGGCTCAGCATTCTCAAGACCTGCAGGCTCTTTAAGGATCTGCTTCATTCCTGAGTCACAGGAATTCTTCTGTCTTCCCTGACAAAGGGGACATGTAAGGAAAAGCCTAAAAAGACTCTTGGTGCTTACAAATATTCATGGAAAGAAAAGCTTTGCCTTTAGAGCAGCTACATGAGGAGGAAGAATAGTGTTTCAGGGGCTTTTCAAATTTCTACAGAGAAATGCCGAGAGCTGCAGTGTTTAAGGCTCACAAAATAGATTAAGAATTCCGAGACAGGCAGGAGCACATTTTTTTCTCTGCTCTCTGTTTGGCAAGATATCACTAGGTCTTGTAGGCAGAAGAAAAGTCTTGCTGCTTCCATCAAAGATTCCTCACTAGGAACAGACCCTCAAGAACCAAATGGATCTGCTTGCAGAAGCGTTGGCAGCTACTTTTTGCTCTCATCTTTGACAGTGTTCATCTGTGTCCTAAGGAGGATTTTTGTGCCCCTGTTGACAGGAATTGGCTTCTGAGCAGGGCACAACTCCTGTGTGGAAGAGAAGAGCTGCAGCTGCCTTCTGTAAGGCCTGTCTCTCCAGAGAGGGACGGCCCAAGGATGTCACTGCCAAGTTAAGGTTCAGAGAGCGATGCAGCTTCAAGTCTCTGCTTCCACAAGAGCAGCTTTGGGCTCCTTGCACAGCTGCAAAGGAGCAGCACAGCTCCTGGTGAAGGTCTGACAGCTCCTGCCTGGTCCTTGCACAGCTCTCGGTGGAGTTCTGCCGCTGCTGTCGCTTTTGGGCCAGCTGTAACTGCAGCAGGGACACCTGAAAGAGGCACAAGGCCCGGCTCAGACAAGCCCACGCTGGCAGGAGCACCTGCAGCCCCACGGTACCGGCTCTCGGGGCAGACACAGCCTCCAACTCCAGCCCTCACCAACACTCTGCCCTTGGGCAAGGGGAAAGGAACAGGCTCCCAGACACAACAGAGCTCAGAGCATCAACAAGTCCACTTTCAAGGCTGCCAAACCCTTCCCACTTACATCCCTCAGCCACCACAGGTCTATTACAGAGACTTCCAGCTCTGATTTCCAAAGCACACATTTGGGCCACTGACCCCTTTCTCCACAGGCTGTGCCTCAGCATAAGGGCTGCTCCCCTGAGCTCCTGGACGACTCTTCTACTTGAGCTGCTGGACCACCAGCCCAGGCATGAGGGGAATGTGGTGCTTGGGGTTTTTTGGTGCTTTCTTGAGGCGTTTGAGCACCCCAAGCCTCATTTGACACGTCCCCATTTTTACCTAGTTGTTAATTATGGCTTTAATTGATTTATATTTATTTATATTTCTTATGCTTCTACTCAATTTTTCTTAATTTCGAGGGATTCTTAAAGGGGCTTTCGGGTTTTTCTTGGTTTTGCCACGTTTTAGTGCACTGCCTTTTCAACACTCCATTGCTTAAATGTAACTAAAATATAGCCCTAAATATTTCATTCTTCTTCTAATTTATTCAATTTTGGTCAGCTTTGTGTAAATGTCGAGCAGGTTTTGAGGCTTTTGGGGGTCATTCTGTGGAGTCGCCCGGCAACCCCTGAGGGGACTTGGGCTGGGGCGGGAACTGCTCACGCCCCGCCCCTGTCCCGCCCAGCCAATCGCTGAGGGCACTTTTCCCCGCCCGCGCTTTGGGCGGGAGCCGCCCCCCGGTGTCAATCCCTGAGGGGGGTTCGGCTGAGGCGGGAACTTCTCCCCGCCCTCCTCTCGCCGATCCCTGCCGGCCCTGCCCTGCCTCGCTGCCCGTGGCCCCTCGTGCCTCTGAGCTTGCCCCAGCTGCCCCAGCAGCCTGGGCTGCTTTGTCCTGCTTCATTCTCCCCCCTCCCCAGGTAGTGGAGCTCCAGCGCTCCCCACTCCCCCGGAGAAGAACATTCGCGTCGCTAGAGGCTCATGTCCACAAAGGAGACACAGGAGTCCTGTAAAAGTGCCTTGATAGGAACAAGGGGTGAGAGTCCATCAGTTGTGTGCCCAATGGGGTCTCTCTCAATCCCTTGGATCAAGCAGCCTTCTTTGCTCCTTTCCTGGCAGCATTTTCTCCTCATTCCCTTTCCCCCTTGGCTCAGCTCCTTGGGAGGCACTCGGGACCTCCCCATCTCCCCATCCATGTCCCCCTTATTATGTACCCTCTATAAAACACACGATCCATGATCATTTCCACTAGCTACATCAATAGATATTTTTTGTAAGCTTTACTAATTGACGTGGACAGCTCTGCAGCCAAGGTCATGCTAAAGTCTTGAAATTAAGGAAGAAGAACAAAGACTTTCTAGGATTGTTAGAGATGAGGTGATATTTTGCTGAAGCCAAAAGGTTGTTAAGTAGAAGAATGAAAGTGGTTGGTTCTATGTGTTGCTGTTTGTGGTTTGGATATGTTCTGGTTGGTTTGCTGGGTGTTGCTGGAGAGGGGCGGGCTTGAAGCCTTGACTAAAGAGGAATTCCCATGAGAGGTGAGAGGACAGAAAAGTGGGCGCTCAGGAGAGAATGGAAGTGGCCGAGTACCCAGCCAATGGGAAAGGGGACAGGAACTGCCCTGGCCGGGAAATGCCTGAAAATTTTCCAGTTTCTTGCAAGGTGTGTGTGTTTGGCTCTCGGGAGGGAGACGCAAATTCGGCTCGGCTGAATCGCTACTAATGAGCAGTTTTCTTTTGCTTCCGTGACTTAGTCCTCATTTAATTGTATCTAAAAGCCAGTTCATTTCTAACAGGATTACAAATATTAAGTTCTTCGCCCAGGGCGGATTTAAAGCTAAGTAGAGCCCCCCAAACTCCCATGTCTCCACCCCAGACTTCCGGAACATCACCAGAGCTACCCCAAACCCTCGTGTCAGCCCCTAGAAACACCCCTGAGACCTCTGAACCTCTGTATCAACCCCCCAGCTGCCCATAACTCCCCCAAAGATCCCCCCTCCAGCTGCCCAAAACTTCCCCAAAGCCCCCCCAAGCCCCATATCACATTCCCTGACCTTAAACAAACCCTTATTTCCCCCTCTGCCCCCCTGCAATGCCACTGGCACACAGCCATGGCCTGAAAGGACACCCTGGTGGTCTTCAGGGGGGAGCTGGCCAGGGCATCCTGACCAAGGACCTTTGGGCCTTCAGCCTTTCCAGGGGAGGCTGGCAGCAGCTGCACGCCCAAAATGGCCCCCGCAGCCCCCTCAGCCATGCAGCTGCCCTGCTGGATGACTGGAGCAATGTGTTTGGAGGTGGAGAGGGGGCTCAGGGCATCCTGGGCTGTACTGGTGGGAATTTCAGGAGGTAACAGGGCCAGGGAGCCTGGAGGATTTGGAAGTGCTGGGGGAATTTGGTGAAAGGGGAGGTTGGAGGGTTTTGGGGAGCTGGGGGTTGACTGGCTCCATGTGTTTGGAAATGGGAAGGGGTCTCAGGGGGTCTGGGGCAAATTCTGGAAGGGCTTTGCAGGGACTGTAGTGGCTGAGCAAGCTTCAAGGCATCTTGGGGATGTGGGAGCATTTTGGAATCAGGGGGTGTTGTGTTGTGTTTTCTCCTCCCATCAAGGAGGGGGGTGGGCTTTGAGGATCCCATCTTCTTTGAGTGGGGTCCCTTTGTCACTGAAACTGTGGGAAAATGAAGGAAACCTCCCCAACAGTATTTTTAGTGTTAGAGAACCAAAGGCATTACTTTATACTGCCAGGATGTTGCTCTGGCCAGGATGTGCAAAAGAAATCACTGCATCTACGCATTGCTCGGCTGTGCAGCCAGCAAGACACGGCCAGGAGGACACACATGGCCCTTCCTGGCTGGCCAGGAGCACTTGTGGCCATCTCCAGGCACCAGTCCGGCAGGGATCCCTGCAGCTCCGGCCCCTGCCCAGCCGCTCTGTTGCCAGCACAAAGGCTTCAGCAGAACCACCCAAGGCCAAGGAGCTTCTGGCCATTTCTCCTTCCCCACTCCACACCAGGGCTGCTCGCTTGGCACAAGGACCCGTTTTCCCTTCTTCCCCCGTGCCCTGCGGACGCTGGGCACCAAAGAGAGCTCCTGGCAGTCTGGGTATTAGAACACATTCTATATTTCTATCCTAAAGAACAATGAAAAAGAAGGAATAAAACAATCTTAAAGCAAAGAAAAATCCCCCTGGCTCAGAAGGCCCCAGCAGACAGAGAGCCTCTCAAATCAGCTCTCCTCAGAGCTCCAGCAGCACAGCCAACTGTGGCCCCAGAGACAAGGCCGTTTCTTGAGGGCCCTGCCAAGTTGATCTTGCAGCTTCGTCAAGATGGAGCCCGGAGCTCTCTCCACAGCCCAGAGGATAAAGGCTGTTTGGAGAGCCAGGCTTCTGGTGGCAGGGCTGATGTCCTCTGCCTTGTCTTCAAGGGCTTCGAGAGAGAGGAACAGAGCCACGGTCAGATCCCAGATCTTTGGGGAGCTGAGGAGACCCCCGAGGCAGGGCCATGCCAGCCGGCTCTGGCCATGGCCAGGAGGGAGCAGGGAGCAAGGGGATGAGCCCTAAGCTACCGGACACTATTGCCCCACGTGGGCCTGAAATGGGAGCGTGTGCTGTGGCCACGGCAGCCCTGCTGTGCACAGGGAGCAGAGGCCTGGGCAGGGTGGGCAGGGATTGCAGCTGCCCCCGGCAACTGGGGCTGGCAGCCGTCTGGCCTCACTCACCCTGACAGATGTGGCGGAGCTGTCGCTTGTGGCCCCTGAGGTGGCGCCCGGCCATCCCTGAGAAGACAGAGCCTGTCAGGGTGCCAGCGGCACAGCTCCCTGCCAGCCCAGTGGCGCTGCCAGCCCTGTGGCCACACGGCCTCCTGGCCCCGGCAGGGCTCAGGCCGGGCCCTTGCCGCACGCTGCCGCCCAAGGGCACGGCTGCCAGAGGGCGGCAGCAGCGCCGAGGCCAGGCGGGGCTCCACGGCGCCGGGCACGGATGGCGCTGCCGGGGCAGCAGCCGGGGCCGGGACGGAGCTGCGGCAGGGCAGGGAGGGGAAGGGCAGCCCAGGCTGGTGGCTCACCGATGAACCTGATGGCCGCCTGTCGAAGGGACTCCTGTGGGCTTTCCAGGTACTGCAGGGCGTGGCACACGTGCTCGGCCGCTCGGCTCCTGTCCCCTGCCAGCTGCAGAGAGCGGCAGGAGGGTGCACTTGGTGCAGGCTCAGCCCCTTGCCCGGGCGCTGCGTGCGACCAGCACTGGCCGCGCCTGCCCACAGAGCCCTGCCAGGCGGCTAGAAGCCGCCAGTGCCGGGCTCTGACAGGGGCAGCGGGGCGGCTGCTGCCTGGGGAGCCGCGGCGCCGCCCCGCAGCCCAGCTGGGCCGGGGCTCCATCGGCGCCCGCCTCGGGGCCACAGGAGCCTGGAGCAGAGCCCGTGCGGCCCAGGGAAGGCAGCGGCGTGTGGGGCGCAGGCTGGCAGCCCTGGCTGCAGCGCTGGGCAGGGGCGCAGCTGCCAGCCTCACTCACTGAGCAGCGCCGCCAGGGGGCTTCTGCAGCCCGAGGCTGGGGCTTGCAGGCCATCCTTACCAGGCTCTCGCCCAACCTCCAGGTCTGATCCATCCGCAGCATGTGTTGGAGATCCTTCCTGTGCAGGAATGTGGCTGAACCATGCAGCGTTTCCCGGGAGGCCTGGAGAGCAGCAGAGACCCCGAAATGGCACCACAGCCCAGGGCACAGGACCCGCACAGGTGCCTGTACCAAGGCCAGGAGGAGGCTGCAGCCGACCAGGCGCCAGAGCAGGAGGCAGACCAGTCCCCTGCCAGGGGGCCAGCGGCAGCCGCTGAGTCCTCACCTCTGCCACGCGCTGGTTCTTGTCATGGCAGTGGAAGAAGAGTGGCAGCAGGCTCTGGCGCACGTGTGCCTTCATGGCCTTTTTGTCCCTTTCTGGTAAAAAATACAGCATCTCTCGGAAGATGAACATGGAGCACAACTGCACTTGGCTGTCATCCTGTATGAAAGAAAGGCAAAGAGACCTCGGTGTGGGCTGCTTGACGCCCACCTGGGCACAGGCCTGAAAATGCACGGGGCACAAAGTTTGCAGGCAGCAGCCGGTGGCCGTGGCTGGAGGCGCAGAGCCTTACGTTGTCAAAGAGCGGCAGGAGTGCCCCAGCCATCTGCAGGGCGAGGGGCCTGGCTAGCGGGGCGCCATTGCACAGGAACAAACCACTGAGGAGAACCATGGTCATCCTAAGCATGTCGCTGTCATTTTCCTGCAGGAGCTCCACCAGCCTTTCATGCAGGCTCCACATTCTTACGACCTGCATGGAACACGAGGGTGTGAAACGCCATCCTGCTGCCACAGGGCCCAGAGGCCAAAGGGCTGTGCCAAAGCACTCGGGCAGCTGGAGCGGGAGGCAGGAGAGCTGGGAGCAGCTGCCTCAGCACCCAAAGGCCAGCCAAGGCCAAGCCACTGCCTTCCCCAACCCCACGCTGGCAGCATGGCTTCAGTCGCTGCCCTCTTCTCACCGAGACACTGGTGCCGAGCAGTGGCAAGGCAAGGGCCAAGCCACACATCTCCCCCTGCACTGGCTCTGCAGGTTCTTGGACATGACCTCCAGGACGCTGTCACGGCATTCACTCAAGTCCAGGCAGTCCAGGATCTGAAAGGCACAAGGCCGGTGATGGGGGAGCCCCACAGGGCCGGGCCCAGGCAACAGCACAGGGCGCGGGCACCGTCCCGGGCAGCTGCGGCCACGAGAGGGCAGAGAGCCGGGAGGCAGCTCAGCCAGGCAGCGCTGGCCTTCAGGCTCACCTCCACAAGGAACGCCATGGCGGCCAAATCCCGGCATGGCATGTCTTTGCTTAGCAGCCCCAGCAGGTGGAATGCAATTGCGGAACATGAGGCTTTGGATGCCTGGTGCATTTCTCTGATAGGAGGAAATGGGAAGCAAAACCCTGAGGCGGCAGGGGTAAACCTCTCTCAGGACTGACTGACAGAGGTCAGGCCTTTCTCCAGCACCCTGCAAGGGGGAGCCGGGCCCTCGCGCAGGTGGCTGCTCTTGGGCACGCTCCTCTCCCAGCCTTTTGCAGTCTCCTTGGCCGTCCCTTGATGACAAGGCCATGTGGCCCACGACCACGGGGCCCCACTGTGTGGGGCACCCCGGGCGCAGAGCACAAATGCCAGGGGCAGTTGGGGAGCAGGGGGTCTCACCTGGCCAGCACGCCCACAGCACAGTGGTGGGTGTCAGCACAGAGCAGCGTGTCCCAGCCACGCTTGTCTTCCATTGCCACCGCCACATCCTCATAGTGCAGTCGGCAGAGCAGGGCCTTCATGACGGGGCGGGCAAAGGGAGGAGCCAGAGGGCCCTGGACTTCTCTGTGTGTCAGACTCCTGGGACAGGCTGTACAGGGTGATGGGCTGCTGAGGCCTGAGCCTTGTGGGCACGTGGGCCCCGTACCTGTCACATGATGGGGCCACACGCAGGAGAGCCATCACCACATCAACCGGCTGTGTCTCTGTCAGATCCAGAAGGGGCCTGTAGAGGTTGTACTCAGGAAACTCGTTGGCCCCGAGCCACTGGTGGATGTACTTGGCCATGGCGGGCACCTGGAGAAGGCAGGGGAGACTTGGAAAGCTGCCAGAGGGAGTCATGTGCCCAGCTGCCCCAGAAAAGTACTTCCCTTGCCACCCCACTGCCATGGCCTCAAGGCTTCCAGTGAGCAGCAGGCGTGGCTTGGGAGGCCAAGCAATTGCTGGGAGGATGGAAGCCAGGCCACAGGCTGCTTACTTGCTTTGGACTGGAAGGACCCTCCTCCACAAGCATATCCAGCAGGGCAGCGCTGGTCTTGGTTTTGAGGGTGGGAGGGTACGCTCTGAGCATGGTGCCCATGCCACTGCTCTCTTCCTCCCGCATCCTCTTCATGAATTTGCCAACCATCTATAGCAGAAGGGCAAGAAGCCGGGGATGTTGCATGCTGTGCTCCGAGCACGGTGCTGGGCTGAGCAGTGACAACAGGCCCAGCACAGCTGGGGATGGCTGCAGGTACCTGCGCTGTCGTGCGGAAGAGGCCACGGGTGTGTTCCTGCCCTTGTGCACGCTGCATGGCTGCACCTGGCAAAGAGCGAGCGCAGCCTGAGCTGAGGGGCTGCGGGAGAGGCCGGAGAACACAAGGCCAGCCCTGCGCTGCCCAGGCAGGGACAGCCCTGCCACAACCCAGGGCATGGAGCATGGCTGTGGGGTGTCTGCCCCGGCCCCTGCTCTGTCCTGTCCATGGGCATGTCCCCAGGGGATGGGATGGGATGGGATGGGATGGGATCGGATGGGGCCAAGCTGGCTTCAGGCACCAGCCCTGTGGCCCACCTCTGCCACTCACCCTTCTGCAGTAGCTGGAACTGCTCTTCAGGCTGCTGTGCTGGAGCAGTTCCAGGGCCTTCTTTGTCCTCCTTCTCCCAGGCCAGTTTGGGCACGCTTGCAGGTCTGTGCTCTATGTCACTGCCTGGATTCATGGCTACTTGCAGGAGAAGATGGCTGGGAAAAGGTGGGAGTCAGCAAGTGCTGCAGTTGTGCCTTGAAGGCACCTGCAAGAGTGAAGTCTTGGCAAGGCTACAGGGCAGCAAGTCCTGCACTCTGGTCTTGAGGCCTCCAGCCATAAGGACAGGAGACTCCTCGTCAAGGACCGTGCTCAGCCAACGCCACGGTCTGCCCTCAAGGGCACCTGCAGAAGAGAAGCCTCGGCAAGGCCAGAGGTCACCAAGTCCTGTGGTCTGGCCACGAGGTCACCTGCAGGAGTAACGCCTCGGGAAAGCTGCGGGTCAGCAAGGAACAAGGGCACTGTGCTCTGTCCCGTCCTGTCCCGTGGCGTGCACCGAGCACTGTGGTGTGGCCACGTCGCTGCCAACACCTATGTCACCGCATGTCACGGAGGTGCCATTCCATGGCACGGTGACTTTGCGGCACCGTGTCACAAAGGGCCCTTGCACACCCTGCCACCTGCCCTGGGGCCGCCCCCAGGCCCCCCAAAGTGGCCCAGGTTGGAAGGAATGCCTTGCCCCAAGTGTCTCACACAGCCCGACAGGATCTTTAGGAATGGCTCAAACCATAAGCAAAGGCTGCCCTGCTCGGCAGGCTCAGGGCAGCAGGAGCCCCCGTGGCTGCTGACCCAGATGTGGCGGGAAGGGCACGGGGCCTTCCACAAGAAGCTGGCACGGCCTCCTCAGGACACATCCCGCATGGTGGCCACGCTAAGCGCGGCTGTGTGACAGAGACAAGGAGCGTGTGAGCCAGGGCACAAATGCTGCTCTGAGCCCTGGGGCCCAGGGAGCCCTGAGATCAGCAGGTGTGGCAGAGTCCCCACCAAAGCAGAGTCCCCCTGAGCTCCTGGCAGTGCTGGTGCCCATCTCCTGCCCCGAGACCTGTGCATCCAGAGGGCTTCTCTGCCAGAGGGCGGCCAAAGCTGACTTTGTGCACTGGGGCCTGTGCTCCATCCTACAGGGGCTCTTGCTAGGAGCACCTGGAGCAACTGGTGGCAACACTTGGTATGTGTCAGATGATGTTGCTCCTTTCTGGAATGATTTTTTCAAGGAAGGGATTAGCAGTAGCACAAAAATAAAAACAGCTACAGAATTTCACAGGACAAAGAGACTCCACCAAAACACTGTCATGTTTCCTTGTGCTTTTCTGTCTTTCTTACACTCAGAAAGAAAAAGAATTGGCCCAGCCTCTGCTATTCAACGCTCCACTTCCTGTCTGTCTTCCTGTGGCAGCTCACATGCAAACGCAACTGGCTGCCTGCTGAGCATGGCAAAGGATGGCCACAAACAGAGAGGTCCCCGGTGAACATCAAGACAGACACCTCGGGAAGTGCAGAGGATAGGGATAACTCTGGCAGGAGAAGCTGTTCTGTGTCTCTGATGATGCTGCCAGCGCCCTGAAGGAGCGGCCAAGACAAGTGCTGGAAGCAGCCATGTCCTGCTCTTTTCTGCTGTCAGATGCACACGGGACAGACTTGTTGCCCACAGGTCCACCAGACTTGATCCGGGAACCATGGAAGCACATGCATTGGTAGGGAACGGGCTCCAGCAAGAGCAAAGCAGGATCTTCCAGCAGCAAAGCCTGAGCTTGTGAAGCAGGCCATGTCCTCAGCAGATACCAAAGTGCTTCCCTCCAGCCCTGAATGGTGGCCACAAGTGCCTGCCTTTCTTCAGCGCCTGCTGCTGCTTCCTTTGTTCCAAGCCAGTCCAGGATTTAGGTTGGAAGCTCACGCAGGTGTTTTTAAGGTGCTTGCATGGAGAAGAGGGACGGCAGCTGCAGTGCAGGGCTCGTGCTGCCTCTCGCCATGGCATCAATGCCGCTGCCTTGGGACGCCTGCCAGTGGAAGGCGAGTCTGCCCTCAAGCACAGTCACTGTAGTCAGTCAGGGGCACAGGCTGCAGCGGTAGCTGCCAAGCATTGCCGTGAGGCTGGCAAGCCAAGAGAAAGCCATTGTGGCCGAGTGCGCTGAAGCCTTTTGCTAAATCACACGCAATAGTGCCCAGAGTATGGCTCCTTTGGAATGGCGGCTGGTGCAGACGCCTCCTGGAGCAGGTGCTGGCTGTGGGGGTGCTGCTGTTCCTGTGCACGCTCTGGTGCTGTTTCTGTGGCGTCCAGAGCTGCTTTGGCAGCAGCGACTCAGCAGCCCTGCGCGAGGAGACATGGCCGCCCTCGCCATGGAGGCAGAAGCTCTGAGGGCCCAGAGCTCTGTGTCAGCAGGGCCTCATCCTCAGCACCATGGCCTGGGCAGCCGCAGGGCCCAGGCTGGCCGCCAGCCCTGCTCTGCCCACTGCCCTGGCAGCAACCAGTGACCTTGCCTCGGCAGGGCCCCCTTGCCCTCCTTGTCCCCAGCCAGGCCAGTCTGGGCACCTCGGGGGGTCCCCAGCCTCCTGCTGAGGCCCAGCCACCAGGGCTTCTGCCCCAGGCGTGGGAGCCTCTCTGGGGAAGCACCAGAGCCGCCGGCTTTCAGGAACAAGGATGACCCCCAATTCCTCAGGGCTTGCATGCAGCCTGGCCCCTCAGGGGCCTCCTGTCCCTTTGGAGCCTCCTGCCAGCCACTCCCTCCCACAGGGCCCTCCTGCACCTCGTCCAGCACCTTGTCCCGTCAGGGCCTCCGCAGCACCTCATCCCTTCACGGCCTCCCACCGCCCCGTCGTCCCCTCAGGCTCTCCCCCAGCGCAGCCAAGCTGCCCGGCAGCTGCGCAGCCCCGAGGCAGCTCCAGAGGAGCCGCATCCAGAGGCACCTCAGAGGCCTCAGCAATGCAGCCAGCAAGACACGGCCAGGAGGACACACATGGCCCTTCCTGGCTGGCCAGGAGCGCTTGTGGCCATCTCCAGGCACCAGTCTGGTAGGGATCCCTGCAGCTCCGGCCCCTGCCCGGCCGCTCTGTCACCAGCACAAAGGCTTCAGCAGAACCACCCAAGGCCAAGGGGCTTCTGGCCATTTCTCCTTCCCCACTCCACACCAGGGCTGCTCGCTTGGCACAAGGACCCGTTTTCTCCTCTTCCCCCGTGCCCAGCGGACGCTGGGCACCAAAGAGAGCTCCTGGGAGTCTGGGTATTAGAACACATTCTATATTTCTATCCTAAAGAACAACGAAAAAGAAGGAATAAAACAATCTTAAAGCAAAGAAAAATCCCCCTGGCTCAGAAGGCCCCAGCAGACAGAGAGCCTCTCAAATCAGCTCTCCTCAGAGCTCCAGCAGCACAGCCAGTTGTGGCCCCAGAGACAAGGCCGTTTCTTGAGGGCCCTGCCAAGTTGATCTTGCAGCTTCTGCAAGATGGAGCCCGGAGCTCTCTCCACAGTGCGGAGGACAAAGGCTGTTTGGAGAGCCAGGCTTCTGGTGGCAGGGCTGATGTCCTCTGCCTTGTCTTCAAGGGCTGCAAGAGAGAGGAACAGAGCCACGGTCAGATCCCGGATCTTTGGGGAGCCGAGGAGACCCCCGAGGCAGGGCCATGCCAGCCGGCTCTGGCCATGGCCAGAAGGGAGCAGGGAGCAAGGGGATGAGCCCTAAGCTACCGGACACTATTGCCCCACGTAGGACTGAAATCAGGGCATGTGCTCTGGCCTCACCAGGCAGGGCAGGGCAAGGTCTGGATGGTCTGGTGGGGGCTGGGTGGGGCAGGGCAGGGTGGGAAGGGGCGGGGTGGGAAAGGGTGTGTAGGAGAGCCCATGTTTGTGGCCTTGTAGGGCCTGGGCCAGTGAGGATGGAGCATGACAGGGTGGAGCAGGGCGGATTTGGGCAGGACGGGTCGAGTTGGGTGAGGTAGGGTGTGCCAGGGTGGGGTAGAGCTGGGTGGGGCAGGTTTTGGAGGGAAGCCAAGGCCTGTGGCTCACCAATGAGCCTATTGCCACCTGTCACAGAGACATCTGTGGGCTTTCCAGCCACAGCAGGGTGTGGCACAGGTGTGGCACGGCTGCTCAGCTCCTGTCCCCTGCCAGCTGGAGAGAGCGCCAGGAGGGTGCACTTGGTGCAGGCTCAGTCCCTTTTCCAAGGGCTCCATGTGGTCAGCACTGGCCTCCCCTCCCATTCCCAGTCCTGCCAGGCAGTCAGCGGCTGCTGGCACTGGGCTCTGGAGGGGGCAGCGGGGCGGCTGCTGCCCAGGGAGCAGCAATGCCACCCACCCCACAGCCCAGCTGGGCCGGGCTCCATTGGCACCTGGCTTAGGGCACAGGAGCCTGGAGCAGAGCCCACAGTGAAAGGAGCTGATGAAGAGGTAACTCATGTATGCATGATTTAAGTGTTAATCGTCAGCAATATTAAGCAGAAGCCTAAGAAGCGAGATGTGCTTTTGCCATTTTATGATAAGAGAAAGAGAATGCACCAAGCTAAGATAAGAGGAACAGAATGTGTTGAAACCATTGAAACAGCTAATGAAGGACTGCACATGCTTCAGAAAGAAAGCTGATAAGTGCAGACTGAATAAGACTGTCAGCCTTCATCGGAATGGCCCCAGGGTAAGACTCGGAGCCTTCCTCAATGGCACCACTAGAGTACACTGAACTTGCCGTCACGTATGCTAATGATATTAATGACTTCTGAGAAGTAATTTGTATAACCACTCCTAACCAAGGACTGTAATGTACATTGCTTGAAAAGGAACCATATATTGTGCTGTGCAAAGTGCTGAGTCTGCCTGTTAGGAGGAGTGTTGGAAAATCACAGGCTTACAGAGATGGGGCCACTGAGAGGCATTTTAAAAGATTTTATTCCATTACCAGTCTCACAGAAGGGTGAGACATAAGAGATGGAAAACGTAATACCATTCCACCAGAAGCCACCCTATTTCCTGGTTACAATACCTTATCAATGTTCTTCAGCCTACTAGCTTTTGCCACACAATGCTGCTAATACTTCTAACACCAACCACCTATTATTTTACCCCACATGGTCTTGCTACATTGCATCTTTCACAGTTCTAGTTCTCCAAAATATCAGGTCTTTTTGCAAGGCCATCTTTTGAAACTTGTTTCTAGTTCAATCTCTCTCTCAACAATGCCATCTCTATTCCATGGCCTTCCTAAGTCAGCACACCTTATCTCAGAGTTTGCATACAGATGTACAAGAGCCTGTGAGCTTTCAGTCAGGTTTTGAGAATCCTTTACAAATCCATTTCTCACAGAGGAGCAATCCCCACGTAGCCAGCGCCGAATAAAGCAAATGCCCACCTCACTGAGTCAGTCTCTGTGGTGCCTCTCGGCTCAGTGTTGCAGCCAATCAGTTCTTTCCTCAAAATGTTAAAACCAAGTGGTATCTATGAACGAAAACACAGCATCTGGTTCTGGCAAAACAAACACATTGCTTTTCCTTCCTTCAACCTTTGTATTTGTGGACCAGTTTGTTTTCTTGATTGCTGGATTAGGTACCACACTCTTACATACACTGCAATGATGAAGACAAACCCAATCCCAGTTAGTGCCAGTATCACAACTGCAGGATGTAGCTTAGGCTGGAAAAGCCTGTGGCAGTTGGGGACCATCCAAGTGAGTTTTCCCACCAGTGATTCTCTCCATGCCTCTTCATTTGTTCTAGGACATGATGTGCCTTTTCTATATTGTGATGGATACTGATCAGTGTCTTCTGACTTTTCCTCTTCTGCTGTTGTAGGAGTTTGTGCAGGCCAGGATGTTCCAACAGTTTTTTTGACCATGGTAACGTTCATTTCAATTGGTGGTGGAGACAAGTTGACGTGTAGGCTCTGTAACACAGCTTCTAGTAGGTAATAGTTGAAATCACATCCTGTTCTGTTAGTAAAGTTACAAATACTGACTTCTGAGTGCTTGGCAAGCTGGATGTGTTACCTACTGTTAAGTTGTCACAGGGGGTTCTGAAACACAGACCTCCCTGCCTTATCCATACCAGGATGGATTCAGGATCATTGTTGGAGTAGATTTCAATGTGACAGACCCTTTGTTCTGGGCTTTCAGAGGGTTACTTTCACATTGTCTTGGGGGGTGGCTCATGGTGATGGGGAAATCTCATGGTCATTTGTGCCAGGTACTGTCACTGTTTCCTGCCCTTCGTCTTCCACAGCTTGGGGGACATCAGGACAGGTGTAAGCCCCACCTGGGATCCCACAGAGGGTAGGGCCGAGGCTGCCACTTCCCTTCCAGGGGAGCAATTGCAGGAGCAGCTGTGGGGGTATTGGGGTGTTCATGTTTATCTAGCCAGGGGTATGGCTGGATTTTAACTTGGCACTAGAATCGGATCTGCCTGCCTTCAACGTTTCTGCTGGCTGCCGGTGGGTGATCCTGAGATCCACTGCTGCTTGATCTGATCTGCCTGCCCTCTCTGTTTTCTGCCTGCTGCTGCTGATGGTGCTGAGACTGCTTGCTGCCCGTGTATTTACCAAAGGAGCCATTTCCCCTCTTCCCCCTCACCCGAGACGCCATCACACCTGGTAACGGTGCCCAGCTGGCGTTGGAGCGCCCCCTGCTGGCTGGGGGGAATCATCGCACCTGCCCGGCCTCCCTGGGGCCTGCCACCGCCCTCTGCCGGCTGTGCTTGTAACTACACCAAAGGGGAAAGTGGTGCTTGACGGGTGGAAAACTCCTGTTATTGTTTTCTCTTGTTGTTTGTTGTTTGTTCTGTTTTATATATATAAATATATAAAACATATATATAAATATATAAAACATATATATATATATGTACATATATATATATATAGCAGAGAACTGTTATTCCTTTTCCTTTCTTTTTGCCTGGAAACCCTGTAATTTTGAAGTTGTAATAATGTGGCAGGAAGGGGTCATCTTTTCCAGTCCAGGAAGGTTCTCGCTTTGCTTGGCAGACATCTGTCTTTTAAAACCAAGACAATTATTTGTGCCCAGTGTATGTCATGAAAGCATTGAGAGGAAAGAGTGAAAAGAGAATAACAGCTCTTGGGTAACCCATTTGCGTACAGGGTAAAGAATCTCCTTAATTGGCACCATGTGGTCCGGATTACCACCTTTGGTTGGCACATGTTTGTGGCTATATTTTTCCAATATGCAGCTCCTTATGGAAACAAGGGTCTTGTGACTAAGAGCATTGCAGCTGTTGGTGGCGGCGCAGACTATGCCCCGGCCAGGTGACGACAACAACAGGGGTGCGACAGATCCCCCTCACAAGCTCCGCAAATCCCAGCACAAGCAGTGGTTTGGCGCAGGAGCAGAAAGGCAGCAGCACGGATCTTGGGGGTGAAACAGCGGTGCCTTTATTTCATGACCAGCACCCAAGACAAAGACTTGGGGCGAACAAGAGCCTTTATAACATCACTTGGGAGAAGGGGTTTAGGGTAGCAAACCAATAGGGGTATGGTTGGGGAGGGGTTGAAGGCTCTGGGATCGTCTTTGGCCCTTCTCTCTCGGCCTCTGAGGATCTGCTCTTTCGCACCCCCTTGGTGAACTTCCGGAGCCGGCCGCAACAACAGGTCTACCCAGCACCTGCCAAAAAAAAAAAAAGGGATTAAGCCTCGCCGAAGCAAGGCAGACCAGTAGTCCCACCGCTAGCCCTCTCTCTCACCTTTCAGGTTCCAGGATGGTAATCTTGCCCTTCTCTCTCACCTTCACAGGATCATATCTCCACTTCTCTCACTAGGTCCTTTGCCCTTCTCTCTTGCCTCTCAGGATCATGGATCATCTTTAGCCCTTCTCTCACCTGTCAGGATCAGGGATCATATCTTGCCCTTCTCTCTCACCTCTCAGGATCATCTTCAGCCCTTCTCTCTGGCCTCTCAGGATTAGGGATCATATTTTGTGCCCTTCTCTCTTGCCTCTCAGGATCGGGGATGATATTTTGCCCTTCTCTCTCACCTCTCAGGATAATGGATCATCTTTAGCCCTTCTCTCTCACCTCTCAGGATCATGGATTGTCCTTAGCCCTACTCTCTCACCTCACAGGATCACACTTCACCCCTTCCCCTTTCAACTCTCAGGATCATCATTAGCCCTTCTCTATTGGACTCTCAGGATCTTCTTCAGCCCTGTCGATATCACCCCTCTCAAGACACTGGGTCTTAAAGCCCTTACTCTAGCCTCTCTGGATCTGCTCTTTCCTACCCCTCCCTCTCACCTCTCCCACTGTACCCACTTCCCTGGGCAGGATGGGAGGCAGGACAAAGCCACACAGACTTGTCCTGGCTAGGCGGCACTTGCTTTGCCATGGCAACCGCACACGCGGCCGCTCCGCTCTGCCTCGGACACAGGCACGGGATCAACCTGCAGGGATGCGACCTGTCACCTCACTCCCATTGTACGGACAGATGAGTCCAAAGCCACCAAGGCCTCCAAGAGGAGCGATGGAACTCGACCGGGAAGGGGCGGCGCCTACAGCATTGTAGGCCACCTCCTACAATGCTGTAGCCAGAGGTGGCCGACAACAGCGACCCCTTGGTGAACTTCCACAGCCGGCCACGACAACAGGTCTACCCGGCACCCGCCGAAACTTGGCTAAATCCCACTGGCGCCAGGTAGACCTGTTGTCCTCAGCCAGCGCCCGCCACCCAGGGGCAAGGCCGACCCCCGGTGGCCTCAGAGCCTGGGTAGACCTGTTGTACTCCGGAGCCGGGGTAGACCTCTTCTTCTCCTGGAGCCGGGGTAGACCTGTTGTATTGCAGGGATTTGGGCAGACCTGTTGTCCCTCTAGAGCCAGAGTAGACCTGTTGTCTCTATGGAGCCAGCGTGGATCTGTTGTCCTTCTGGATTTGGGATAGACCTGTTGTCCCGCCGGTTGGGGGAGAGGCCGGGGGAGGGTCAGGACACTGCAAACCATCTCTGATCTGAGCTCAGCCCTTCATTTCTCTCTTCCTAGGCAAAAGCCATTCTTTCACAACTCTTCACAAGCACTCTTTCCTCTCTGCCAGGATACAGCAGGCATGGACAACATCATGGCAAGAGGAAACAATGACCAGAACCAATTCAATCTCAGTCAAGTCTCTTTGAACCTAAACCTGCAAATGTCAAAATGTGTTCAGCCTAAAGCTCTTGCTCTCTTGACACTTGTCCTGAGTTCATGGGAAGGACAGCAGGTGCTGCATTCAGCTGCTGACACAAAAATCTCTTCTGAGAGCAGGGCTAAGCCGCGATGTCCATCCATGGAGCCCCAGAAAGGCCCAGCTCTGCTCCACAAGAGAGCTGCCTCAGCCATGGCTTTGTGCTGAGTGCAGTTGGAGATGGTTTTCAGGTTGATGAGGCAAGTGAGTTCTCCTTTCAGGGGCTTCAGTGTCCTATAGGAATTTTGCAGTGGAATCTTGAGGCTTGCTGGGTGTAAGAGATGGTGCAGAGTTTCCTTCATTTGCCTCCCGATGGTGGCAAGGAGCCTGAAGAGCCCCGCCAGGAGCTGTGGCCTGAGTGAGGTGGGCATTTTCTGGCTATTGTGCCCAGTGAGTGTTTGCAGGTGTGCTTGCTGTGCTTTCCATGAACACTGTTTGGAACAGGTTCTGATCCATGGTGGCTTGTACTTCCACAGCTGCAGCTGCCTCCCAAGTTCTGACAAGGGGTGGCTTGTCCTTGCACGCTTGCACCTGCCTCCCACACCAAGGGCTCTCAAGACAATGGGCCATGAATCTTGCCCACCTTTTGGCTAGATGCCACTGGCTTTGGATTCAGACGGTAGAAACTGTAACTTTGGAGACAACTTTGGTCAACCCCCACAGAGGAGAGCGAATCAATGGGGCTGGAGCATGAGGATTGCGTCTTGTTGGTAGCTCTATTGCCCTTGCCCTCTTTTTCTTTCTATCCTTGATTTTCTTTTCTGATCCCTCTATGGCATTTGCTGTTGGCCCTCCAGAAAGGTACATTTGTTGTGATGAAATTGGCAGTCCCCTGCTGTTTGTGTTCTGCACTTTTGGGATGTGGAAAGGAAGCATCAGGACCTGGCTTGCCCTAGCAAATTGTGCCAATGGGTGACTGAGCAAAGCCTCAGCAATGGGAATGCAGCCAGGGCCCCAGGGCTGAGCTGGCTTGCTGCCTGTGTGAGCCAAAGGCCACCGTGCAGGTGGGGATGGGATGGCCCAGGACATCTGCCAGTCTGCAGGGGATGGTGAGGAGAGGGATAGGAGCCAGAAATACACTGGAGATGTGGCTCTGAAGATGGGAAGGGAGAAGGTCTTTGTTCTCCATGTGTGAAACCCTGGAAAGGAAATTCTTCCTCTTCCAGACATGAGGTCATTTCCCTGAGCTGACAACAGAAACGCTCCTCATGGTAATTGATGTGCCACTCCTCCAGTTGATCTCCAAACTCCTCTCCATGAATCCCATTGCTGAACAGGAGGGGGAACAGGTTTTGTTTTGGTGCTCAATTGTGCCAAAGTCCCCTGTCACCTGAATCATCTTCTGCAAGCATGGGGTACAGGTGCAGAGGCTGAAAGGCCAAGAGGGGCAGGAGAGCTGCTTGATGGCCTTGAGCATGCTGAGGGGGAGCCCAGGGACACTGCCATGTGGATCTCAGCATCAAAGCAACAGGGACTGAGTGGGGAAATTTGGCCTCAGTGCTGCCCTGAATCCAAGTGTCCCAGGTGAGCTGTGGCACTGGGGCACACACAGGAAACACTGCTGGGCCCCCCAGAGCCCAAGTGAGGCAGGGGACCTTGCCTGCCCCATGGCATGTGCCCGGGCAGTTGAGATGCTGGGGACCAGGGAGCACTTCAGCACAGCCTTGGGCAGCAGGGACACACCTGCCAGTGCCAGGAGAGCATGCTGCTCCTCTCCTGCCCCAGCATGACAGAAAGGGGAGAGTGCTGCTGCCAGATCTAATGCAGAGCCACAGCTAAGCAGGGCATTCATGTCTTGATCTTGACAATTGCTAGAGCGTGGAGCAGGGGGTGCCCACAGTGGATGGGGCTGTGCAGCACCTGGGGCAGCTGCAGACTGTCTCCCCATCCTTTTCTCCTGCCAGGCAGTGCGTCCAGCTCCTAAGCAGGAACATGCACTGATGGGGAGTGATTCCCTCCCTGCACAGCCAGTGCCCATCAGCTTTGGGCCAAGGCTGCCCAGCTGCCAACACCATGACACTGAGAGGTTCAACAGACAGAATCTGGCTGGGCTCTAAGGGCCTATTCTGCTCCAAACTTCCACTCTCCAGAACGTCCCTTTTCCCACAACAGCTTCTGCTTCTTCACTTACCAATCCTCCATGCTTCCACAAGTCTCAGCAAGATATCCTGATAGAGTTGGTGGTCATGTCTCTCTTCCTCCTGGCTGCAAGGAGCTCTTTGTTGCTGAGGGAAAGGTGAGTGATTTCTGGAGATTGAGTGTGAAGTTGCACTCTGATGCAGGGCTGTTGCTGTCTGACTCCTGCTGCTTTCGGATGACCAGGTGCTTAGCCCATTTCCCAGGAAGCTGAGTCTCTCAGGCTTTCCTTTTCTCACCTGAGGGATGCAAAGCTGAGAAGATGACAAAGACTTGATCAAAGGGGTGACTGCCCTTCAGTCTCGGGGGTCTCTGTGGTCAGGATGACCCTGAGATGTGTTAGAGTCTCTTTTCCCAGCCCAGCAGCCGAAGAAGGAGTCAGGATTCCTTGGCTCTCGTTCTCAAGTTTATTTAGTATTTTTTATCTATATCATTCTTTCTTCAACCCGCCGAGGTCTGTTCAGCAGGTCAGACAGAGGCACTCTGGCTGCCCTCAGGGTGGTGTTATCTTTTTATACTAAAAACTACATGTACATTATTTACAATAACTTCCCAATACCTATAATCTATGTTAAACAGTGAGCTTCTACTCTAAACCAATCTAAAAGTGCCACCATCACAGCAGAAGATGGAGGCCAAGAAAGAGAATGAGAAAGATTGGACACACTCAGATTCCTCCATCTTGCCTCCTGAACCCCCATTCTAGAAACCTCCAAAATCTATTTTTCACCCCATGACAAACTATTATTCTACTAAGAATTTCGTGGCTTGCAGATCCTCATATAAGGTTGTTAATTTTTTTTCCCATGGGTCAAAATCCAAGTCACAGGTGTCTTGGGCCCTGTGCCAAGGTCTATGAGCCACCTGGGCAGGGGCTGGAGCCCTCCAAGACCGCCAGAGAGATGTCTTGGCTTCTGAGAGGGCAGGGCTGTGCAGGAACTCTGCCTCCCACCTCTGCCTTTCTTGTCCTTGCAGGGCCGTGCAGAGAGAGATGTCAAAGGTGAGCAGCAATCCCTGGGGGCAGAGGGGCTGGAGCTGCTGGAGAAGGGGGCATCCTGTGCCCCCTGGGGTGGTCCTGGCCCAGGGGCAGCATGGTCTGTGCCCATGGGGGGAATGGCTCATGATGCAGGCAGGGAGGAGCAGGGCATGCCCTGGCACTGACTGCAGCCATGGACCTGATGTGAGACAGAATCATCCACGGCAATGACCCCACTGGGATGGTCAGAGTCTGGACACAGAGCCCAAAACCCCTTGCCCAACTCTCTCCAGGCAGCAGCAAGTTCCCAGCCACGAGGCTGAAGCGATGACAATGAAATACAGAGTGAGTACTGTCACAGGCACATTTTCTGAAAAATCCTTTCCTTGGGATTTTTTCTCCTGAGAAGCTGAGAGGCCTCAGGAACAAAATGTAGACAATGGTTATCTGCTGCTGTGGAATGCAACAGGTGCATCTGTGATTGGTCTCATGTGGTTGCTTCTAATTAATGGCCAATCACAGTCAGCTGGCTCAGACTCTCTGTCCGAGACACAAGCTTTTGTTATCATTCCATTCCTTTTCTATTCTTAGCTAGCCTTCTGATGAAATTATTTCTTCTGTTCTTTTAGTATAGTTTTAATTTCATATATATATCATAAAATAATAAATCAAGCCTTATGAAACATGGAGTCAGATCCTTGTCTCTTCCCTCATCCTAAGACCCCTGCAAACATGGTCACAGAGTGACCACCTCATTCCTTCAGGTGATCCACAGAGCCTTCTGTCTCTCCAGCCAGTCCAGAACCTTTTCCAATTCCACATGCAATCCCAGCAATTCGTGTCCAGGTGGCATTTGCAAAACCACTGCCCATTGCACGAGGGCAGATCTCTCCCCACGCCGTTGCTCCATTTCCTCCATGCACACACAGCCCAGCTCGTGCTGGCAGAGGAAAGGTGACAACAGCCCAGAGCTGCAGGGAACAACCCCATATGCTGCCAGGGTCTGTCCCCACATGCTCTGGCCCCAGGCTGCAGCTCAGCCCCCCTGGCCTTGGGCACTTTCCTTCTCTCTGCTTTCACTTCTCCTTGATTTCCGCTTCAAAGCAGAGGGCAGCAGCTGAGGATGTGGGGACGTGGACAGGCTGGAGGGGAAAATCTCTCCTTGCTGATTCAGAAACCAGGAACTGCAACAAAGACGTGGGGTGAGATTTGGGGGAAACAGGACTGGGAATTCATGCCTCACTCAGTCCTGAGCCCAAGGGATCTGCTGGCTGGGCTTTGTCCCTCCCAGAATGGGAAGCAAGGGCTCACTTTGTGCTTTTGGCCCCCACCAGGCTCCAGCATCACCCACACTGCACAAAACAGGGTGAGTTGAGGCACAGCCTTGGTGCCAAAGCAGAGAGCAGGGCCCTGGGGACAGGATGTGCCTGTCAGGGTCTGTGTTGGTGGCTTGGGCTGGGGAGTCCCACAGGGCCCTTGCCACCAAAACCCCACTGAAGCCTTTGCAGATAAAAACATTTATTAGATATTTTTTCATCAAACCATTTTGTAATTTATTTTCTCAGGATCTTCTGCAAATATATTACCTATAAAAATCTTTCATACTGAAATTTAAAATTTAAAATTTTGAGTGTCTTCAAGGGGGAAGGAAAACCAAACCAAAACTGAAAAGGAAAGGTCCAGCTACCTGCAGAATTCCTCGAGCCCAGATCCTTCTTCTCTCCCTCATCCCTGAAGGCAGTGAAACTACAGCATTTTCTTGGTCTATTCTAAGAGGAAAGGCCCTGTGTCATTAGTGGAACAAGACCTCACCTCAGGGGAGGAAGAATCATCTCTCTGAAGGTCAATCTGTCTCTACAGGCAAGCTGACCAAAAAGTCCTTTGCCTTTTGTCAGAATGGGCAGAACTTCCTTGGGAGCAGCTTTTATGTCCCAGTCATGCAGAACATCTTTGATGCTGAGGTGATAAGTGGATATGGTCAAGGTGCCTCTTCTCTCCCTTGTCTTAGAAGGCAGTGAAAGAGCAGCATCTTCTTGGTCCTTTTTAAGAGGAAAGCTCTGTGCCATTAGTGGGACAAGACCTCAGCTCACGGCAGAAAAAATCCTTGTCCCAGTGACACCAGGAAGGACAGTGGAGGCAAATGTCACAGGTTCTGTGAAGATGATAAACCTCTTTAGTTCATTCAATGATTTCCCCAATGAAACAAAATATTGTTCTATTTCTTGATTTCCAATTTGTTCCTTGGATCCAGAGAAAGCTGCAACAGGATATGGTTTCCCCAAACACCAACTCATTCAGGCTCACTTTCAGATTAGTTTGTGTTTGAATTTGTAACAAAGCTAATGGTAAGACCCGTGGGCATTTCCTGACAGTTTCCTGACATATTTTGCCAATTTGTCTCTTTAAGTTTGATTCATTCACTCAAGCTTTCTGCTAGACTGAGGTCTCAACAGAGGTATAAACTGGGATATAAATCCCAATTAATACCCAACTGTTTACTAATTGCTGTAATACTTCAGATATAAAGTTGGGTCCTCTATAAGATGGCATCCCTAAAGGCACCCCAAACCTGGGCATGATTTCTTTGAGAAGTGTCTTGGTTACTTCCCTAGCCTTGCTGGTGTGGCAGGGGAAAGCTGCCAGATCAGAATCTGGCAGATACCAGAAAAGATATCCACTAATACCAGGAGATGCCTGTATCTGTGTTGGCATGGTAGCTCAAAAATCAATTTACCAGTGACCTCTGGGAGTGTTTCCTCTTTTAGTGATATCTGAAGGTGGCCTTTTCAAGTTCAAAGGATTAAAGTCATATCAGGAATTTTTCTGTAATAGACTTGACAATTTTTGTCATAAGAGCACTGGGTGTCTGAGTCCACAGACTACTCACCATAGCATTGAAATCCCAGTGGGTTTGCTGGTGTTTCTCTTGAGAATTTGCAATACCAGTTGTGGTGGGACTCTCACAGGATTGTTGGGAGTTACCAGCCATTCTGCTCTTTATTCTGGGCTTTTAGAGAAGTAGCTAATTTTAAATCTGCTTGACAATATCCAGGGCTAAATTCTGGAAGAGAAATGGCTTTCTCAGGTATTAACACCAGGTTGTGCAACCTCTTGTGCATCTTAATCTGCACATCTGTTCCCTGTATGAATTTGGGAATTCCCGTGTTGGTGTTGTGCTTTGTGGTGTAGTGCAGCCACTTCTCTGGGCAGTTGAATAGCATCAAGGAGGAACAATATTTCCTTTTTATATTTTATTGTAAATCCAACTATGCACCCATAATCCCAGTGCTATTAATCAATCTTGGAAGCTTTCTCCACAGCCCCAGGTCAAATGCAGTGTTCTCTTGCGAGTCTGTGCCTTTCAGCACAGAAAGTTTAAAATTCTCAGCATGCAGGATTCCAACAGCCAGGTGTTGTCATGCCACCCCTCCTGGTAACAGCTTTGCCTCCTCCCAAATGCCCCATGCCAGGGGTACAGGTACTCACCCTCCCTCCACTGTCCTGGCTACCAAGACCCTCCCTGGGCAACAATTTGGGAGGGAAGGGGACTGTGGAGAGAAGACATCTAAACAACAAATCACAATTACATAGCCAGAAATCAATAAAACTTCTCTTAACATTCACATAATATCCATCCTTTAATTGCAAGAGCCAGCTGTGGCATTACCTGTGGAGAGCTAGGGATCTGCGTGCGGAAGATCTCGGGCTGTACGGGTAGATAAGAAGGCCCCCCTCACCCTGCAGTCTGACCTTTGCTCTGTACCCAGCCACACCCGGCCGGACATGAGCAGAGGGAAGTGACACAGACTGCCCAGTCCATAAATACCCCTGAGACCCCTCAATAAACGCCATTTGCTGTCCACCACATTGGTGTGTGTAGCATTGGACCGAGTGACCCTGGGCCTTGGGTCACCGTGCCGGACCTCCCAAACCAGGTTGCCACGCCGTAACGGCAACATCTGGTGCCGAAACCCGGGAAAATAGCAGCGCCCGGAGTTCGGGATTTCACCTGGACAGGGGACCGGTGGCTGCACAGCAGGCCTAGTGCCGCGGGGGGGACGCCCCCGGACCAGCGTGGACCATGGAAGCCATAGCGAAGGTCGTAACTCAGATGCATGCTCAATGGGGGATTGATTGTAAGCTAAAAGATTTATGTCTTGCTATACCGAGACTTATTAAGCTGGGGGCGATAGACAGCCCGGTGGACATTCTCCATCCAGAGATATGGGATACTTGTACAAAGGTTTTAGCTGAGGAGACTATTTCCTCAGGCTCAGGGAAAGCTCTAAAGTCATGGGGCAGTCGTGCAGGCTCTGCAGAAAGCTAGAGAAGAGCAGGAGACCTGGAAAGCCGCGCAGGCTTGGCTATTAGCCACGCTGCAGTTGGGGGTGAGTGTGGCAACGCAGACCGCGGAGGGCTTCGATCAGATCGGCACCGCGGAACCGCGAGCGCCGGATTCCCCCGAGCAGACCGCCTTACCATCAGAGGGGGGGGAACGCACGCGGGCGTTTTGGCGGGGGTTAACGGAGGAAGCGCGGGAGGCGGCGAAATTGCCGGACCCCGAAGGGGTGGATAAAAGCGCACCCCCTCCGTATGCGTTTGAAAATGGTGCCGAACCGCGTGTTCAGGGCGGAAAGGAGAACACGGCAGGCGGAAATGCAGTCAGCCTGCTTAACAACGCATGCGCGGGTGAGCGGGGGGACGGGGCGGCCCCCACGGAGGAGCGTAAGGCCAATCAGAGCGCTCAGTTCACTTTAGGTCCTTATAGGGCAAGGACCTCCCCCAGTAGGAGGCGGGGGGACCCCAGGGGGAGGGAACGGTCCGACCCCCGCAAGAAGGGGTGGGGTTGGAGCCCGAGAAAAAGGCAGAGCAGCCCGGAAACATCCGGGCAGTCGACTTCCGGCTCGGACTCGGACTCGGACTCGAGCTCCGAGCTCGAGAGGGGATCGGGGAGTTCCGACTCAGATTCGGGTTTTAACAGAAGGAGAGCAGCTGCATACAAGGTCACTAGCCACAGCGCTCCTGCATGGGTGAAGGGGATATCGGAGAAAGATCGAACTCCGCTTACAGACTGGCGGAAAATAAAAATAGCATGTGCTGAATGGACTCCGTCGGCGAAACTGGTGTTCCCGGTTCGGGTGGGGGGAGCCGGCGGGAATCAAAGGACCTATTCCCCAGTAAACCCGAAAGACATGCAGGCAATTATTAAAGCAATTGCAGATAGGGGAATTAATTCTGCCATAGTTTCCACACTCATTGACAGCGTTTTTGGAGGGGATGACATGTTACCTTTTGATATTAAGCAGACTTGCAGAATGATTTTTGATGGGGCAGGGATGATTGCTTTTAAGCAGGAATGGGAGGATAATTGTATTAAGCAGCTAGCCCTGGTAACAGGGGCAGACCATCCACTGCATGGCTCCAGCATACAGAGGTTAATGGGCACAGACCCTACAATGATCACCCCTCAGGCACAGGCTGAGGGCTTGCGGGCACATGAGGTTATGACAACATCCCGTGCTGCCCGAGAAGCCATCCGTGTTGCTTCCAAAGTAATAGCCAAACCGTCGCCTTGGTCCACAATAAAGCAGAGTGAGAGTGAAAGCTTCACTCAGTTTGTGGATCGTTTACAGGCTGCCTTGGACTCCTCAACATTACCCTCAGAGGCAAAGGGTCCTGTGCTGGCAGAGTGCCTACGCCAGCAATGCAACTCAGCCACCAAGGACATTTTAAGATCACTGCCGCAAGGGTCTAATCTAGCTGCCATGATCAGACACGTTGCAAAGGAAGAACACCTAGCTCCCATTCAAGCAGCAGTTCACACTGCAATAACGAGTGTCATGGCATGCTTTAAGTGTGGCCAAGCTGGGCACGTGGCAATAAACTGCCCCCAGTCAGGGCGCCCACCAGCAGCTGCTCCACCACGCCAGGGGAGACCTAGGGGACCATGCTGGGCATGTGGAAAGAAAGGGCATTTAGCTAAGGAATGCAGATCCAGGCATCAGGGAAACGGGAGAGGGAGGGGGCAGCCGGGCCGTATCCAGCCTCCTCCCACCTGGAACATGCAGCGGCCCAGCTACAGCAACCCCCAATGGGGCACAGGGCTCTCATACCCACCACCTTCACCCTCTCAGGGAATAACCAACTTTGTCACCCAGCCAATGGCTCAATCGAACCCATCTGCACCTCAGGAAGACCAAGAACAGCTCCCTGGGGCCGAGGCCCCTGGGTGGCTTTGGCCATGAAAGCATGGGAACGGGACCCATGGGTGGCCTTCGTCGCGAAGGTGGGGAAACACCCACTGATCGTGTGGGCAGTGTGTCGTCTCCACAACAGCTCCGACGACTCGGCCATCTGCCTTCCCTTTTGGGTGGACACAGGGTCAGATGTCACCGTCATCCCAGACATACATTGGCCTCGACCATGGAAGCTAGAAGTAGCCCCCATGGTGGGCGGAGTTGGAGGGTTGTCCTGAGCCCACAAGAGCACCCAACCAGTGGCAATAACCCTCTGCACCGAGAGAGGACCGGGAAGAACTATCACCCTCACTGCATATGTGATGTCGGACTGCCCACCCTTGCTAGGGAGGGATGCCCTAGCCCTGCTGGATGTTAGGGTGACAAATTTATTCTAAGGGCCACTGTCGCGTACCCGCCATTGCCCATCAAGCTGACTTGGAAATCAGCCGACCCAGTGTGGGTCGAACAGTGGCCCTTGTCAACGCCTCGAATGACTGCCCTCATTGAGTTAGTTAGCCATGAATTACACAAGAATCATATAGAACCCTCCACGAGTCCATGGAACACTCCGATCTTCGTAATACCTAAGCGGTCTGGTGAAGGCTTTCGACTCCTGCACGACTTGCGAGAAGTGAACAAGAGAATCCAGCCTATGGGCCCTGTGCAAACTTCGCTGCCCATGAATTCTGTGATACCAAAAGGACAACCCTGTGCAGTGCTCGACATCAAAGACTGCTTCTTTTCTATTCCCCTGCACGAAGACGACAAGGAGCGTTTCGCCTTCTCCATCGTCTTCCCAAACAGCCAGCAGCCCAACCTACGCTTCCAATGGAGGATGCTTCCACAAGGAATGCTCAGCTTCCTGACTATCTGCCAGATCACCGTAGACCGAGCGCTAGCACCAGTCCGGCAGAGCAATCCGACTGTAACCATTGTGCAGTACATGGATGACATCCTGATCGCCGCACCATCCACAAGACGAGTGGACCAGCTGGTGTCTACCACCTCCGAGACCTTAAGGACAAATGGCTTTGAGGTAGCGAGTGCAAAAATAAAAAAGGGACCGTGCGTGACCTTCCTAGGAGTGGGAATCACAAGCTCCTACATAACTCCTCCCCAGATGAAAATCCGCCGAGACATCAAGACGCTCCACGACATGCAACAGCTGGTAGGGTCCTTACAGTGGCTCCGCAACATCGTCCTGATTCCTCCCGAGGTCATGGACCCTCTAAATGACCTCTTGAAAGGGAAGAACCCATGGGAGCAAAAAACCCTGACACTGGAAGCGGTAGGCTCGCTCGACTTCATCGAACGTCAGATGTCAGAGAGCATGCTCACCAGATGGGACTCAAGTGCTCCAGTCGATCTGTATGTCCACTTTACAAAAAAGGGGGGAGTGGGAGCCTTAGCCCAAGGACCCCCCAACAAGGCCCAACCAATACTATGGGTGGTCTTGGGGAAACCGTCGCGTGCCTTTTCCCCGGGAGTCGAGTGCCTCTGCGGCCTCATCATGAAAGGCAGGAAACTTGCCCTAAGACATCTGGGCATCGAACCTTCCAGGATAAGCTTGCCTCTCCGCAAACAGCTCTCTGCGCAGTCAACAACAATATCGGAATATCTAGCCGTGGCCCTTACAGGCTTTGGAGGAGAGATTCGCTACGCGGAAAAACCCCCTTGGACTTGGCTGCTCACGGTCATCGATATCGACCTCCCACCAAAAGTACTTGACCGACTGCGGGTGGGACCAACCATCTTCACCGACGCATCATCACAGACCTCCGCCGCGGCGGCAGTATGGCAGTCAGGAGAACAGTGGCAATGTGTCAAGGCAACCGACCCCATGCTTTCGGTCCAACAGCTTGAAGAAGCAGCTGTAGTGCTAGCGTGCGGACTGTTCCCAGAAGAACACCTTAACATTGTGACTGATTCCATATTTGTGGCCAAGCTCTGCCTAGCCATGTCCAGACCAGGTGTGTCAGTGTCCACAGTGGCAACGATGCTGGAGGAAGCACCCTATTCACGGAAAGGCACCATATCAGTCATCCACGTCAACAGCCACGACCCGGTCAAAGGATTCTACCAAATAGGCAACGACAAGGCTGACGCCGCCGCAAAGGGCGTATGGACACTGAAAGAAACTCGTCAGTTGCACGAATCCCTTCACATCGGAGCTAAAGCGCTTGCGAAAAGGTGCGGGATTTCTACCGTGGACGCAAAGCACGTCGTCGCTATGTGCCCCCACTGCCAGAAGTCGCCACTGTGGTCGAGTGGCGTCAACCCCAGAGGCCTCAAAGCCTCAGAAATATGGCAAACAGACTTTACACAATGCCAGCTGTTGAAACCCCGAGCGTGGCTCGCGGTTACCGTAGATACGTACAGCGGCATGATTGTGGCCACACAGCATCTCAAGACCGATTCCAAAGCAACCATCCAACATTGGCTAACAGCCATGGCATGGCTTGGAGTTCCAAAACAGATCAAAACAGATAACGGCCCAAACTTCATCTCAAAGGTAGTCCAAGCATTCGCCTCGAAATGGAACATCGCCTGGGTGCATGGCATCCCATACAACAGCACCGGGCAAGCCATCATCGAAAGAGCAAACCAGACTCTGAAAACTAAGCTGGAAGTGCTAGCAAAGGCAGAAGGCTTCACCAATGCCATTCCCCCGGGTGACCAGGCGCGCATGCTGGCAACTGCGCTGCTAGCGTTAAATCAATTCCCTAGGGGGGACGAAACAAACAGTCCTGCTCAGAGACACTGGGCCACTCGGGCGCTAGAGGAAGGCCCACGGGTGGTGATCAAAAATGAACTAGGGGAGTGGGAACAGGGTTGGAGATTAGTGCTCACGGGGCGGGGATATGCGGCCGTTAAAAAAGACGGGGACATTAAATGGTGTCCACTCAAATCTATCAAACCAGACCTTCATAGGGAAACTCATGAGAATTGTGAGACTTTGTTTGCAGGACTGGATCATTGGACGTCCCCGAAACTCATATGCCCCACTACTGGGAAAGAGAGAGAGGCCAACGAGCAACCCGACATCACCTGAGAAGCTCGTGCCATCAAAATTAAAGCAACAACGGTGTTTCTGTGTGATTTTGCTGTTGGGGCTTGTCGCCAGAGGGCAAGCCAGCCCAGACTACTACCCTCATCAGCCCTTCAGGTGGGTCATGCAACATCTTACTGGTGACAAAATGCTCAGAGACATCACCACGCCGAACGCCCCGTCCTTCGTGCTTCGCGTCACCGACCTGTTTCCGGGACAACCAAAGGTAGACCCCTATTCTTCACACGCCACACACATGTACCTATCCTACTGGTGCCCAGCCTCAAACCCAGGAAAAAGTTATTGCAATCGCCCAGGGTGGGGATACTGTGGGCACTGGGGCTGTGAAACAATAGTTACAGACGCCAGGCCGTCAGGACCTGGGTGGGACCCACAAGAGCCCGACAGATTCCTACAGTTCACCTGGGCACCCGCAGGCTGCCAAACACCCGTCTTCCTTCAGGGAAGTTTCTATCGAAACCACCATAAAGTCCCTGAATCCCGAAAATGCACTCACTATAACATGACAGTTTTGCAGCCGGATCACCCCAGCTGGGCCGTGGGCAAAGCATGGACAGTAGTCCTTCAAGGGTCAGAAAAGTGAGTGAATGTGCGAATTACCAGACTCCCAGCTTCAGTATCCCAATCAGTCGGACCCAATCCGGTTCTAGTAGTAAGTAGACCCAGGGAAGAGATCGCAGCTAACGGTAATTCTAGCCACGAAACACAGAGGTCGAAACTAGCCTCCCCATCCGATCTCTTAACCAAACCAACCCTCTCCAATCCATTCTTAAGTGTGTTAAATGCTACCTTCTTATCGTTAAACCAATCCAACCCGAACTTCACAGAATCATGCTGGTTATGCTATGATGCACAACCCCCTTTTTACGAAGGTGTTGCCTTCGATCTCCCATTCATCTTCTCTAAGTCAAACAATTCACGCCAATGCAGATGGGACACCCCTCGGAGAGGTATCACCCTAAGTCAGGTTACGGGCCAGGGCAAATCCTTTGGCAATGCAACCTTGGCAAAGCAGATGGGCAACGTCTGCAAGGAATTCGTCAAACTTAAGGGAGGGAAGTTCCAGTGGGTGATCCCAGCTGCATCAGGAATGTGGGTCTGTCACGGATCCGGGGTAAGCCCATGTGTACTCCTTGACAAATTCGACCATTCTACTGACTTTTGTGTCCAAGTTCTAATTGTCCCCAGAGTCCTGTATCGCCAAGAAGAAGAGGTGTACCGCTTGTTCGAGGAACCCAACCGGCTCTACAAACGAGAGGTGATAACAGGCATCACCATCGCAATGCTCCTCGGTTTAGGAGCTACCGGCGCTGCCACAGGCATCTCGTCCCTTGCAACACAACATCAGGGACTGGCACAACTGCAGATGACAGTTGATGAGGACTTGCAAAGGATCGAGAAATCCATCTCTTCCCTGGAAAAATCCCTTTCCTCACTCTCAGAGGTTGTCCTCCAAAACAGGAGAGGACTGGACCTCTTGCTCATGCAGCAAGGAGGCCTGTGTGCTGCCTTGAAAGAGGAATGCTGCTTTTATGCAGACCACACCGGAGTCATCAGAGACTCCATGGCCGAACTGAGAAATCGGCTAAACCTAAGGAAAGCAGATAGAGAAGCTCAACAGGGCTGGTTCGAGTCGTGGTTCAACCGGTCTCCATGGCTTACTACCCTGATTTCTACCCTAATAGGCCCAGTCACTATAATCTTACTAACCCTAATCTTCGGGCCTTGCATATTAAACAAACTGGTGCTATTTGTTAAAAGGCATTTGGAAAAGGCTAACATTTTGTTTCCCGAGCACCGACAATTACTTTAGGGTGTGCCACTTATTAACACACTTACAATTTTAAACTAATTCTACTAACCCATGAAATTTTGTAACCTTTACATTTTATAAGATTTTTACTAATCATGGGGCGGGGGGAAATGTGGAGAGCTAGGGATCTGCATGCGGAAGATCTCAGGCTGTACAGGTAGATAAGAAGGCCCCCCTCACCCTGCAGTCTGACCTTTGCTCTGTACCCAGCCACACCCGGCCAGACATGAGCAGAGGGAAGTGACACAGACTGCCCAGTCCATAAATACCCCTGAGACCCCTCAATAAATGCCATTTGCTGTCCACCACATTGGTGTGTGTAGCATTGGACCGAGTGACCCTGGGCCTTGGGTCACCGTGCCGGACCTCCCGAACCAGGTCGCCACGCCGTAACGGCAACAATTACCCATCTAAAACAGCAATTCGTTCCATTTCCCTTCTCTTCTACAAAACAACGTCAGCTGTAAAAAGTTGTTATAAACTAAGGTACCATTCTCTGGCCACTTAGCCTGGGAGTTTAGCTTGTATGCTGACCAGCACTGATTACAATATTGGATTAGGTTTAGTTAGTGGGTCTGTTTCCAGTTTTTCAACAAACATTTCAATGGAGAATTTGGAATATCATCTCCCACTTTAGCTTGAGAAGAAACTGGCTCCATATTCAATAATTACAGATATACAAGCTATTACCTCTGAAAGTCATAATGGTATTTCCAGCTTTGTCATGGAGGGGGGAGAGGGGAAGAGGAAGGGGACTGCTAAACCTGCAATCACTCAAACTGACAAAAGAGGGGGCTTCAAGCCCACAAATGCCATCTCAGCCAGGCACACAAAAACAAAGCAACTCCAAACCACCAGCAAACACTCAGTCACGCTCCAACACTCGCAACACTCCCTCTGCAAATGAATTTTTGTATCAAGGACATCCCCATGTTGATATGCTGGCAAACTCACATCAAGGTACCACTCTCACATGAACATGCTCTCAGAGTTCAAGAAGAATACAGAGAATGTGAGGAATGCAAAGGAATTAAGCAATCTTCACCACAAAAGTGGCTCCAAATGAAGCTGTGGCCAGGCTTCAGTTGTAAATGAAGAATGTGGTTTTCTTTTTTCTTCTTTCCTCCATCCAAGTCAAGATGGAGGCAGCCTATGCTACAAGAATGCAGAACAATGATTTTTCTTTAAATATGATCTTGGTCTGATAACAACAATTCCTGATACTGTTAGTGTTCAGGAACACATAATCACAGAATGATTATATGCAGGTGCTTTTATTAAGAGCTCTGGGTGTCAGGGGACACAAACCCAAATCTGACTCTGACATGCTTTGGGACCAAACATGTTTTATATTCTATTGTAATATAACTTACATATTAATTATTAAACGTACATTGTTCATTGTATACATTGATATCATCCAAGCATGGATTCCTCGTGATTCCCTCAAACCTCTAACATCATTTCTCATGATTCTTTCAACAATAATTATATCTAATCACATCTAACAATTGTATCATTTATCATATACTGACTACACGGCTGCAGTTTCACATGATCTAGCAAATACAAGGTCTAACATTTCCCGGGGCCTACCTTTAACATTTTCCCAGGGCCTACTAAGCCTAACTTTATTTCTAGCTCCCCGAATTTTGTGATTTTAAAATCTTTTACTGTCAATACCCTCCGAAGACAACCTTTAATATTTCCTAGGGAACTCGAACCCCTGATAGTTCTTGGGGACTTGAACTCCACACAGCGGAAACTCTGACTCCCTGAGGTCAGGAACTCAAACTTCTCCCTGATAAGCTTACCCAGGGGCTCAAACCCCCCTTGGCTCTCGGAGTCTCTGCTGGTCAGAGTGACCCCAAGATAGGTTAGAAAGTCTCTTTTCCCAGCCTGGTGGTCGAAGAAGGAGTCAGAACTCTTCAGTTCTTGCTCTCAAGGTTGTTTATTGTTTCTTATCTATAAAATTCTTTCTTCTGGCCTGCCGAGGTCTGCTCAGCAGGACAGACAGAGGCACACTGACACCCTCAGTGTGGTGTTATCTTTTGTACTAAAAACTACATTATTTATCATAACTTCCCAATACCTATCACCTATGTTAGACAGTGAGCTTCTACTCTAAACCAATCTAAAAGTGCCACCATCACAGCAGAACTTGGCGACCAAGAAGAAGTAGGAGAAAGACTGGACAACACCCAGATTCCTCCATCTTGCCTGCTGAAACTCCATTCTAAAAACTCTCAAAAATCTATTTTTCACCCCATGACTAACTATTATTCTACTTAGAATTTCGTGGCTTGCAGATCTTCCTATAAGGTTGGTCATTTTTTTTCCATGGGTCAAGTTCAAAGGCACAGGGGACTTGGGCTCTGTGCCAGGGTCTCTGAGCCCCCTGGGCAGGGGCTGGAGCCCTCCAGGGCAGCCTGAGGAATTTCCTGGGTTCTGACACTTACCAGTTTCTCTGTGTGGGGATTTGCATCCCTTGTCAATAAGCCAAAGGAAAATAATTTAAATGATGCCTTCACTTAGCCCAGGGATCTTGCCTCGAATCCCTGAAGGTCTAAAGTTGATTTTCTCCCTGAAAATTCCTCAGTGCTGGCTGGAGATCTGTGGATTCATTGAAGCTCTAGGCTGATCTTCTGGCTGGCTCTCCAATTTACTGCCACAAAATCTCCAAAATACTGGAACAAGACCCCTTAACACTAATTTGGTTTAAAGAGGCATAATTTATTTAGGCCTGAGGTCACACAAAGGATACTCCTAACCATTCGTGCACACATGATTTTACAAGTAAGCAATTTACATATTACAATTTACCCATTACCATCAAGCCCAGATTCAGTCCTTGTTTTGTCTATTCCTACATTCTTGAGCCGGATGTCTTCTTCTTCTCTTCCACCTGTTCTTGCTGGGAAAAGCAGTTTTTGTGTGCCTTGTTTCTCTGTTCACTGGCCCAGTAAAAACTAAATTAATCCCTTTGCTGTCACATAGCATGGAAGCCTCTCTCCAGCTTCCTTCCCTGAGCCCTCCTGCTCCTGCAGAACCACCCTGATAATGGATCTCCGTGTGTTGGACATGGTGGCTGTCACCTTGACGTGGCCAACACTCACCTGGACGGGCTCCTGGCAGGTGTCCAGGGTGACATGGCAGCACGCAGTGGTCCCGTTGGTGGTGAAGGACGTCCTCATCTGGGACATGCGGTGGTAGGTGTCCTCCAACCTGCCCAGGTGAGCTTTGAGCAGGGACAGCTCCAGGCCCAGCTCCATGGCAAAGCGGTTGTATACCAGGGGGTTGGAGAAGAAGATGGCCACGGTGAAGGTGGTGGCCTCATAGACCAGGACTCCACAAGAGCCGCGGAACAGGGGGCTGGAGAACTGGCAGGTGTCAGAGGAGCCTGGGGGCACGGAGGGGCTGGGGGGGACGGAGCTGTGCCCGCTGTAGAAGTAGGTCCTGGGGAGGAGAAACAGGGGTGTGCCATCAGGGGAGGATGGTGAGACCACGAGTGTCACAGACATCTTTTATGAAAAATCATTTCCTTGGGATTTTTCCTCCTGAGAAGCTGAGAGGCCTCAGGAACAAAATGTAAACATTGATTATCTGCTGCTGTGGAATGCAACAGGTGTATCTGTGATTGGTCTCATAGTGTTATTTCTTATTCATGGCCAATCACAGTCAGCTGGCACAGACTCTCTGTCTGAGGCAGAAGCTTTTATTATTCATTCTTTCTTTTTCTATTCTTAGCTAGCCTTCTGATGAAATCTTTTCTTCTATTCTTTTAGTACAGTTTATTATAATATATATCATAAAATAATAAATCAAGCCTTCTGAACCATGGAGTCATCCTCGTCTCTTCCCTCATCCTAAGACCCCTCTAAACACAGTCACACACCAGGAGATGCTGGTGGAGCAAGTGGTAGGTGGTGGAACCAGCAGGAGACAGTCTCAGCACCACTAGGAGGTGCTGGGAGCACTGGGAGGTGCTGGGGGCACTGCTGGGAGGTGCTGGGAGCACTGGGAGACAAGTAGAAGATTGACCAAGCCCTAGGAGATGCTCCCACCATGGGATGATGACCCCACCCTGTGGTGGTGTTCACAGGGGTCTCAGGACGAGGCAAGAAATGAGAATGTTGACTTTATGTTTTAGAAGGCTGATTTATTATTTTATGATATAGATTACGTTAAAAAAAAGATATATTAAAACTTACTAAAAGAAGAGAAGAAAAGATTTCATCAGAAAGCTAGCAGAGAATAGAAAAGAATAGAATGATCATAAAATCTGGTGACTGACCAGAGAGTCTGAGACAGCTGGACTGTGATTAATTATTAATTAAAAACAATTACATGAGACCAATCAAAGATGCACTTGTTGCATTCCAAAGGAGCAAATAATCATTGTTTACATTTTGTTTTTGAAGTCTCTCAACTTCTCAAGAGAAAAAATCTTAAGGAAAAGATTTTTCATTAAATATGTCTGTGACTCCACCCTGTCCTGGTTTGGATTGGGAGGAAAATTCAGGGAAGTGATGCAAAGCTTTTTGTGTAACTGACGGGCTGCTGAACTACTGAGAAGCTGGGCACAACTCTGTGAAACACACATGTTAAAAACCAAAAACCCCAAAAACTCTCTCTTTCCTTTCCAATCAACAAAACGCAGCAAACCCCAACCTCAACCCCCATCTCAACCAAACCAAGCCAAACAGTGTCACCGTGATATTTTATGGAAAACTCCTTCACCAGGATTTCTTCTCCTGGAAAGCTGGGAAGCTTCAGCTTCTCCCTGTTTTGCTGCTTTGGAATGTGATTTGGAGGATTGCTTACCCAGCATGGGAATTGTTTTAATGTAATCACCAATCCCAGTCCAGCTGGGTCAGGACTCCGGTCAGTCATGGGTTTTTATTATTCATTCTTTTCCAGCCTTCTGATGTATCCTTTTGCTTTCTTTAGTGTAGTTTTAGTATATAATTTCTTTTAATATAATATTGAGGGAACCCAGGAAATTCCTCTGGCTGCCCTGGAGGGCTCCAGCCCCTGCCTGGGGGGCTCAGAGACCTTGGCACAGAGCCCAAGACCCCTGTGCCTTTGATTTAGCCCTTGGAAAAAACAATTTCCAACCTTTATAGGAAGAATTACAAGTCAAGAAAGTTTAAGTAGAATAATTGTTAGTTTGTCACGGTGTGAAAAAAAGATTTTTGAGATTTTTAGAATGGGGGCTCGAAGTCCCAAGATAGAAGAATTTAAGTGTGCCTTCTCCCTTTTCCTTCTTCTTCCTTCCTTTCTTTCCTTCTTCCTCCATCTTTTAAGTGATGTTGGCATTTTTAGATTAGTTTAGAGTAAAAACTCACCGTCTAACATAGGTGATAAGTATTGAGAAGTTATTGTAAATAGTGTACACGTAGTTTTTAGTATAAAAAGATAACACCACCCCAAGGATGGGCAGGGTCCCCCAACCTGACCTGCCAGACAGAGCTCAGCGAGTCAAAAAAGGAATTTTATAGATAAAAAAAAAACAATAAACAGCCTTAAGAACAAGAATAGAAGAGTTCTGACTCCTTCTTTAACTGCCCTGCTGGGAAAAGAGACTTTCTAACACATCTCGGGGTCACTGTGACCAGCAGAGATTCTGAGATAATATAATATCATAAAGTCATTAATCAGCCTTCTGAGGACATGGAGTCAAATTCAAGTGTAATGTTAACTCTTTCAGTGCCTCAATCCTCCCTCAAATAGGAAAAAACCCCAAAATACAAACAAGTAAAATAACAGCAAAAAGACACCAAAGTTGGTGTAGAAGTCCCAAATAAGAAAGAAAAATAAATGCCCTGTTTTTTAGAGCTAAAATCCTTTTATAAGCTATAGAGGAAAGACTCTTTTTCCTTGTAGCACATAAAACTATAAAGAGATAAAAGTGTATCAAATTGATATCAAACAAAAGCCTCCATACTAAAATAAACAAATGTTAAAATAGCTGTACTCCCATAAAAAGTTTAAACAGAAAAAAAGAGTAGTCTTATGATTCCAAAGGAAAAAAAAAGAAAATCTCTATTCCCAAAAATAAAAAAAAATTCAAAAAGAGACAAAAAAGAGAATTTTCACCTTTAAACAACTCATCTTTAAAACAATACCCCATAAATCAACATAACCCATAAACAAGCTATAAAAAATGCTTATAACAATAAGAAAAACTTCCTCATAGCAAAGTTCCCCAAACAACTGCTGTTTGTAACAAATTAAGAACCACAAAAAACCTGTTTCCTTTCCTCTTATAAAAAAGTCTTCATAACCTTAACAAAAAAGACTTCTCTCCCTCAATAAACTAACGTAAAACTATTTTAAAATAGTAAACTAACTAAAAATCTTAAGTGTAATTTCTTTACATTATCAGTGAGGAAGAAAAGTTGCGAGAAGAAAAGTATTCTAAAAGGTTTGTTTTAATTCTTACTACTTTTTTGCTTCTAATTACTTTAAATAAAATTTTCTTTATACCCTCTTGAAGTTTTAAACCTGCTTTACCTTTCTCCTAATCCTATCTCACAACAAAAACTAAATATATGAGTAATTAGGCAAACCTACCACATTCTTTAGTACATCAGCCAAAAAAACTTCAAATTAAAAAAATCCTTAATTAGCAAACCTAAACCACAACACAAAATTTGTGTTTCCACCCAATTTCAAACTAAAACCACCACATACCCAGGGGTCCTCCCACGCCTTCACCTCACCTGGGGTTCTCCAGGGTGACATTCCGGCTGCTGTTGGATATCTGGATCTCCACAGTCCTCTCCAGGAAATTCCACATCTTGGCACGCGATTGGCCGCTCCAGGGGGACAGAATCTACTCCTCCAGTCTGGGGCTTTCTCAGCTCTGGGATCTTGACCTTGGAGACAGAATTTTCTCAGCCCTAGGGTCTCCTTGAATCTGTAATCTTCTCACTCCAAGGTGTCCTCCTCAGCTCCAGAGTCTCTCTGTTCCAGAATCTTCTTCTTGGACCCAGGATCTTTTCCTCAGCTCTGGAGTCTCCTTGGATTCAGAATCTTCTCAGCTCTGGAATCTCGTTCCTGTCTCTGGAAATTTCTTGGATCCGGAATCTTCTCAGATTCGGTGTCTCTTTGGATCCAGGGTCTCCTCAGCACTGAAATCTTCTCAGCTCTGGGGTTTCCTCAGTCCCGGGCTCTCGTCAGCACTCCTTGGATCCAGGGAGATCCTGGGTCCAGAATCTCCACCCCAGCCCCTGACCTTCCCTGTGGTCTCTCTCTCTGAGCACCTTCTGGGTCTCCACTGGTGTTGGGAATGTCCTGGGGCAGGGAAATCCCTCCCCTGGCTGGAAAAACCCTAAATTACAACTTCCTGGTGATAAAATGGAATCAACTTCCTGGTGGTGAATCCCAGGCAACGTCCCTGAGGGCCTGGCACCTTTAGCCGGTGTAACTGGTTTAACTGGCTGAATTGTCTAATTGATTTCTCTAATTTATTTAATTTAATCCAATCTATCTAACTCAGCTGGTTTAAATGTTTTAAATTATTTAAATGGTTCCACAATTAGTTTATAACCGGTTCAACCAGTTTAATTGGTTTATCTAGTTAAACTGGTTGAATTCTCTCACTGCTTGAACTGGTCTAAGTGGTGTAGCTGACCAGAGGAGCAGATGATTGCCTCAAAGCAACCCAGTGGGGAGTGGTGGCTGGTTTGTGGAAAAAAACTCCTCAACTTGTAAAAGATGTAAAGCTGGTATGATATTTTTCATTGCTGGCCATGCTCCCCAAGGACATGTGCACCCCTGAAAATTCCCAAATCTACTTTATCTCCTAATCTGTTGCATATGCATAAAAAAATATGCATACATATTCAACTTATCAATTTTATGAGCCTGTGCAGTTCTTCAGTCATGTAGTTGTAATGTGGTGTTTATAACCCAGATTCAGTTTTTCTGTTTGCTTCAGTCTCAAGGTCAGCAGGGAGCCTCTTCTGATCTCTCTCCAGCATTACTTTCTTGCCACAGTCACATTTTCTGAAAAATCCCTTCGCCCAGGATTCTTCTCCTGGGAAGCTGAGAAGCCTCAGAGAAAAGGAAAACAATAATTATCTGATTTGCTTCTCCTGTGTTTTGCTGCTTTGGAATGTTTTTGGCCATTGTTTACCAACAGGTGATTGTTTGATTGGTTTCATGTGAATTGTTTTGACTTATTGGCCAAACAGGGTCAAGCTGTGTTGGGGCTCTGGAAAGAGTCACAAGTTTTCATGATTATCTTTTTAGCATTCAGTATGTATCCTTTCTTTATTCTTTAGTACAGTTTAGTAGAGTATTCTTGAATATAATATAGTATCTTAAAATAATAAATTAGCCTTCTGAGAACATGGAGTCAGATTCATCATTCCTAACCTGCAAATACAATATTTTCTGAGTAGCCTTGAGTCTCCTTTGTTCTCTCTCTGCAGGCCTTTTGCTGAGCACACAAGTTAAAAGACAAAACAAAAAAAATTCCAAAATTGCTTTCTACCCTGAGGTAAATTTCCAATCCCCTGTTTCATTCCTCCCTTTTCTAGAAACAAGTAAATTATTTTACTTAGTACAAATTTCTACTATGGAATATTAATCCCAATATTTCTGGGTGGGATGTGCCTGGCTTCGTCTGACCCTTGCTGCTGGGCCAAAGGCAGCAGCTGTGGTGTTTCACCTCAGAGATACCTTTGGCTGGCTGGATGCTGCAGCTAGGCACTCGGAACAAATCCAGGCATAGTAGGAACTCAGTTTACCTGTGGTGGAAAAGATTCAGGCAACGGTGAAGAGAAGTCGGAGAGGATTCTATCGTAGAGTTTTAATCCAGAGTTTTATTCCAGGATGACAGACCTCTGAATCTGGTCACAGCTCCCAGGAGCATCCAGACCGCATGGTCCCGTCTCCTTTTAATCCCGGGGACAGGGGGAGGGGAAAGCAGAGGTTGGCACACCTGGGGGGCTGGGATAGGTGAAACAGGAAATGGCATCACACTGCAACATTCTACGATAATAGGTGTCCCTTAATGCTTTGCCATGTACATTTGATAAGGAGGACAACACTGCTATTTGCTGTAGTATTCTCCATTTCCAAATTAGCACTATAAAAGATAACCCTAAACTCACCCTAATACCAATAAATTTGTAAGGCTGCCAACAACAGTCTCCTTGGTTCCACAGTGTCACAACGGACCCTTTGCTCCATGATGTTCAGTAGTGGAACATGGATGCCTTGATTCCATGAGGTTGTGTAGTGTCACAATGATCTCCTTCATTCTGCAGCCCTGCTGTGCCTGCCGTGTAACAATGGACCTGTGGTACCATGAGGTTCCATAGTGTCACCATGGTCCCTTTGGTTCCACAAGGCCTTGCTGCGCCACAGTGGCCCCTTGGTTCCATGAGGTTCCGTACTGTCAACAATGACCTCCTTGGTTCCACAGTGTGACAATGACCCCTTGGTTCCATGGGGTGCCTGGCCTCCCACAGCCCCTCACAGAGCCTCATGGCCCCTCACGGCTCCCTCACAGTTCTCCATGGCCCCTCATGGCCCCTCACAGCCTCTCACAGCTCATGGCCCCTCATGGCCCCTTACAGGCCCTCATGGCTCCTTCACAGTTCCCCATGGTCCCTCACAGGCCCCTCATTGCCCCTCACAGCCTCTCACAGCTCATGGCCCCTCATGGCCCCTCACAGCCCCTCACGGCTCCTTCACAGTTCCCCATGGTCCCTCACAGGCCGCCCATGGCCCCTCACAGTTCCCCAAGACCCCTCACAGCCCCTCACAGCACTTCATGGATTCTCACAGACCCTTATGGCCCCTCATGGCCCCTCACAGCCCCTCATGGCTCCCTCACAGTTCCCCAAGACCCCTCACAGCCCCTCACTGTGGATGCCATGGGACAGAGAGAGAGAAACAGCAAGTGTTTCTCACAGCAGCTTGTGAGAATTATTAGCAAGTTGTAAGAATGTGAGAACTTCAGTATAAACAATCTGCAGGTGGTGTTCTTCTACTTCATCTTTCTCTTCTTCTCAAGGACAGTGTATAAAGAATGTTTTTGTTAACTAGCCAATCAAACAGAATATATCGTATCACTCTATAAAAACCGCACGGTTCTCTTGAATTAAACCTTCTTTTAGTCTTTCTGCAATACTGCCTCCTGCCTGTTCCTATGTCATTCTCGGCGCAAGAGTGACACCTCACGGGCCTTCATGGCCTCTCATGGCCCCTCACAGCTCAAGGCTCTTCACGGCCCCTGAGCCGCCTCCAGCCCCGCCATTGGCAGCGCTTTTTGCTGCTCGCCAATGGCGGCCCGAGTCTGCAGTGACGTCACCGGTCGCCGGGCAAAGGAAGGCCTGGGGCTGAGGTGCCCCGGGCTGGCCGGGAATGGGGTCCGGGGGTCCCCGGGCTCATGGAAACGGGGGATCCAGGGGCTGGGAGAGGAGGATACCCGGCAAAAGGGTTGCAGGGGGTGTCGGGGCAGGATAAGGGGGTGCAGGGGGTCCTGCAGCTGGGGAAGGAGATGCGAAGGGTCCCAGTGCCCAGGAATGGGCATTCAAGGGGGTCCCCGGGGGGCTCCCCAAAGCCCCTCCCAGGGGGCAGCAGGAGCTGGCTCAGGAGCTCTGGGCAGAGAAAAGGGGGTGACCCCGGCTTGGGGGGGACATGGGGGACTCACACACGCTCCCGGGGGGACACGACCCCCGGGGACCCCCCCTCACCTTGTCCCGCAGGGGAGGCTGAGCCCCAGCCCAGGCTGACGAAGCCCCCAAACCCCGGCAGCATCTTGAGGGGCGTGCGGGGCCGGGAGGGGCAGGATCCGGGAAAGGGCGGCGGCTGCCGGCTTCCGCGGGTGCCTGGAAACCACGAACGCGGCGGCAGCGTCTGTGACAGCGGCGCGGCCTCAGTTGCCTGAGAACGCGGCCCTGGCTGGTTGTGCGCAGCCTGGGCTCCTGCAGGCGGCTTCACTGGGCGATTTGCCAGGGGAATTGTTCGCGGAGCATTGGGCTCTGCAAAGTTCCTGAGCGTGCAGAGCATTGGCCTCTGCAGAAAGTTCCTGAATTTCCTTTGAAGGTAAAGATTGACTCAAGTTGAACTTTTGGTTTTCTCTCTCACTCTGAGAGAGAATGCCAAAAGGAAATACAGGATGGGATAATGCCCGTCTTCTGGTGCAGCAGTTCAGTGGTATGCAGTGTCACAGACATGTTTTATGAAAAATCCTTTGGGTTTTTTCTCCTGAGAAGCTGAGAGACCTCAGGAACAAAATGTAAACAATGGTTATCTGCTGCTGTGGAATGCAACAGGTGCATCTGTGATTGGTCTCCTAGAGTTGTTTCTAATTAATGGCCACTCACAGTCAGCTGGCTTGGACTCTCTGTCTGAGACACAAGCTTTTGTTATTCATTCTTTCTTTTTCTATTCTTAGCTAGCCTTCTGATGAAATCCTTTCTTCTATTCTTTTAGTATAATTTTAATAGAATACATATCATAAAATAATAAATCAAGAGTCAGATCCTCATCTCTTCCCTCATCCTAAGACCCCTGTGAACACCACCACAATGCACAGCTTAGTGGATGAACAATATATGCTCTACTGATTGTGCTTTTTTTTTTGCACTGAAGGAATGCAACATTTTCTAAATGTACTGGTCTATACTTTTTTTCCCCGTATAGTGGTTGCTTAAACTGCTGAAAGGTGAATGAGGTCTGTTCAAGTTTCATCAAGTTTCAGTGGTTTGTTATCATCTGGTTATTACAATTATTAGAGAGAGGCCTGTGAATTGAGGTGCAAATGAGACCATATGCCAAAATCAATAGTCTGGATTTTATGTAACAGTAAATAGGAGGAAGAAAGAGAGAAAGGAAAAGAAAAAGAAGTGGGGGGGTGGCGGGAGGGGATGGGGGGTTAGGAAGAAGCAGAAGAAGGAGAATGACAGAGACAGATTAAGTGAAAAACATCACCATTCCATGGATCCCATTGGCATACCATCAAATCCTCTTCTGGTCTTCTCTGTGGTGAGGTCTCGCAAAACATAAGACTCCAATGGATTCATGCAGACTTGGGCAAGGTGGGACCTCCCAGCTGCCTCCCTGGGGTGGGGCAAGTTGGACTCTGTCTATTGCTACTTTCTTTAGCATCTGTCTGTCCTTTGAGTCTGCCATCAATTGGCTTCTGGATTTTCAGATCTGTTGTGTTACTTTGCGTGCCCTGCAGTCGTCTGGTGCAAGGCCTCAGGAATGGGTCTGGGGGCACTGTGGAGGTCTTTGATGGGAGGTTTGTGTGCAAACCTGGCCTCAGCAGACGAGTCTGTGGCTATGACTTGCCCACCTTGAAGCCAGACAGAGCTGATTTTCAGGACAGCTGCTGGGTTTGGCTTTGTTGTGGATAGGTTTTTCTCTGCAGCCTTGTTTACTTCTTCCCAGCCCTGAGCTAATGGGACAATAGTGTCACCTTTGTCTTGTCTCAAGTTCCCTTAGGCAGCTTAACTCCCAGTGCCAAGTTCCAGTCCAGAGGCGTTTTCAGGGAAGGGTGGGCTTGGGTGGTTGCAGCCTCTTTATACAGTTTTGTCCCAATGGGCAGAAAGTCCTTTATAACAATTTTTAAGCCATTAGCCATAACATTCCAGTCTCTCCCAAGTCCTGTGAGGAGCAGCTGAGAGATCAGGGGTGCTTTAGCCTAAAGAAAAGGATGTCCACTCTAGCTATTTTAAAGTAATATTTAGGCTGCAGCTTTGTCTGTTCTAACTCTTATTAATGTTCAGATTTTTAGCTCCAGGTTTCAGTATGATCCATCTTTGAATTGCACAAGGCAGCCCTATAGTTCAAATAAAGTCCAACTAGAGGCCTATCATACTAGCTACTTACACCAAACAAGCACTTGGCTACTTTCAAATCATAGAAAATTTTTAGCACCAGTATATGCCTTGAATCTGCCATGAATTGGGTTCCGGATTTTCAGAGTTCCATTGTTGCTTCTTCCAGTTTTGTTGAGGCATTGTCACTCATCTGGGAGATCCTGCCTTCAAAATGGCTTCTGGATTCCCAAAGAAGACCTTGACACCTCGTCTTTTGTCCAGGGAAAGACTGACATCTTTCACTGTAAGTACCCACTGGGCTGTGTTAAGGCTGCAAAGTGCCCTGGTGTCCCTGCTCTCCCTGCCCCTGCTTTAGTGCAAGCAAGAAAATGCTTTAAGTAGGTAATAAGCAGAAATATTCTAGTAAGGCTACAAAACGCAAGTAATAAACGACACAATTATGAAGGTTTCTTTTCAGATGAACAGAGAGGGGGAATTGTGGGAATCCACAAAATCAGAGGGTTTTGGGAAAGCTGCAAAAGGCAAGCCTCAGATACAGTAGAACTGTGATTAGAGCTAAGCAGCAGCCATGAGTTAGGTCAGCAGAAAAATTATTTAAACTGTAGAAAAGCAAGGACAAATAGAACAATGGCCTGTGTATTAAGGCTTGTCTAGAATAACTCTCTAAGCCACAGGAAAGTTTATCTAGCAAGATATTAGGAGGGTTAAGGCTTAATAATGGAGCTCTGTGCATTGTACTTTAAGGCTTACAAGCAGGTATTGTATTCAAAATAAGCAAGCAGTGTTTTAACCAAAAGTATGTGTGCCTATAGTGGTTGGATAGAACCACTGTCAATGTGCTTTTGCTTTGTGTGATTGGTCAAGAAACTTATAAAGTAAGTTGTAACATTAAGTTCTTGGTCTGCTGCCTGGGATGTGAGCTGCTGGCATCTTCCCATTGTCATAATCATGTAATGAGAGTGATGGTGGAAAATAAAACAGCTCAAGGCAGTTCCACAGCAGCCCTGTCCCGTTTGTGATTTGTAAATAGCCCCCTGCTGGTGTTAAGACCAAGCTGCCCTTGGGCACCTGAGCATGTTGGGGGGGAAGCTCAGACTGCCCAAAGCCCTGTGAGACAGGGCTGGTCCCAGCTGGAAGAGCTTCCAAAGCAGCTGTTCTCTCTCAGCTCCTGTGTGGGCACGGATCCAGCCCTGCAGACACAGTGTACAGCAAAGCAAGTTATCTGCTGCAGCACGTCCAGAAGAAAATGTCTCAGCAGCTTTGTGTCCCAGATATCTTTTATGAAAAGTCCTTTCCTTAGGATTTTTCCTCCTGAGAAGCTGAGAAGCCTCAGGAACAAAATGTAAACAATGATTATCTGCTGCTGTGGAATGCAACAGGTGGATCTTTGATTGGCCCATGTTGGATGTTTGTAACTAATGGCCAATCACAGCCCAGCTGGCTCAGACAGAGAGTCCAGGCCAGAAGCCTTTGTTATCATTCCTTCCTCTTCTATTCTTAGCTAGCCTTCTGATGAAATCCTTTCTTCTATTCTTTTAGTGTAGTTTTAATAAATTATATATCACAAAATAATAAATCAAGCCTGCTGAAACATGGAGTCAGATCCTCGTCTCTTCCCTCATCCTAAGACCCCTGTGAACACCATCACACCTTTGTTCTGCAGGATGGTGGAAATCTTCCTGTGCTGGGAATTCTCCCCTGATTTTGGTTTACCATGTGTTGATGGTATCTCTCCCAAAGGAGTTGGCTTCTCTTGAAAGCTCTGGATTGGTAGGAATGTTGAGGGCTGTACAGTTCTTACCTGCTCCCTGGAGCCAGGGCCACAAATGTCCCTTGGTGTCTGGAGCTCACTTGACTGAAGATGCCCCAGTGCTGAGGCTCTGTCCAGGAGATCCCTCTGTTTTCTTCTCTGCAGGGGTCTGTGAGCCCAGAGAGAGAAAACAAATGCTAATTACCAGAGAGAACTACAACTTGGACACATTCCTGTGCTCCTCACTCTTGGTACAACGTTCCTTTCTTGCCTCTCTTGGACTCACCCAGAAGTGATATCTCCTTGCTGTGAATTCTCAGTGCTGTACATGGATGGAGTCAGGGCAGTTCTGAGAGCTCCTCCCCATTCTTTGAAAAGGTCACTGCCTCAATCCAATGAACCTGAAGAGGAAACAAATGCCCGAAGAGCAGAAATCCCCAACCATGTTACATGCAATCACGGAGAAGCTGATGGGACAGAGCCATGTGGTTGGAGTATGTGTATTGCACTCTATATTGTTAATTTATTGGTGCTGAGTATTTCAGCAAGCAACTTCCAGGGCTTCCAGGACTGTCCTGGACAATGTGACCACAAATTGTTCAGCAGTGCCACTTGTTCAAGAAAAGCTTTTCTGAACAAGCCCAACACTGAGGCTCTAGCTGGTTTATTTTTGCCTTTCAGCTGCTTCCCTCTAAGTTCCTGTGGGAGAAGTTTCTCAACATGAAGAAGAAGGCCAGCACTGGCGGGAGTTTTCTACCCAGAATTGGCCCATGTGTAGACCTGGGGAAGACTGGTCCAAAGGTAGCCTTTTCCTGCTCTTCTCCTTTCTGTTTGATGGGAAGTTTGAAGAGGGTGTGTGCTTGTGACAGGCTTGTCTCCAGCAAAAGACCTCAGTGTGCAGGTCCTGTTGTCATTGCCAGCTGCTGTTAGAGGTGGGCTGGGAATCCTGATCTGTACTAAGCCAACACAAATAAGCTCTGCTGAAGCTGCCTAAGTGTAGCTGCCATTGCTGAAACAATGGGAGGAAGGCTGGGGACACAAAGGCACAGCACTGCCATGTGCCATTCTCCTGCTGAAGGAGCCACCTCTTGCTTTGGTGTGGTCACCATCAAATGCTCAGGGTCACAGGATTCCCTCTGGAGTGGCAGCGTTGGCCTTGGAAGGCTGAGGACCTGCAGGAATTACTTCAGCTTTAACAAAACAAATTGCCTTTATGTTTTGGGCTGGAACAATGTGTTGGACCCTGAGGGGGTGTTAGATTTTGCAGGCTGCCAGATGTACAGGGGACTGGCCCTGGGCAGAGGGGAATGGATGTGCTTTATCTGGATCAGTGCCTTCTTAGAGGTGTGTTTAAAGCTGCTTTTCTGGCAGGACTGGCTCAGTAGAAAGCACAGTCCCAATGGGTAGGTGACTGAGGTGGGCTGTTGTTATGAATGAGGTCCCTATATGTCTAATTTAATAAACCAACATTAGAATCTAGCAGCAATTTTAATTTGGCAGCAATTTTATATGAAATAATGCAACCAAATATAATCAAGCAGATACAAAATAATTTGGCAGTGGTTTGGATAAAGCATAAGCAAAACCAGTCAGGATACAGGGGGGTTTTCTCACCCTGCCTCCCATTCAAAAGATAAAGAATCCAAACACAACTTATAGACTGGATGCTAATACATATTCCTCAATAATTTTCTGTCAATCTCCTCCTATTTTTGATTCTTGAAATCTAGGTCACTGTACTGCACAGTGCATGCTCTGCTTGTTTCTAAGGGGTCTTTTGGTTTTGGTGGTCGCTTCCACAAAGGCTTCTCCTCATCATCACTGTCCTTTGAACAACCCCACAAGCTGCACATGCACCCCAAGTCTTGTGTTATAGAAGCCAGCATTATATTCCAAAAAGAAGCCTTATTATTTCATAGATACCTGGAATCATCCCAATTTTGTCCATTTCAAGGCCGATTCTCTAATTATCCTGAGGCCTATTGCCTTTTGAGATGTTACTTATCTCAAACTACATCCTGCATCCTGTTTTCTCATGAACATCTGAAAACATCTGTTTTGTGACACTAATTCCATATCCTTTTCCTCTCTTACTTTTTAACAAATATTTTCTAAAATATTTAAAATATAGTTACAATTGTTAGCACGAATCAGATTCATCTATCACACTGTTGAGCAAGAAATTGGCAGCAAGAGCCATGTAAGACACTGGTTAAGGATTGCCCAGACAAATCAGGGGAGAGTTTTCTTCAAGCAATGCCTCTGCTCCAGAATCATTTGCTGTTGTTGTGTCATTCCAGAAGAGTCTCTACAATGGTATCAATAATATTGCAAGAATTACAAGATAGCAATAATTACAAGAAAGCACCCATTTAAAGCACATGGAAAGCAGAGATACCAACTCTACTTTTAGCCAAGTTGCTGAGAAAATAACTGAACCTTTTCCTCATTCAGCATTCACCTCATTTGTCTTTTTCCTAACTTCTGTGTTACTTTATTTTTGCCTTTACCTCTGTTAGAAACACACTAACTTTTAAATACAATTAAAGGGGACAAAATCATCGAAGCAAAAGGAAACTTTTGTAATGATTCAGCTGAGCCGGGTGTTTCTTCCTCCCTCTGGAGATGAACAACACAGCCTCTGAGAAAATGGCAATCTTTCTATCCCCTTTATACCCAGCCAGGGCTGCCCCCGTCCCCTTTCCCCTTGGATGGGTACTTGGGAACTTCCGTTCTCTCAGATCTCCAGCTTTTCTGTCCCCTCCTCTCTCCCCCTGCTTCCTTTTGGTCAGGTCTTCAACCCTGTCTCTCTCCCAGCTCACAGCAACACCCAACAAACCCAAACGATCCAAACACAACACACAGAACCAACAACTTTCATTTTTTAACTTAATAACCTTTTGGCTTCAGCAAAATATCACCTCATCTCTCACACCTCCTCTGGTACTGTTCTCTTCTTACTGATGCCTAAGTTCTAGATCAAAACAGATATTTGCAGTTGCGTGGGCCTCAGTTTCCCTGTCTCAGAGTAAAGGACATCCCAAAATCGTTTCCCGTGGAGTTTGATGTAAATTTGTGGGTTTTTCTTACTCCACGAGTGTTCAGGCAGTGCCCCAGAGCTCTGTGACCACATGGGCACAGGTCTGTGCTTAAGGAAAGTGCTGCCTGGCACTCTGGAGAAGGAAACCTGGAGAAATACATGCCAGAAGAGCAGCTTGGCTTGAGCCAGCTCTGTGTGGCCCAGCAGCTGTGGATCAGCTCAGAGCAGAGGTGGGTGAGCCACTGTTTGCCCAGGTGTGCTCACCCAGAGCCTGTACTTCACTGGGGATCAGTGCATGGGATCCTTCATGAACCTTCCTCCCAGCAGCTGAACCTCTCCCTGCTCTCTCTCGCCTCTCCAGCTGCCGTCAGATCCCCCCAAGCAGAACTTGTTTCAGATTTCCCCACCAGAGGTGGTATTTCAGAACTTCGACACTCGTGGTGTCTCAGAAATGGCTCTGTCTCTCACCAATGTGGGCAAGGTAAGTGCTGGGACGTGGAGCTTTCTTGGTTTCTCTGGGTCTGGATTGAAGGCACTTGAGATGGTAGTTCATGTTTGGAATCAGGTGTTTATTATTTCTTATCAGTAAAGCAGTCTCACAACCATGAGTTCAGCAGCTTTTCACTAGCAAGGCACAAAATGAATAACAATCTCTTATTACAAGGTCTTTTAAGACTAAACTATCCAGTTAAGAACTAACACTTAGATTATTTTCCCTTTTAACCCAAGAACTGATCCCAAAGAGCCTGCAATGCAGACTTTTCTGTCCAATTACAAAATGCCACCCAAACCCATGAGGAAGAAGGAAGAAGAAGCATGAAGAAACTCAGGATGACACCCTGTGCCCTCCATCCTGCTTCCATCCATGACATACTAAAAATCCCAAAACCTAAATTTCTCACCAAGTGATACACCTACACTACTCTCTATAATCTATTGCACATTTTTGTGGATTTTAGTCTATCTTGAAGTCTAGGAAACTTTCTCTATGCATGAGGGTCAAAGTCAGTGCTCCCCTGGGGGTCAGGACACCCCAGAGCAGACAGAGAAATATTCCCATTGTCCTGGGTTTCCACAGAGCTTTGATGCTGTGCTGGAAGAGGAGAGAGGTGTAATTCCCAGAGTGTACAGCAAAGCAAGTTACCTGCTGCAGCACGTCCCGAAGAAAATATCTCAGCACCTTTTTTCTGCAAGATGGTGGAAATCTTCCTGTGCTGGGAATTGTCCCCTGATTCTGGCCGTGTGTTGATGGTATCAATCCTAGAGGAGCTGGCTTCTCTTGAAAGCTCTGGATTGGTAGGAATCTTGAGGGCTGTGCAGTTCTTACCTGCTCTTGTGCTTTGCCTTGAGTCTGTACCTCATTCTGTGTCTCCTTGGTTAATCTTGGCTCCTCTGCCTCTCTCAGCCTGTTTGACTCCCTTTGTGCAGCTCACAGCCAAAGCTCAGGGGCTGAGTCTTCTCCACTTTGTGCTGGAATCACTTCTCATTCATGGCATTGGCACTGCAGGAACTGTGTTCTGAAAGAGCCCTGCAATGAGACTGATGGAGCAGAAGCAGTGAGAGGCCTTTAGGTGCCACTTCAGGCTCCTGCTCAGCTTCATCCAGCTCTGCTCAGCTTTTCCAAAAGCAACACGGTGCTCTGCTTTCCCTTTGGAGAACCACAGCACATCCAAAGCCATGTGTTCCTGGAGGTTTTCACCTTCACTTGAAAAAATTGGGATTGTTTTGCAGTTTTCCAAGAGAACTGAGAGGGAAAAAGTTGAAAAATGTTAGCAGTTGTGTTCCACTGTAAAGAGGAAAACAGAAACCATTGGAATTTCAGTCAGGGAAACATTTTCTCAAATGAAGCTTGGGGCAGGAGTGGACTGGTGGGAAGAGACAGGAGGGAGTCCAAATCATCTGGTTTAGACTTTTGGAGAGCATTTTGGTGCTTGGGGGTTGATATCTATGTGCTAGAAAATGCATGTGTGTGTCCGGTTCGGCTGTCTGTCTCTGCCCGGACACGGGTAGGGTGGTTCTTGGGTGGCACGCGTTTCAAAGGACGAGTCTGGACTCTTCAGCTTTTCGATCTTCAGATTGTTTATTGTTTCTTATCTACAAAATTTTCTGTCTGCCCAACAGAGGCCTGATCTGCAAGGCAGCCAAGGGCACTCTGACCACCCACGGGGCGGTCATGTCTTTTTATACTAAAATCTATGTACATGATATTTACCTTTATTTTCCAATACTTTTCATCCATGTTAGCAAGTGCACCTTCACCATAAAGCAATCCCCAACTGCCAACATCACCACAGAAGATGGAAGACAAGAAGAAAGAAGAAGGACGAGACACGCCCTGATCCCTCCATCTTGTCTCCATAACTCCCCTGTACCAAAAACCTTAAAGTTTATATTTCACCCTATAAATGTGTCCCTTTTACACCCTTCACTCTTAAAGTGATTCTCATGCTGTCACTTCTGTGGATGGATCAAAATCAAGCCACCAAACACTCCTGGCAACATTCCAGGATTTCCGAGACCCCCAAGGGTTCTCCTGGCAACTCTGGACATTGGGAGCGATGTGCTGAGATCCCACATCTCCCCCTTCTGTTTGCACCAAGAATACCTCTTTGGCAACCTGACTCATGACACGTCGCACACATAAAAAGATACATGGGACAATGAGTATGAGGACTAAGAGCATTATTAGAATATAAAATCCCATTTTTAAAAACCCTCTCCATAAGGGAGAAAGATCAAAAAATCCCGCCACATCATCAATCCATGACCCAGTAATTTCGCCGAGTTTCTTTATACTGTCTTTTATTTTTTGAATACTTTCATGAATTGATCTTGAATGATCTGAGAGATTCATGCAGCACATTCCCTCAAACTCTTCACATCTATGTCCATGAGCAAGCAATAGATAATCGATTGCTGCTCTATTTTGAAGAGTTGTCTCTCTCACACTACTTATGTCTTTTAACATATCACTCAAAGCGAGAGAGACTGATTGAGCATGCTTGCTCAACCAACAACCCATGTGGTCCAGTTGAGTCAAGGCCACCCCTGACGCTGTCTGAGGTGAGAAAATTGCTGCCGCAATTCTCCTTGCCTTGTCCCAGGTATATACTTCATCATCACAGTTTGCACTGTAATGTTTCAAGGACCTTTTCTCTTTATGTTTTTTCTCTCTCAATACTTTCAAATCTGGTGATAACATTGAAATCCTTCCAATGCTGCATGGACCTCCCTTGGCATTTGCAGGAATGCCATGCCAAATTCTGTCCCCACAAATTAAAAACAACCCACGTGGCAATTGCACTGGGACCTGGATTGATCCTTTGGCTGTCATCTCGGTGTGATTGCACCAAGCTGATGCGTTTCTATAATATTCGTGATTTGGTGTGACATCAACACTTTTGTTTGTCCTTGACACATTCGAAATTTCGAATTTCATGCGTAGTTCCATTGTTGTGGACCCGAAAGTTTCCAATTCCTGTGGTTCGGTAGAAGCCACAGGTAAAAGATGTGTCCAAGCACACCATTCATTCACAGGATCTTTGATGACCTGCGAAATCTCCATTGGAGAATGCCCTGGAATTGGCCATTCGTCTACTGGCAACCCAACTATGCATGCTGTGAATGGTTTCCCTGGTTTCGAATGTGTCAGGCAGATACTTTCTAAGTTCGCTGCCTGGGCTAAAGTTTCCCAAACATTTTGTTTTGGTTGATTGATGGGTAAATTTGCTCCCTTGCTTAAAGCAACAAATGAAAGCATGAGCATCATGAAGCTCATGACTTTATCCTTATGAAAAATCATTGTCATGCTCTCACTCAAAGCCACAAAGGAAAAAACCCCAAAGTTTTTATTCTTTTTGTCCCTCTTCTGAGTCGTTGCTCACAACTTGAGTTTCTTCCTCCGTCTGCGTGCTCGTTTCTCTGCTTCTGGGATCCGTGCTCTCTTGCTCTCTTGTCCGAAATGGCTTCACGTGTCGCACTGACACCCACTTCAGCCCTCGCCCTGTGGAAACACAAGCGAAACCCTTGCCCCAAGTGATTAGTTTGAAAGGACCCTCTATTTGTCCTGTCTCTGGGTTTCTGATCAAAACCAAAGGATTCTCCCTTAGTTTTGCCTGAGAGCTGTTTGAAAAATGCCTCACGATTGGTGGATTGGGTTCTGAAGACGAACTGTTAAGAAAATTCAACACATACAATGCTTTGTTTAACTTCATGTGTGGTGTCGCCTCTGGCTCCCCCCTTTTCTGCCTATCCAAAAGGGATTTCAGGGTATGATGTGTTCTTTCAATGATTGCCTGACCTGTGGGTGAATGTGGAATGCCAAATGTGTGTCTGACACCCCATCTTTTCAGGAATCTGTCAAGCACCCTGCCTGTATATGTTGGACCATTATCTGTTTTTATTTCTTGAGGTACACCTAATGATGCAAATGCTTGTAGAAAATGTCGACAAGCATGTTCTGCTGTTTCCCCTGCATGTGCTGAAGCAAAGACTGCCCCTGAAAATGTATCTACTGAAACATGAACATTTTTGAGTCTCCCAAATGATGGATATTTTGTGACATCTGTTTGCCACAGCTGAAGACTTTGTAGTCCTCGTGGGTTGACTGCTCCTGTCGAAGCAGGTGGTTGCACGAGTTGACAATCTGGACAAGCACTAATGATTTCCCTCGCCTGAGTTTTTGTGAGACGAAAGGATTCCATCAGCGCCTGCGCATTCTGATGAAAAAATGCATGACTCAGTCGTGCTTGCTCAAAAATGTCCGGAAGTGTTTGTGAAATGGGCATTGTCAATCTGTTTGCCTGAGCATTCCCTTCCGCTAGAAATCCTGGAAGTGTTGTGTGCGCTCTGATGTGAGTGATGAAATATTCTTTTTCCCTGCTTTCTAGCACTGTTTTCATGCTTGCCAGGTAGGAATATAAAACTTCGTTGCTGACTTCTTTCAAGAGCGAACCTTCCAATCGCTTGACCACACCTGCAACGTATGCAGAGTCTGTGACCAAATTGAGCAGTTGTTGGAACAACTGAAATGCTCGGACAACAGCTGCCAATTCCACAATTTGTGGAGAGCCTTGAACCGTCTTCACGTTTGATTCCCATTCCCCTGTCGTTGAGTTCATCCATGTGATTACTGACTTGTGTGTCTTCCCTGAGCCATCAGTGAACACTGTGATCCCGTCCAGAGGTTCTTCACTTATTTTTGGCTTTGCTCTGTAGCATATCTGTGACTGCAATATTCTATGTTGTGGAAAGTTGATTGTGCAAGCTCCTGGAAAAGCTAACAATGCAATTAACAAATCTTTTGATTTCTGCATCGCCCAATCGAAATAATCTTTCTTCAAAGGTAGATAAATCTTTGAAAATTCTCGTCCCACCATTGTCAGCAATCTTGTTTTCTGTATGAATCTCCGTGGATCCCTGTTGGAATCTCCGCATGACTTTCATCCAGAAAGCAAATTAATTTGGAAGTTGCCAGTGTGCACTGTGCTCCTGGTGGAAGGAGCTCTGGGTCGCTTGAGAATCGACTGAGGAGTTTGCTGAGGGCGTCTGCTTGACATTCCCCGATGATTGTCCTGTTGGCTGTTGTGTCACGGCCATCACTTGTGTCGACGCACGCTGTCGGTTTGCGGGCGCACTCCTTCTCCCGTTTCCCGGAAGTGGTAAAGGATTCCCTTCCACGTCTGTCTGGGAATAACATTCCTTCACAGAGTGTCTTCCTCTTCCGCACCGTGCACAGAGTGGCTTTTCAGGTTTTTGTGTCTGCACTTGTGCGTGCGCTTGTGGACAACTCTTCTTCAAGTGTCCAAACGCTCCACATTTGTAGCATTGTCCTCCCAATGGATTGTTCTTCTTCTGGATGGTTGCAAGAACTTTATTTATGTTTTCATTCTGTTGTTGGAGTACCTTTTCCAGAATCTTTTCAACTACCGTGTCCTTATCTTCTGACTGCCTCTCTGAGTTTCTTCTTATCTGTTCTTCCCACTCTCCTCTCAGCTCATCCCTCACGATCGACGCGATGTGCTGAGGTGTTCCCACTCTGCTGCATGCCTCCACCATCTCTGCCAAGGATGGCCATCCTGGCATTGCGCTGATGACCCATTGACAATCCGGGTTGGCATTGCCGAAAGCTAGACTTTCCATGAGAGGTTGCTTCGCCTCGTCAATCGTCACCTGTCGATCCACAGCTTGCGAGAGTCGATCTATGAAAGATGAGAATGGTTCTGTGGGACCTTGCCTGACGGATGAGAATGGGACGTCTGGAACTCCTGCCGGAGCAATCTGCAAGATCGCTTTGCGTGCTGCTTCTTTGATGTCATTCAACACCCGTCGTGGAAGCTGTGCTGCTTGCTCCACTGGATTGTCATCTGGAGGATCTCCTGCCAACTGTGCTTCTGTGAGATTTGCGTTTGGCCCACCTTGATAGCTGGCTCTCAACTCTGTGAGATATCTTCGCCATCTTCTGTCCCAGATGAGACTTTGTGTGTCAGTGAGAATCATTGACACAAGACATCGAATGTCATATGGTGTGAAATCATACATATTGAATGTCCCCTTCAGGAGCTGTTTGAAGAATTGTGAATTCAGACCATTGTTCTGAATGGCCTTTGATAAGTCTTTGATCACTTCATGACCCAACCTTTCCCACCTTGGATTCTGACCTTGTGCATCATATGTCACTGGCATTTCATGTCTCCTGATCCTCTGATCAGACCCTTTTCTTTTGATAACTCATTTCTAATTTCCTTACAGTCTATTGGTTCTATCGGTCGTTCTTCTTCCTTCTCTGGAAACTCCATTGGCCATTGCCTGCACAATGGAATCGTGGAGGCTCTTGGTGATCCTTCACTCCATGTTCTTTGCCTTGAGGTTTTCGGTCTTGCTCCTAAATCTGAAAAAGAAACTTGAGGTTCTCTTGAACGCATTCTTCTTGCTGCATCAAAAGACTGCAGAAGATTTCTTGCTGCTTCCGCTGCTGAAAGCATCCATGCTGGAATTCCCTCTCTTGCTGTAATGTGTATCATTTCTTCTCCTTGAGGCTGTGCTTCATCTGAGCTGTCTTCAACTTCATATGATCCTGAAGTTGATGGAAAATTATCCTTTTGTTGCGTTGTAGTTGTTGTTGTTGTTTTCTTTAATGTGGTTTTCTTTTTGTACATCCTTGGAAAAAATTGTTGCATTGTTGCAGTTTGGCCAGCAGGTGATGTGATGGAGCTGTCAAACAGGTCCGACATGTCTTGCAGTGCGGTCATCCCTCCACGAGGTGGCGCTGTCATCTGCCTGGACAACCGTGATAACGACACGAACTCGATCGGTTCCTGCTCAGCAGACTGCAACACTTGCAATCGTGTTTGAGACCGAGTTTGCATGGCTGTTGACTGAGCTGGCATTGAGAGTTGAATACTTGAATGTTTTTTTTGAGTGGAAGAGGTTTGAACCATAGGGATTGAGGCTGAAGGCATCGGGACCGGAGAGGGGGTGGAGCCCCAGGATGTCGAACCCCGAGCGTGGCCCCTCCTCTTTGCCCGAGACGTCACAGGGGATCGGACCCGCCCCCGACCACGCTCCGTCCGCACCTCCCGTGCACGCGCGCCTTCGGGAACGCCCCCTGCCTCCCCTGTACTGACGTCACTGTCTCTGTCCCGCTCCACCTCCGAAGTCTCCTCCCTATTGTCTGTTCCTGTCCCTCTCTCCTCCTCCTCTGACGCTGTATCCACACCCCCCGCCAGAGCGCGTGGCCCTCCCCCTGCCGGTACCCTCTTTCGCGCCGCAATTCAAGCCGATCTCCGCGTCCAGACTTCTGGGTCTGACATCACCACCGCGTGTCCTTGCGTCCTCCCACGGTAGCTTGCTGGAGCCCTGCAGCCGTTCTGCCCTTGCTACCCGTGTCTGACGCTGCCGCGTCGGTTTGAAAGCCCTCCCCGGCTATCCCGGGAGCCTTGCCTCTTGCGCACACTTTTGGCACCGCGCCAGTCGAGACTGTCGCCGCCCTCGACGCTGCGCTCGCAAAAGCCACATCAGAACCCGTGTCCCCCATCGCCTCTGTGCCCCTCCTGCCAGCCGCTGCCGCCGCGCCGCCGCGCCTGCCGCAAGAGAGCGCATCCCCGCATCCCCCCTTCCTTCTTGTTCCCTTTCAATCCCCTTCCCCGACTCCGCCACTTTTGCCACCTCCTCTCCCTCTGACTCCTGCGAATCGGGGCGGTATGCTCCTAAAGAGCGACCTGTCTCCTCGATGTCGTTGGGAGAAAACCTCATTTCATCAGGGAGTGGAATGGTATCATCTGTGCCTGAGTCGGAGCCTGAAGCCCCTGCACTCTCTGGAGTCTCAGGATACTTTGGGGTTCCCTTGGATCTTCGGGATGGTGGGACTGAAGGCAATGACATTTTTCCTTGTCCCCCTTCCTCGGGCACTTTTTCCCCCGGGCCAATCGGGATCAGAGCCAATCTCCATTTTGAGCCTTGCTCTCCTCCCTGCGTCCCTGTGGGATTTGCAACAAATTGTTGCCTGGCTGACCCCCTAAATTGAGTCGAGGTCGCCTCTAACATAATTCTTGCTGAAGACAGCAATCTCAAGGCTGTCTTATCATCATTGGTGGCTAAAAAATATAGGTGTCTATTAACTTCTTGCCAAAAACCCACTTCAAATAACAAACGTGTCTCTGAGTACGGGTAATTACACCACACCCACAACAATAGCTCTCTAAGTTTTTTCTTTGGGATCCCCTTAGTGTGTGTGTCTGCCATGCCCTGTAGGTCAGACAGAATCTCTATTTGTTCCTGGGAAAGTGTACCCCCCATGTTCTTAATTCTTGATTTTCTCACCGAATTTGTCGTCAGAGCAGTCTGAAGGCTCCTGGTCACTGGCCCGCAGATCACAGGAGATGGATTTGGAGACGCCTTTCTGATTCCGATCCGGGCTGTCCTGCTACGAACTTTCTTCGGCCGAAGTGGAGTGCGATGTTCTCAGTGGCTGCTGCGTCTTCAGACCCTCCTGGCTGCTTTGTGGCTGCTTTCCCGAGGAGTTATCAGTGCTCTCCTGGGAATGAGTCCAGCTCGGGAGCTGCCCACTCGGCGCTTCAAGGCTGCCCCTGTGCAAGAGGTGCACACCAGAGCTCACCGTGGCTCAGCAAGTGCCCGCCCGATGCTGCTGGGTCACCGGTCACCGTCGGGTAGCCCCCCGGATCGCCCACCGGGTGCCCACCCAGGGACGCCAAATGTCGGGTTCGGCTGTCTGTCTCTGCCCGGACACGGGTAGGGTGGTTCTTGGGTGGCACGCGTTTCAAAGGACGAGTCTGGACTCTTCAGCTTTTCGATCTTCAGATTGTTTATTGTTTCTTATCTACAAAATTTTCTGTCTGCCCAACAGAGGCCTGATCTGCAAGGCAGCCAAGGGCACTCTGACCACCCACGGGGCGGTCATGTCTTTTTATACTAAAATCTATGTACATGATATTTACCTTTATTTTCCAATACTTTTCATCCATGTTAGCAAGTGCACCTTCACCATAAAGCAATCCCCAACTGCCAACATCACCACAGAAGATGGAAGACAAGAAGAAGAAAGAAGAAGGATGAGACATGCCCTGATCCCTCCATCTTGTCTCCATAACCCCCCTGTACCAAAAACCTTAAAGTTTATATTTCACCCTATAAATGTGTCCCTTTTACACCCTTCACTCTTAAAGTGATTCTCATGCTGTCACTTCTGTGGATGGATCAAAATCAAGCCACCAAACACTCCTGGCAACATTCCAGGATTTCCGAGACCCCCAAGGGTTCTCCTGGCAACTCTGGACATCGGGAGTGATGTGCTGAGTTTCCACATGTGTGCTGTGTCTGTGTATCCCAGAGGGCAGCACCTGGCCTGCTGGCTGCAGGCAGGAATGCCCAGCAGCCCAGCTTGCCTGCACAGGCTGCAGGAAGCCCTGGAGAGCCAAGATCGGCTTTAATACTGGAACCACACTGTCAGTCAGTGCTGGTCATGTTTCTCCAGGCAGAAAATGCCTTTGAAGCCCATAGTGATAGGCACAGCCTGTCAGTGTTTCTGTCACTTTTGGCCAGCTGATTGCTCTCATGGTTTTATGATTCTTCCTTGCTGCTTTCATCCCCATTTAAATTCTCTTTGCCATCTCCTTGTTTTAGGGGTTGCCTTGCTGTGTTCCTTCTTTTGCTTTTCAGGTTTGTTTTACTACCAGTAAGGCCACAGGGTTTGGTGTCCTCTCTTGCTGGTCTGCCTGCATGATTCTATCCCCAGAACTGCCCTGCCCAAACCTGATCTGCTAGAAGGGAATTTCTTCCTTCCCGCAGGACAATGTGCTGGTTTGCTTTCAGGTAGCAGATTCCCCCTCTGGACCATGATTGCATGGCTGTGTGCAGGCAGAAGCCAGCAGGTTTTTTGACCTTGTTGAATTTCAGTTTATCACCAGCTGGGGGCTCTGTACAAATCACAAAGGGGACAGGACTGCCGTGGAACGTGCCTTGAGCTGTTTTATTTTTCAGCATCACTCTCATTACATGGTTATGACAATGGGAAGATGCCAGCAGCTCACATCCCAGGCAGCAGACCAAGAACTTAATGTTACAACTTCATTTATAAGCTTCTTGACCAATCACACAAAGCAAAAGCATACTGACAGTAGTGCCATCCAACCACTATAGGCACACGTACCTTTGGTTAAAACACTGCTTGCTTATTTTGAATACAATACCTGCTTGTAAGCCTTAAAGCACAATGCACAGAGCAACATTATTAAGCTTCAACTTTCCTAATATCTTGCTAGATAAACTTTTCTGTAGCTTAGGGAGTTATTCTAGACAAGCATTAATACACAGACCATTGTTCTATTTTTCCTTGATTTTCTAATTTTAAATAATTTTTCTGCTGACCTGTCTCATGGCTGCTGCTTAGCTCTAATCACAGTTCTATGGTCTCTGGGGCCTACCTTTTTCAGCTTTCCCAAAACCCTCTGATTTTGTGGATTCCCACACAGATGACTTGGTTCAGGTGCTCTGTCTCCATCCTGCTGGTGCTGACCTGCTCAGCCCTTCCATCCCACCAGGCACTGCCCAACTGCCCCTGGCCAAAATTCTGGACCCAGACAGAAGGGATCTGAGTTCACCCATGTGAATGATGTGCCTGCACCTGCACAGTTGAAAGTGCTTTGGAAAATGGCCCAAGGAGGGATGTCAGCAGGGCACAGACAGGTCTCCTCTCGTCCTGTTTCCACAAGTGGCAAAATTATTGTTTCAAAAGTGGCAAAATCATTATTTCATTGTTGGGAAGGATGAAAGTTTGACAAGAAAGTCTCACAGATACGTATGTTTAGCAGAAAGATTTTTAAATGTGGAGTCAGATGGAGGAATAGAGTTGGAAGCAAGTTTTGATAGAGAAGAAAAGAATATTTGAGCCAGTCTGACTGGATAACCAAGGAGCCAAAGGGTGTGTTAGTTAGAAGGGGTTTTTATGGCTTAGATCAAAGGATAAACCCACCTCCAACAAGAAAATGTTTTTACCAAACAAGGAAGATAGCACAGGCAAACAAACCTGCTGATGTGGCAAGTAGAAAAAAGGTCTCAGAATTTTCCACTGCAAGAAAACTGAGAAACAATTTCTAGCTTAAACTGTAATGTACTAACTTTTAGTGATTGGAGAATAGTAACATGAACATAGTAATGATAGTAGTTATGATAGGCTATAGGTAATAGTTAAGGTATAGATTGGTTCTACTGTATGAGGATGCTCAGCAAAGAGAAGTATATAATGCATTGTAACCAAAATTAAAGGGTCTCCAGGCTTGCCTGCAGCTGGGGCTGACAGCTGTAGGCACAGGCTCTGTCACCCACGACCCTGGACTGCTGTAACCTCTTGGATGGAATGAACTGCATTTTGGAGAATGCCTGGAGTCCCACATCCCTCATTCAGGCTCTTACATTTCATGTCTTTGCTGCAGGTTCCTCAGGTGGTGAAGGTCTCCATGGAGAGCTCCCCTTACTTCCAGCTCTCGTGCTCCAGCGATGTTTTCCGTCTGGTGCCGCCGGGCACGTCTGCCCCTGTGCGCATCTGCTTCACCCCCGGCGGTAACAAGGTGAGGCTGGAGGAGCCAAAACACAGAATGATCTCCACAGCCACTGTTTTGCCTGCACTCTGGGTATAGAGCCCATTGCATGCTGTGAGCTTGGCTCCAGGCCGTGGGCAGGCAGCCTGCAGCCAGTCACACCTTGGCACTGCTGGCAGGCACTGCAGCCAGGCCTGACAGGCTCTGCTTCCCCTCCCTGCACATCCCTGAGCATTGCCAAGGGAAGATGCACAGGGAACAGTGAAAATGAGGGCACTGCAGCCAGGCCTGACAGGCTCTGCTTCCCCTCCGTGCACATCCCTGAGCATTGCCAAGGGAAGATGCACAGGGAACAGTGAAAATGACAGAGGGCTGTTGATAGATCTTTGGCCATCTCTAGGTGTGACAGTGTTCACAGGGTTTCTTGGATGAGGGAAGAGATGAGGATCTGACTCCATGTTTCAGAAGGGTTGATTTATTATTTTATGAAAGATATAACATTAAAACTATACTAAAAGAAGAGAAGAAAGGATTTCATCAGAAGGCTAGCTAAGAATAGAATAGGAGAGGAATGATAACAAAGGCTTCTGGCCTGGACTCTCTGTCTGAGCCAGCTGGGCTGTGATTGGCCATTAATTAGAAACAACCAACATGGACCAATCAAAGATCCACCTGTTGTATTCCACAGCAGCAGATAATCAGTGTTTACATTTTGTTCCTGAGGTCTCTCAGCTTCTCAGGAGGAAAAATCCCAAGGACAGGATTTTCATAAAAGATGTCTGTGACAGCTCCATGTTCCTTAGAAGGGACTTAGGAATTATTTAACATCATTGAAATTTAGAGTAAAAATTGTGGTGGCCTAGGGCATTTCTCTGGATGACCCAAGTGACAAAACAGGTTAATGCCACTGAGATAGGTTTTGCAAAGTGCACTGATGCCTTTAAAATGTGACACATTAGTAGAACTTAGTGTTCATTTTAGGGTGGAAAACGTAAATTGATGCCCTTGAAGGGTTCTAGGAAATGGTTTTTCTTCTGCCATGGGGATGGCACTAAATGTCCTGTGCTGAGCCAGTTTCTTTTCCTGCAGGATTATTCCCACGAGCTTGTCTGTGTCACCGAAAATGAAAGGATAGTTGTGCCAATTCGGGCCATTGATGCCCGAGCTATCCTGGACTTCCCTGCCCAGCTGGACTTCTCCAAGTGTCCGGTCAGGTACAGAACCCAGAAGACTCTGCTGGTGTGTAATGTTGGTAACCAGGCAGCTTGTTACCAGCTGAGCACCCAGAGGTGAAGATCTGTCCTTGTGCATATCTTGGTTTGGAAAGACAGGAGTCTGCTAAGGAAGGCAGGAGCCTCCCCTGAAATGGAGAATGTAAACCCTCCCCACCCTTCCGAATTGCTATAAATTTTAAATTAAGGGGCTCTCAGGCAAAAATATGGGAGCAGGAAATAACAGTTCTTTATTAGGGAAAGAAAAAAGAATAAAGGATGAAATAAACAATGCAGTACACTAGAACAACACTGACAGAGTCAGAACCCAACCTGACACCCTGTGGGGTGTTGGTGGCAGTCCAATTGGAAATGTGGCTGCAGTCCTCCTGCAGTGTCAGGGGTGGTTCTGTTGGAGCAAGGGGGATCTGTAGAGAAGGATGTATTCTTCCTCTGAAGATCCAGTGGAAGAAGAGACAGCTGCTGTTCCTCTGGGGAATCCAGTGGAGAAAGCCGTGCTGGTGTTTCAAAAACCTCTGGATTCTATCTGGGTAGCAATGCTTGGCTCCTCCCCCTGGGCGCAGCATCTCCCAATGGGATGTTATAGTTCTTATCAGTCATGAGTGACATTCAATAGTCTGTTATCAGCAGATGTCCCCTCCCAAGGGAGGTGTGAATGTGGTCACTCAAAGGCAAACTGCCGACTTGACAAAGGCAATCTGCCATACAGATGGAAATTGAAAACATCTTTCATTGCAATCTTCAACACACGGGCACAGGACAGTTCTCCACCATCACTCCCAGTTGTCCCATCCCCTTCATTCCCTCCAGAGGTACCTCCCCTGTTCAGCTTTACCCCAAAGCAAACTGAGAACTCCTTGGTGTTTAGAGGCTTGAAAAAGTGGATCCATGACACCAGCTGGGGGCTATTTACAAATCACAAATGGGACGGGGCTGCTGTGGAACTGCCTTGAGCTGTTTTATTTTTCAGCATCACTCTCATTACATGGTTATGACAATGGGAAGATGCCAGCAGCTCACATCCCAGGCAGCAGACCAAGAACTTAATGTTATAACTTCCTTTATAAGTTTTTTGACCAATCACACAAAGCAAAAGCACATTGACAGTAGTTCTATCCAACCACTACAAGCACACGTACCTTTGGTTAAAACAATGCCTGCTTATTTCAAAAATTATACCTATTTGTAAGCCTTAAAGCACAATGCACAGAGCTCCATTATAAGGTTTTAACCTTCCTAATATCTTGCTAGATAAACTTTTCTGCAGCTTAGGGAGTTATTCTAGACAAGCATTAATACACAGATCATTGTTCTATTTGTCCTTGCTTTTCTCCTTTTTAAATAATTTTTCTGCTGACCTATCTCATGGCTGCTGCTTAGCTCTAATCACAGTTTTGCTGTCTCTGAGTCCTGCCTTTTTCAGCTTTCCCAAAACCCTCTAATTTTGTGGATTCCCATAGATCCCCTCTAACAGGGCCTAAGATTTTTGGACTCCTGTTTTGCTGGGAGTTGCTAAGTGGAGGAAAGAGGATCCCTGATTCTCCACTACCACCATGTGGCTATGCCTGGCTGAAGTTTTATTTCATTCCTGGGCAGTGCTGTATGTGAGGTGTGAGGTCTCCATCAGAATCTCTCCAATGCAATGGATTTCTTGCACTCCTCTGTCACGTATGCTGCTTCTCCCCTGGTTTGTCACAGACCCTTTTTCTATGTTGCCCTCTACACGTATATTTAGTTTCTGTCTAATAACATTTTCAGGCCCTCCAGTTCCTGTTTTGTGACAAATCAAGACAAATTTTTCCTTGTCCCCATATCCCAGGCCGTTCATGCTGTTGCAAACCTGTCACATCTATTTCCCATTTGATTTCTAGACTGAGGAATCCCATTCAGCCTTCATATGGAAGCTGCTCTGTGTTAATCTTTCCTTAAACTTATTAAACTTTCCTTTGTCCCTTTTTTATTTTATTTGAAATGCTCCAGCTTGGTTTTTGAGATCAGAACAATATAAAATACTTCCAGACTGATGTGGCTGTGGGTTTGGACAGGGAGATGATGATGATGATGATTTTCAAAGTGTTCATTTTGTAGCGGTTTGTCACATTGCAGAGCCAGGCTGGTTGTGTTGCCTCAACTGTGTCCCCTCCTGCTGTGGGCTGTCACTTGTTCCTGTGGGCCTCCTTTTGCTCCCCACATGCTCCCAGGCATATCTGCTGGTCAGCAGCAAGGGATCCAAGGGATCAGGAGAGACAGGATTCTCGTGGGATGAGCCAGGACTGAACAGGGCTCCTCAGCATCACCTGAAGGACTTGGATGCAGAAATTCCGATGATCTGAGTGGGTCACTGGAGCCCATCTGTCAAATCACACTGTGCATACTGTCACCTTGAGGCCAAATCTCTACAAATCTCACACTCAGAAATAAGGTGCTGCATCCAGCTGGTGGCCAGTCACCAGTGTGGGATCCACAAAATCAGAGGGTTTTGGGAAAGCTGCAAAAGGCAGGCCTCAGAGACCATAGAACTATGATTAGAGCTAAGCAGCAGCCATGAGACAGGTCAGCAGAAAAATTATTTAAAAAGTAGAAAAGCAAGGACAAATAGAACAATGGTCTGTGTATTAATGCTTGTCTAGAATAACTCCTTAAGCTACGGAAAAGTTTATCTAGCAAGATATTAGGAAGTTTGATGCTTAATAATGTTGCTCTGTGCATTGTGCTTTAAGGCTTACAAGCAGGTATTGTATTCAAAATAAGCAGGCATTGTTTTAACCAAAGGTACGTGTGCCTATAGTGGTTGGATAGAACCACTGTCAATGTGCTTTTGCTTTGTGTGATTGGTCAAGAAACTTATAAAGTGAGTTGTAACATTAAGTTCTTGGTCTGCTGCCTGGGATGTGAGCTGCTGGCATCTTCTCATTGTCATAACCATGTAATGAGAGTGATGCTGGACAATAAAACAGCTCAAGGCACATTCCACAGCAGTCCTGTCCCATTTGTGATTTGTACAGAGCCCCCAGCTGGCGATAACCAGTGGTGTCCCTCAGGGCTCTGTGCTGGGGCCAGTTCTGTTCAATATTTTTATTGATGACATGGATGAGGGGACTGAGTCTTTCATTGGTAAATTTGCAGATGACACTAAGCTGGGAGCATGTGTTGATTTGTTGGAAGGTAAGATGTCTTTGCAGGGAGACCTGGAATGCTTGGATGAATGGGCAGAGTCTAAGAAGATGAAGTTTAATAATTCCAAGTGCCAAGTCCTGAATTTTGGCCACAATAACCCCCTGCAGTGTTACAGTCTGGGGACGGGGTGACTGGGCAGTGCCCAGGCAGAAAGGGACCTTGGGGTGGTGGTGACAGCAGGCTGGACATGAGCCAGCAGTGTGCCCTGGTGCCCAAGAAGGCCAATGGCTCCTGGCCTGGATCAGGAATGGTGTGGCCAGCAGGAGCAGGGGGGTCATTCTCCCCCTCTGCTCGGCGCTGGTGAGGTCCCACCCTGAGTGCTGTGTCCAGTTCTGGGCCCCCCAGTTTAGGAAAGACATTGAGATGCTTGAGCACATCCAGAGGAGGGCAGTGAGGCTGGTGAGGGGCTTGGAAACACAAACCCTGTGAGGAACCACTGAGGGAGCTGGAGGTGTTTAGCCTGGGGAAAAGGAGACTCAGAGGTGACCTTATCACTCTCTACAACTTCCTGAAGGGTGGTTGGAGTCAGGTGGGGTTGGTCTCTTTCTCCAGGCAGCAACTGACAAGAACCAGAGGACACAGTCTCAAGTTGTGTCAAGGGAAATATAGGTTGGATATTAGGAAAAAGTTTTTCATGGTAAGAGTGATAAACTACTGGAATGGTCTGCCCAGGGAGGTGGTGGAGTGACCATCCCTGGGTGTGTTTAAGAAAAGACTGGAAGTGGCACTCGGTGCCAGGGTTTAGTTGAGGTGTCAGGGAACAGGTTGGACTCGGTGATCGTGAAGGTCTCTTCCAGCCTTGTGATTCTGTGTGATTCTCTGTGATTCTCTGTGATTCTGTGTGATTGTGTTTAAGGAGGTGCCCAGGACATCCTCACGCTGTGCACACAGAGCTGTCAGGATGTGATAAATGTACTGATCCACAGAACTGCTAACACAGCTAAAAGCTGTGACACTTCCTTCTGTGACCTGTGGATTGCTCTGTTCCTTGTGCTTCCATCAGCAACTGAGCTGAGCAAAGACTCCCCTTTGCTTTGTTCCAGGTGAAGAAAGAATCCACACAAAGCTCCACAGAGAAGCTGTAGATGTCCATGCTGGCTTGAGCACAAATTCCGTGGAGTTTGAGAAGACTTTCATCACCATGTCAAGCCACACAACCCTGTTCATCGAGAACAGGAGTAACATCACAGCCCACTTCCAGTGGAAGGCTTTTCCTACAGAGGAAGGAGAGATTGAAGAGAAGAGGAGGTTGGTTTGAAAGATGCATTTCAGTGAGATACAGGCCCAAGACTAAAAGTGACGTGTGGCCTCAGGGGGGTGTTGGTGCTTCTGAATGGTTTAGGCCAAGTAACCCATGCGTGGCACTGGGGTGTGTATCCCTGGGCTTCAGGAGCTCAGCACTCAGCATTCCAGTTCCATTTAAACTCCAATCATCAAGGATGGCATTTTGGGAAGGAAAGGTTGGTTGCAATGACTGGATTTCCTCAAGTTCTAATCGGGCTTTTGCCTCTCTAATCTTCTTCCTACATGACCTGGCAACATCCTTAAAGAGTTCACCCTCTTTCCAACGGTGATACACCCTCTTTTTTTCCCTTGGTTCCTTCAAAAGCTCCTTGTCCATCCAGGCTGGTTGTCACCTTTATCTTTCCACACACAGGGACAGTCTGTTCCTGTGCCTTCCAGATTTCTTTCTTGAAGTGTGTCCATCCTTCCTGGACCCCTTTGTTTTTAAGGGCTGTTGCCCAGGGTACTCTCCAAATCAGTCTCTTGAACAGGCCGAATCTGCCCTCCAGAAGGGCACAGTGGAAGTTTTGTTGATGTCCCTCCTTGTTTCACCCAGTATTGAGAACTCTATTATTTCACAGTCACGGTAGCCCAGGCAGTGGTGAAGAGATGAAGTTCATTCAGTCATTAGGGAATTTCCTGGTGATATCCAGTCCCTGGAGCCCAGGGAGGCAGCAGACTGCCCTGTGGAATGGATCCAGTCGTCACCCAGGGCCCTCAGTTCCCCTCAGAAGGGAGTCACCTACCACCACTCCCCTTCTTTTCTTCTCAAGACTTGAGGCTGTTATCTGTCCGACAGACCAAGTGCAACTGGGAGACTCTGCAGACAGAATTTTTTCTTTAGTGTCATCTGCCTGACCCTCTGTAGCCAGGGCCTCATAGCTGTTCTGTCAGGGCACCTGGGCAGGTGATGGGGGTCAGGATTAAGAGCTGAAATGAGGGATGTGGGACTCCAGGCAGCTCTCCAAAATGCAGTTCATTCCATCCAAGAGGTTACAGCAGTCCAGGGTCGTGGGTGACAGAGCCTGTGCCTACAGCTGTCAGCCCCAGCTGCAGGCAAGCCTGGAGACCCTTTAATTTTGGTTACAATGCATTATATACTTCTCTTTGCTGAGCATCCTCATACAGTAGAACCAATCTACACCTTAACTATTACCTACAGCCTATCATAACTACTATCATTACCATATTCATGTTATTATTCTCCAATCACTAAAAGTTAGTACATTACAAGAAGTTGTTTTTCAGTTTTCTTGCAGTGGAAAATTCTGAGACCTTTTTTCTACTTGCAACTTTGCTGACTTGTTTGCCTGTGCTATCTTTCTGCTTGATAAAAATATCTTCTGTTTGAGGTGGGTTTATCCTTTGTCCTAAGTCATAAAAACCCCTTCTAACTAACACACCCTTTGGCTCCTTGGTTAGCCAGTAAGACTGGCTCAGCAATTCTTTTCTTCTCTATCAAAACTTGCTTCCATCTCTATTCCTTCATCAGACTCCACATTTAAAAATCTTTCTGCTGAGCATACATATCTGTGAGACTTTCTTGTCAAACTTTCATCCTTCCCAACAAGGATGGAATTTTATTACCTCCCCAGCAGAGACCCGTTTCCATTCCCCACTATCTCCTAGGTCTCCTCCTTCTGCCTGATCCCAAGAAGGGCAGGGCTCCTCTGGCTCCTGCTGAGCTTCTCTCAGGGTTGGACGGGTGTAACTCCACCTGTTTATTTCTGTTTCACTCTCCCTAATGCTCCTCAGCCTTTCCACTTCTCCCTTAAGCTCTGCCACTGGGCAGAGCAGAGCATTCAGCTGCTCATACCACATGCAGGTGTCTTCTGCATATCCTCTGATCTTAGCACCAGGCTCAGAGCCTCCCTGCAGCCAGGGGCCTGGACAGCTGCGTCCTTCCTGGGGGGTTCTCTTTGAGTCAGTGCACTCCTGCTAGCAGCAGCAGCAGCAATGGCTTTTCATCATTTGTGAACCATGGGTGGGAATGAAAGAGAAAGAAAGGAAAGAAAGGAAAGAAAGGAAAGAAAGGAAAGAAAGGAAAGAAAGGAAGGAAGGAAGGAAGGAAGGAAGGAAGGAAGGAAGGAAGGAAGGAAGGAAGGAAGGAAGGAAGGAAGGAAGGAAGGAAGGAAGGAAGGAAGGAAGGAAGGAAGGAAGGAAGGAAGGAAGGAAGGAAGGAAGGAAGGAAGGAAGGAAGGAAGGAAGGAAGGAAGGAAGGAAGGAAGGAAGGAAGGAAGGAAGGAAGGAAGGAAGGAAGGAAGGAAGGAAGGAAGGAAGGAAGGAAGGAAGGAAAGAAAGAAAGAAAGAAAGAAAGAAAGAAAGAAAGAAAGAAAGAAAGAAAGAAAGAAAGAAAGAAAGAAAGAAAGAAAGAAAGAAAGAAAGAAAGGCAAGCACCTCATAACCAGCAAAAAGACACAACCCACTACACAAGGAGGGTGGGTGGCTGCAGCCTTTCTGCTCAGCCTGCTTGTGCCAACCGCCACGCAAAATCTGAAAAATGCCGTGCCAAAACTGCTGTGCCAAAACTGCTGGGCCAGAACTGCTGGGCCAGAACTGCTGGGCCAAAACTGCCGTGGCAGGCCCCTGTTTGCTGCGGGCCAGGTCACTTGCACTCCCCAGAGCCATTTTAAATTGCCTGCAAGGGACCAGGAGAGCGACCCTTGCCCACCTGAATGGCTGGCGAGAGGGTCCTTTAGTGCCCTGGGCTTCTTGGTTTTCCACTGTTCTCCATCTCCTTACACAGTGTCTGACTCCCATACAAGCTCTGTGTGTTAAAAAAGAAAATCCCATGACCTTCTCAGGCTACTTCCCTGGGCTGTTTATTCCCATTTTTTCCCACTTGCCACTTTTCCCACTCAAAAGCAACTAGGTGTCCCCAAAGTAAACTTCAGCCTGGTTTTGGTTTTGTAGGTTTTTTCCCAATTACATCTGTTTTCACACCAGTTTGTGTCCTAGACTGTCACCAGGACATTTTGTTCTTCCTTATTTCTAGTCTTAGACATGGTTGTAGCTCCAAGGCCACTGTCCTGTTGTCAGAGCAGCTTTTGAGATCTCAGAGCAGAGAGGACTTTTTAATGAGAGGAGATAGTGCAGGATCCTTTCCCTCTCAGGAAACTCTACTACCCTGCACTGGGATTGGAGCCAAAAAGCTCTGATCATGAAAAGGTCTCTCCAGGAGTTTGCTGCCTCCCTCCTGCACAACAAAGTCCCTTCCCCTCTCAGAGCCTCTGTTTTCATGCATATAAAGCCTTGAATGTCACTCTGAAGGGGTGCAGTGCCTGAATTCATCAATTTCCTTTGGAAGTGCTCTGGGATGCTCTTGTGAAAGGCAGAGTAGGGAACAGGGCAGGTCCAAAATGGAAGGAGCAAAGAGCGATGCTTGTGAAAAATGCCAATCATTTGTTTTCAAATTTTTAAAAGTTTAATAGTAATAAAATAGTTATAAAAACAGTAATAACAATTAGAGTAGTAAGAATTTGGACAATCAGAGTTAGGACAATAAAGGGACAATAAAAAAGCAAAGAATTACAGACATCTGGGTGCTCTGCTCTGCCACAGAACACACTTTCTTAACAAAGGATTAACTCTTAAAAACAATAGCCTGTTGCATATTCATATATCTCATACATGATGCAAACATTCTTTTCAAACAAAGGGAGTTTTCTGGTTATTGTCAACTTCTCTCATCAATCAATCATCTTGGTCCCTCAAAGTCTGGTTCTCCCCAATAAGGAGACAGTAATTCTTCTCTTAGATTTTTTGGTGTCTTGTTGCTGTTATCTCTCCTTGAGCTAGTTAGAAAAAGCATCTTACATCACAGAGTTTCTGTAGCCTGAAACTATATTCACCACACTACTTCAAAAGATTAGCATAGCACTACAAAAAAAGGATCAATACAACATAACTTTCCACCATAACACATATAGTAATAATTTTAATATTTGTGAAAAGCCAATCATAAAATGAACATTTTTCACAGTGCTGGTAACACGTAGCTGCGACCCAGCTTCGTCTCCCCTTCCCAGGGAAGTCCTGCTCCATGACCTTTATCTGCCTCCCCCAGCAGCTCAGTGGTAGGAAAAGCCACTGGAAGTGGCTGCTGAATTCTCCCTCAGTTTTGGCAGAGGCTTTGAGCCAGGAGGTTCTCTGGAGGGATGCTGGCTTTGGAAACCTCTCCTGAGCTTGCAGGTGCGGAGTAAAACTCCCTGCTGGGCCAGTGAACAACAAGTTATCCTCTGATCCATCTGGGACCCCCATGGCTTGGGGTCAGCCCTTGCTGGGGAGCTGCTGTTTGGGAGAAATAGCCACTCCCTTTTCATAAGTTTAGAAAGGTTTATTAAACCTTATCAAAAATACAACAGAGGACTGAATAAAGAAAATGTTATGGTGCTGTGAGCAAAGGATTTTCCCCACCATGTGCTCACCCACACAACGGAGGTTTTGCCTTTTAACTCTTTAGCCCTCCCAAAATTCTGTCCATTGGCTCCTTCTTCACTGTCCAGTGGTGGAGTTTACTTCCTCAGATCTTGATTGGAGGTCAGATGTCACTGTAGTGACAAGCTGACCCTCCCAAATATCCCAACCCCGGCTGTCCCTTAATAACAACTCGGGGTAAAAAAAAAAAATTCTTAACCTATATAAATGATATTTGTCTGTTAATTGTGAGAGTCAATCATTGTGGCATTCACATTCTCTGAACAGAGAGACATAATTCTCTCTCTCAGTTTTTTTTTTTTTCGGGAGAAGCACAGAGAGAAGAAAGAGAAAACAATTCTTAGCTCTACTTGCTGCTTCTGTTATTTTTGCACATGTGGAATGTGTTAGGAAGATTGTTTACCTGAAGTGATTTGTCAGTTGGATTCTGCTGAGGATTGTTTTGTTTCCTTGGCCAATTGGAAAAAGCTGTGTCCTGGCTGTTTGGAGACAGCCACGAGTTTTCTTTAGTATTCTTTGTAGTATAGTATGTATCTTTAATATAGTATAGTATAATTTGTGGGAATCTACAAAATCAGAGGGTTTTGGGAAAGCTGCAAAAGGCAAACCTCAGATACAGTAGAACTGTGATTAGAGCTAAGCAGTAACATGAGTTAGGTCAGCAGAAAAATTATTTAAAAAGTAGAAAAGCAAGGACAAATAGAACAATGGTCTGTGTATTAATGCTTGTCTAGAATAACTCCCTAAGCTAGAGAAAAGTTTATCTAGCAAGATATTAGGAAAGTTGAAGCTTAATAATGTTGCTCTGTGCATTGTGCTTTAAGGCTTACAAGCAGGTATTGTATTCAAAATAAGCAGGCATTGTTTTAACCAAAGCTATGTGTGCTTGTAGTGGTTGGATGGAACTATTGTCAATGTGCTTTTTCTTTGTGTGATTGGTCAAAAAACTTATAAAGTAAGTTTTAATATTAAGTTCTTGGTCTGCTGCCTGGGATGTGAGCTGCTGGCATCTTCTCATTGTCATAACCATGTAATGAGAGTGATGCTGGAAATTAAAACAGCTCAAGGCAGTTCCACAGCAGCCCCGTCCCATTTGTGATTTGTACAGAGCCCCCAGTCAGCGATATAATGTAATATAATATAGTTTAATAAAGCAACTGTTCAGCATTGTGGATCAATGGAGTCAGCTGCCAATCATTCCCTGCCTTGGGGCACCCTGCTTTTCCATGAATCATCGCATTACTCATCTCTCACAATGCTGCTCCTCCCCAGGTGCTTTGCTCTCCTGCACTCACACTTCTCTCTGCCAATATGTGGCTTATGAAACCATCTGCTGGCTTTGTCTCTCCTGTGGCTGCTTATTAAACCATCTGCTGGCTTTGCCTCTCCTGTGGCTGCTTATTAAACCATCTGCTGGCTTTGCCTCTCCTGTGGCTGCAGGCTGCGTCGATTCCTGCGGACGCGGAAGGAGCTGTGGCAGGAAAAATTAATGGAGGAGAGAGAAGCAGGGAAGGAGAAGGGCTCTGGTGAAGATTGCGCTGCCCTCCTGAGGCTCCCGGGGGAGATGGCAAAGTTGCACCAAGACCCCATGCTGTTCTCCGATGACATTTTTTTCATTGACCCAATGGTGAGTGATAGCTGATGTTATAAATAAGAAGCTTGACTAGGCTAATATTCAAGCAGCAATCAATTTATTAATTAATATGGAAAAGTATGAGCAATACAGCGCTGGGTACAGTGGGGGAAGTTTTCCCTCCAACTGCACACCGATAGTTGAGGCTTACAGGTATTTATAGGGGTACTCATAAGCTTTCTCAGCAGTTTCTAGTCCCAATTTTTACATCACAATTCTATACACTATTGTGATTTATTTTTTCTCAGGATGTATTCCAAAAGGAGTATCCCAGATGGTGGTGGTCCGGCTTCCAAAAGAAGGAAGATGAATCCCATCTGGTGAAGTCCAGCTCCCCAGATATGGGTCCACCTTTTGATTGCAAGGACTATAAATCTCAAAACAGTGATGTCCAGCTTCCCTTGGTCGAAACTATAAATCCTTGAGTTGATGTTCATCTTCCTTTCTCAAGCTGTTTTTCTGTGCTTAACTAAGGCGTGAGATAAGGATATTTCCTTTATATGTATTCCAAAGCTATAGTTTCAAGGATACAAGCAATATTCTAAAATTATACTTCAAAAGGTTATTATTGCAGAACTCTTTAAGGATTAACTACAAGCAAAAAGCAACATCCTTGACGCTTTAATTCCAATGCTCCTAAATCAACCAAGGTTAATTGCAAACAAAAGATAGGTTCAAAGGCCTTCTTCCATGCTTTACTTTCCTCAGTTATTATTAGAATTCGCAACTGTCCCATGTTTGGTCTCCACACATATTGCAATCACAAATACACACATTGCCTGTATGTACCTGACACGAAACACAGCTTTGTATTTCACACTGAGAACCCCATTTTCCTCCTCTTCTTCCTCCTCTTCCTCCTCCCACCCACTCTACCCCCAGCTGCAGTCACTCAGCAGATCCTCAGCTGGTTCCATGTGCTGGGAGGGAGGAGATTGAGTTTCTGATGCAGCTGCAGAGCTTACTGTCTTGGTTTGGAAAGACAGGAGTCTGCTAAGGAAGGCAGGAGCCTCCCCTGAAATGGAGAATGTAAACCCTCCCTACCCCTCTGAATGGCTATAAATTTTAAATTAAGGGGCTCTCAGGCAAAAATATGGGAGCAGGAAATAACAGTTCTTTATTAGGGAAAAGAAAAATAAAGGATAAAATCAACAATGCAGTAAACTAAAACAACACTGACAGAGTCAGAACCCAACCTGACACCCTGTGGGTCAGGGTGTTGGTGGCAGTCCAATTGGAAATGTGGCTGCAGTCCTCCTGCAGTGTCAGGGGTGGTTCTGTTGGAGCAAGGGGGACCTGTAGAGAAGGATGTATTCTTCCTCTGAAGATCCAGTGGAAGAAGAGACAGCTGCTGTTCCTCTGGGGAATCCAGTGGAGAAAGCCGTGCTGGTGTTTCAAAAACCTCTGGATTCTATCTGGGTAGCAATGCTTGGCTCCTCCCCCTGGGCGCAGCATCTCCCAATGGGATGTTATAGTTCTTATCAGTCATGCAGTGACATTCAATAGTCTGTTATCAGCAGATGTCCCCTCCCAAGGGAGGTGTGAATGTGGTCACTCAAAAAGAGAGAGATAAAGCAAACTGCCGACTTGACAAAGGTAATCTGCCATACAGATGGAAATTGAAAACATCTTGCATTGCAATTTTCAACACTCACCTAGAAATACTAAAATTCTAAAAGCATTTCTGCCCTGGAGGCTCAAGGCAGGGCTGGGAGCCTGACAAAGCCCAGCTCTGCTGCCAGGCTTGAGCTCAAGGGCACTCTGTGCGTGTCCTTGCAGTGTCATAGGGAGCAGTTATTGTAGGCAGGGGCTCCCCCCACACGTGGGGTTCAGCAGAGGCTGTTGGAGCACTGCCAGCTCACACACTGACCTGAAGCTTGCAATGGTTTGCTGGGAAAAGGAGGCCAAATGTGGGAATCTACAAAATCAGAGGGTTTTGGGAAAACTGCAAAAGGCAGGCCTCAGATACAGTAGAACTGTGATTAGAGCTAAGCAGTAGCCATGAGATAGGTCAGCAGAAAAATTATTTAAAAAGGAGAAAAGCAAGGACAAATAGAACAATGGTCTGTCTATTAACACTTGCCTAGAATAACTCTCTAAGCTACAGGAAAGTTTATCTAGCAAGATATTAGGAAAGTTGAAGCTTAATAATGTTGCTCTGTGCATTGTGCTTTAAGGCTTACAAGCAGGTATTGTATTCAAAATAAGCAATCATTGTTTTAACCAAAGGTACGTGTGCTTATGGTGGTTGGATAGAACTACTGTCAATGTGCTTTTGCTTTGTGTGATTGGTCAAGAAGCTTATAAATGAAGTTGTAACATTAAGTTCTTGGTCTGCTGCCTGGGATGTGAGCTGCTGGCATCTTCCCATTGTCATAACCATGTAATGAGAGTGATGCTGAAAAATAAAACAGCTCAAGGCAGTTCCACAGCAGTCCCGTCCCATTTGTGATTTGTACATATACCCCCAACCAGCAATAGCCAAATTCAGCCCAAGGTTAATGACAGAAATGCCAATCCCCTCCTGTAACCACACCTTGCACTGTTTCTGCGTGTCCCTTCCAGTGTCCTCTGTGAGCCTGGACACGAGGGTGCAAGGTTGAAATGGGCCTTTGGAGTTCTCCTGCACACAGCGACAGAAAACCTTTTCTTTTTCTGGTGATGCAAGCAAACTGCCACGTGCTCCCATCAACCAGAGCCCTGATTCTGAGTACTGGCATTGGGAGAGATGATGAATGCCTGGTGTCTGCTCAGTGCAAAACCCCTTCTCATCTTGGAATAAACCCTAGAATAATGCCAACCTCTGCTTTCTTTCAAAGGAGGTTAAAGTAATATTTTTATTTCCAAGGAAGGGGATCATGTTCTCTTCTTGTGAAGAGCCACCAGTGCACAGTGGCAGTTGCATCCCACTGTAGCTGACAGCAGCATGATGTGACCAAGAGCCTTTGTCAGAGCAGTAGGAATATTGTGGAGAGTGGGAGCTGATCAGCTGAGCACTGAGAGCTTCCAGCGCTGTGTTGAGCTGGGTTTGGAGGCTTTCCTTGGGCTCCTTGTGTTGTTCACTCATCACTGATGCTCTAAACAAAGGCTTACAGGACTGTAAACAAGCAATGTGAAGTTTGAAGATAAGTGTTTTGTTGTCTCTTTCTGTTGTAGGAGGGAGAAATCGGGCCGCATTGTTCGGCTGAAATCAAGGTGACCTTCAAGCCCCTGGAAGCACTGGAGTATCTAAGTGTGGCTTACTGCAGCATCTCAGGTGCAGCTCCTCTGCCCTGCTTCTCTCCCCCTCAGTGAAGCCATGGGGGAAGCCTGAGCCCACTGGGCTCCCATGGAAGTGCTGGGAAGAGTCCCTGGTCAGCAGGGCAGTGCTGGCACATCCCCCCTGGCCCTGCAGCTTCCAGGGAGTCTCCTGTGCCAGGCCAGGGCTCAGAATGCTGTGTGTGGGTTACTGATCCCAGAACAGCCCAGGCAGTGCAGGGAGAGGTTTTCATGCCATGGCTTTGCCAGCATTCCCTCAAAGGCCAGAGAGCTCCAGAGCAGAACGGCTTTAGTGAACAAGCACTAAGCCCCTCCATGTGATGGTGTTCACAGGGGTTTGAGGATGAGGGAAGAGACGAGGATCTGACTCCATGTTTCAGAAGGCTTGATTTATTATTTTATTATATATATTATATTAAAACTATACTAAAAGAATAGAAGAAAGGATTTCATCAGAAGGCTAGCTAAGAATAGAAAAAGAAAGAATGAATAACAAAAGCTTGTGTCTCAGAGAGTCCAAGCCAGCTGACTGTGAGTGGCCATTAATTAGAAACAACTCTAGGAGACCAATCACAGGTCTACTTGTTGCATTCCAGAGTAGCAGATAACCATTGTTTACATTTTGTTCCTGAGGTCTCTCAGCTTCTCAGGAGAAAAAATCTTAAGGAAAGGATTTTTCAGAGAATATCATGGCTACACCTCCAGGCCCCTGGCCTCTAGGATGGGTCCATTTGACATGGATCCATCATCAGGCAGCAGGAACTGAGTTGGAAATGTGTTCCCTGAGCCTGGATCACCTCCCAGTGCCCAGACAGCAGCAGAGCAGAGGTGGCTGAGCCCCCCTGAGCCCAGGGTGTTGGTAGAAGGAGCGGCCTTGGCCAGCAGCTGCTTCTCTCCCTGTGTGGGAATTGACCCCTTGCAGCTCTGTCTGTGGAAATAGAACACAGTGCTGAGTGTCAGGAGTTGGGGACTTTGGCAACAAAGTCCTGTGCTACTGGGCCAGGTAGTTTGGCAATTGCCAAACTCTTGATGAGCTTTGTGCCTTCACTGAATGGATTTCAAAGCTCCTCTAAGTGCATGGGAAGGAAAGCACAGAATCACAGTGTGTTAAGAATGGAATGGACCTTAAAGGCCTCTGGGCAGGGGCACCTCCCACTAGATCAGGTAGCTCCAAGCCCCATCCAGCCTGGCTTGGAACACTTGCAGGGCTGGAACCTCCACAATGCCCCTGGGGAACCTGCTCCAGTGTCTCACCATGCTCACAGTAAAAAATTTCTTCCTAATATCTAACCTAAATTTCTTTTCTTTCAATTTCTACCTGTTACTCCTTGGCCTGTCACTACAGGACAGCAGAGATGTTTTAAACTCAGCAAACTGGTGGCTGGAGTTGGAAACCAGCCCAAGGAATGGGTTAGAAATTGCAAGTCAGCCCCAAGGCTGAGGGAAGAGAAGGGTGCATATCTTCTGCAGCATCAGGAGCTGGTTGCATCCAGCTCAGAGTCAGGGACTAGCACTGAGGCAGCCTGGAAAATAGAGTAACAGAGGGAATGATTGTACTGCAATGGACATCTCTCCCCAGGCCGTGAGAGCAGGCTGCCCCTGCGCCTCTCAGGGGAAGGCCAAGGACCCTTGATTGACTTCAGCTCTCCTAGACTGGACCTTGGGAACATTTCTATCAACAACTCCTATGTCTATGAGGTGAGCAGCAGGGCTTGGGATGGATCCTGATGGCTCCTGAGGCAGCAGCAAGCCTGGTGGAGCTGTGGAATTGCTGCCAACGTGGGCAGTTGTGAGCAGGGAATATTTGATGTACTGGGGAAATCTGGGGGGTGTGAAAGGTGTGTGAGTTGTTTATGAAGCCCCAGTCCCTTCTTTGGGGATCAGCTGGGAGGCTTCCTGCAAAAACAACCCCTTGGCACATGAAACCAACACTGGGTCAAAAAGGGATGTTCAGAGGCTTTTGTGGCAGTGCCAGACACAAGGCACCTTTGGACTGGGCTGTTCTGAAGCAGCTGCAACAAACTGGCTCTGTTTGAGCTTCAGTCCACTGCAGACAGCTTCCAGTCAAGTGTCTCCTGCTTATTGCTGCAAGTCACAGGAAAGCCATCCAGCCTCTGGCTCAGTGCTGGCCCTTGCAAAGGCCTTGGGAGTTCTCTCCCTTGCTGGCCAGTCCCACACCACACTTCAGCCTTGGTGCATCTCTGGCTCTAGAAAGAGAAAAGTGTTCCTGGGAATAAAGCAAAGGATTTTTCTACCTATTTGCCTCCCCCCCAATAGTGTCAAGTTTGTAAAAAAAAAAAAAAAAAAAAAAAAGCCAAAGAGAGAGCAGCTGAAAGAGGTAGAAAATGAGGCACTACCTCATGCCAGACACTTCCAAAAGCTTGGCTGGGGAAGAGAAAGACACCCTGAGTTTTCTTACCAAAAGATGATTCTGTCTGTACATTTTGATGCTGATGCCTCATTATCAATGAATTATTTTCATGGTGTGGGAAAAGGTGAATGAGTAGATGGTGCTGTTGGAGCTGTGCTCAGTGGGGCAGCAACAGCTCTGGGGTGATTCACTCCGCAGCTGCAATCAGCCCACATTGCTCTCAGGGCCAGCTCCCAATGAGCTTGGTGCTGCTGAGCAGAGGTGCACTGCTCTGTGTCCATGGGATAAGCCCAGGGTGACTGCAGTTCTGTGGAGTTGCCACGGCTCTGCATGAAAACCCAAAGGCAGAACTTGTCCTGTTGTATCTTTTGACTTCTGCCATTCAGCAGCACAAAGCATCTTCTGCCTTTGCTGGGTGTTCATTGCATCATTAGACAAGAACTCACAAGAAGGGAAGGTTCCACATGTATTTCCACTTTGCTCTCTTGCTGCTGCAGGTGAAACTGATGAACCAAGGAGCTCTTGATGCTCCCTTCACCTGCATCCCTTCAGGCACCAATGTGGGCTTGTGCTTCAAGTTTGCACCCGAGGAGGGCATCATTGCAGCAGGTGGGAGCCAGAGTGTTCAGATCTCCTTCAGTGCCACTGTGCTGGGGAGCTTTGAGGAGGAGTTCCAGTTCAGTGTGGCTGGATCTCCTATGCCTGCCATCCTGACCATCAAGTAAGGACCCTGGCAGCTGGGTGGGCACATCTGTGGCTGTCTCTGGGACATCCCCCACCTACCTCCTTTTGGGGTGGAGCAGAGAAAAGAGGTGTTTCCTGAGGTCTGAATGTCTGCTCTGCTGCTGGCATTGCTTTAGTGTGAGGATGCCTCCTGCCCTGGGTGGTACCTGGCAGCTGGAATGACTCCTCCTTGCAGGGATCTCCCTGTGCCTTGGGCCCTGGCAGGCAGTGGGATGGATCAGCTTTGGGCAGCAGCTGCTCTGGGATGTCCCAGCTGAACACCCATCAAGGCCCCCAGGGCTTTGCAGATGGGCCAGCCTGGGTGATTCTGCAGCAGCAGCAGTGTTTGTAAAACCTTGTGCGAATAATCCATGCTAGATGGGCAGCAGCAGCCTCAACTCACCTCTCATGGCCATGCTGTGGGGCACAAACCGTGCTCCCAGCTCCTGTGCACAGAGTGCTCTGGTGCCTCCTTTGCACAGCCAGCAAAGGGCTGATGTGGGAGTCAGGAACTGTGCAGCAGGAATTGTGCCAAGGACTGGGGCACCATCCCGTGGGCTGGTGCCATGGCAAGAGACAATCCTGGCCCAGCCAAAGGGAGAAGGGCTGATCATAGGGGAGGCAGAGCTCAGTCCTCAGCACCACAGCAGTGTGAGGCCTTGTCCCTGCCAGCCTGAGCCATGTGCTGCTGGGATAATGCAGTGGAAACAGGAGAGCTGATGCTGGCTGCTCTGCAGCTTTGAGGCTGGGCTGCTGCTCTTGGGGGGCACTGCCTCAAGGCAGTAAAGAAATGAAAGCAATCTGCACTGGATGATACCAATAAGATAAGGGGGATGGATAAAGAAGAACAAGGAAGTTATTCCTTAGCTAGAGAAAAGTGGTGAGTAGGTGTGCCCATAGTGGAGAAACAATGATGCTGGCTTTGTTTTTGGAGGAAAAGTGCTGCTTTTGTCTTTTGGAAATCAAGAGGGAACATTTCACCATCAAAGAATTGATTCTCCTCTGTCCCTCCCTGAAAGTGGTCATGGGGTGTTTCTGCATAAGCAGCTTTCTCCTGGAGCACGGGCAGGTGTCTCTTGCTGAGATGTGCAGAGCAGAGCCAGGGCCAGTCCTGTGAATACAACACAAGGCCCAGGTCACTGCTCCTTGATTTTGAACCAAAAGGCAGAGTGGGCACTGATTGGCATCAACCATGAAATCAACTGGTGAGTGTTGTGCAGCTCCAAGTGCTGATTTCAGGGGATGTTGGTGACTTTTGGAGTGTGTCTGCTGAGTTCAAGGCCAGGTGAGGTGCTGTGCTAGATTCAGGACAGCCTTGTTTGCTTGTTGAAACTCTTGCTGTTGGCTGTGCCAGCTGGGGCACTGCTGACAAGCTGGTCCTTTCCTCTAGGATTCATCTGTCCCCTGGGTAGAACTGTTGCTGCTCTTTCCAGAGGATGTTTGGGAATGCCCTGGATTTGTGTCTCAGAATCTGTCTGTAATGATTGGGTGGATCAAACTCTCCTAAGAAAGCTCCTCCATGGGAACAGCAGTTGCAGCTAAGAGGGAGCAAAGCAGGGCACCTGTGGCTGGCAGGGCTGCTTACAGAAGTTTGTGGGGACACCTTGATGCCCATCCCATTGCAGATGGGGAAACTGAGGCACGGAGCCATGTCTGGGTGTGTGTTCAGGGTCCTTCATGGGACCCCCAGCAACCCAGGGGCTTCTCCTGCCTGCCCTGTGCCCAAAGCCCATCAGGGGCTGTTGGCTGCTGCCACTTGGCTTGAGCTGCCCCCTGTGCACAGGGCCCTGTGCTGAGCACACGGTGCTGTGTTGGTTGGAAACCCAGGGTGCCCTGAGCCCAGGTTTTGTGCCCTGACCCACGACGGCCAGACCTTTGCAATCCCTTTAACCGAGCCCTTTCCTGCTCTGTCCTCGGCCTCCAGGGGCAGCGTCACTGCACCGAGTTTACACTTCGACCTCCCTGAGCTCGACTTCGGGGACATCTCCTTTGGTGAGTGTGGCCTGGGCTGGGACACAGCATCAGGAATCTGTGCCTTCCAACAGAAAAGCATCCCTCACTCCTGGTCTGCCCCAGCAGCCTCTTCAGGCTGTCAACTGCAGGGCTGCTGCTGCCTCAGGGGGCATTTTGCCATTGTGAGATCCAATAGAAGCAAGGAATAGAAAGTCAGTATTTTCTGGTGTCTTTGTGCTGCTTGAAAAGACAGGTGTCTGCCAAGGAAGGTGGGAATCTTCCTGCAATGGAAAGATGAGCCATTCCCTCCAAATTATTATCCCTTTGAAATGACAGGGCTCCCAGGCAAAACTATGGGAAAAGGAATAACAGTTCTTTCCTAGACTATCTCAGGAGAGCACAGACAAGAAGGCAAGAACAGACGTTTCCCAGGGGCCAAGTCCCGTTTTTCCCCTTTGGTAGAGTTGTGGTCACAGCAGGAGGAGCTGTGGACTCTGGCAGGGCAGGGATCCCCTACCTGCCGGTGTGGGAAGGGAAGGGAAGGGAAAGAGGAAATGCTCCTTTTGCAAACCCCCAAAGGGCAGGGGGATGTGGGCAGTGCCCAGCAGCAGCAGGCAGGAGTGGGGCAGGCAGGCAGGGTCGATGCCAGCGCTGAGCTGCAGCCAGGGCAGTCCCAGGCCAAGCACACAACCTCCCACAGCAGCAGCGGCCGAGCTGCGATCCCCGAGCGGGAGGAAGGGAAGCTTCGCTCCCTGCCCAGCCTCAGCTCCCACTGCACAGCCGCCCACGGCATCACGCCACAACTCCCAAAAACCCCAATGGAAAAGCCCAGCCCAGGGCCAAAACCCCCCAAAACCCCTATCCCCCTTGCCAGACCAAGGGCAACATTCACTGCCAAGCCTAAACCCAGGACAAGGAAGTTCATGAACTTCTGATGGAAACTCATTGCCTTTCCTGAGCTGCTTCTGCCCCAGCCTGCATCACCACGGAGGCACTTGTCAAGTTGCCTTTTGAAAAAATGATACAAGAAAGGCAAGAGATGGAAATACGGTTCTGAAGCAGGAGATTGATCCTGCTGAATGCCATTTCATTCCTAAGGTCTCTTCAGCTGAAGGCAGCTGTTGTATCTTTGCTTCTTTGTAACTGTTGACTGTTGTCTGCATGTGCTGGCCTCAGTCTCATTTGAGGTTTTGACACCTGGGTTTGTCCTTTTTGTGCCTCTCTTGCCTCCCTGCTGGAGTCCCTGCTGGAGCTGGCAGTGGTCACTTGGATGGGCACAGAGAAGCTCTGGGCTGCAGCTGCAGTTGTTTATTCCCCCCATCTGTGTTCCAGTGACTCTTGGTGAGCAGGCCTGGAGAGAAGTCTCCTCCCCACAGAGCTGCCAGCCCAGCCAGATGTGCACTGCAGAGCAGGCTGTGGCTGCTCTGCGGGCTCTGCAGGACATCCCCACCATGAGTGGCTGTATCTCTGGCTTTGCAGGATGGAAAGCAAATCTCAGAGCTAGAGTGGGGGAAACCCTTGCAGGCAGCAATCACAGTGAGCAGCATGGCTGTGATGTCCCCGTTTGTTGGGTGAGGTGGGACCTGGTTCCTAATTGCTAATCTCAAAGCAAGGCTTGGGTGTGCCCCCAGTTGAGTGGGCTCTGAGCTGTCACATGCTCAGTCTGTTTGGCCCAAACCAAGAGATGCCTTAAGGATCCTGCAGAGACAAGCTGCATTAGGGTGCTTTGCATCATGTTCTAGTTCCTGATTCCATCCTCACTTTCTTTTGCTGTAGCTTCTTTTCAATGACGACTCACTGTTTATATATCTTGAAAACGGTGGGAGTGTTGGCAGGCTGACCAGGGAATTTGACAGCTTGAATTCTCAGAGTAAATGCTGGGTCTGGGTGCACACTCATCACTGAGAGAGAACTGGTGCTGGTTTGGGGAAGATGAGGGAGCTCCTCCCCATCACAAAGAGAGAAGCTTGCAGTGTTCAGCAGGTCTAGGAGTGGGCATTTTCAAGGCTGCAGTCTGGAATCTGTGTCAAAGGGAACTCAGTGACGATTCATTCCTCACGCAGCTTCTCGGTGAGCTGTAGTTCAGCTAATAAGAGCTCAACTCCAATCCCACTTTCATCCTGCCAGGCTATTCCCCCCAGGATCATGCCCTAATGGGTGCCTGAATGGATATTTGTGTCCTTCCCCAGGCTTTCCCTACCTGCAGCGCTGCCGCCTCACCAACAGCTCCCCGGTGCCCCTGACGTTCCAGCTCCGCATGTCGGATGATGGCACGCAGCCGGCTGTGGACAGCGTGGATCAGATCCGCAGGGACACTGACCCAGCCTGGAGGGAGGGAATCCATTTCTATGTGGAGCCCAGGGAGTTTACCATGAATCCCAGCCAAGGCACCATCCTGCCCCAGGGACACCAGGATATCGAGGTACAGCAAGAGCCCAGCCACAGACGCTGCAGCACCAGGGCTGAAGCTGCACTGCAGTGTGGGAGGGCTTTAGCTCTGGTGCCAGCTTTGAGCATCCTGGCAGTGAGAGATCTGCACTGCTGGGAGGCCTCTGCTAGCTGGCTTACTCGGGATGTTCCTCAAGGAGCACTGTTTGGTTTCCAAAATCACATGCTGAGGTCTCATACCTTATGGTCAAGGCCTGAAGCCATTCTTGTGTTTTTGAGAGCGAGTTATTTGATTGCAAGTGGGCAGCAGAAGGATGAGGGCTAGAAGGTGGCTGTTAGAGAGATGTCATTGTATAAAGCAGTTAGCTTTTCTTCTTGGTCTCATTTCCCCCCTCCTGGGGAGCAGAATGATTTGTGTTCACTGCAGGAATCTCCAGTGGGGACAAAAAACTCTGCAGCCATGAACTGCCCAGCACCTGCTGGGCCACACTTTGCCCTCAGCTTCCTGCTGTGAAGCTGAACTCCTTGTGTTGAAGTCAGGTTTCCTCTGCATGGATGTCTTTGTAGTCAGATGAAAAATTGGCCCCTTAATTTGAATGCAGTGGTGCATAGAGCTTTAGTCTAATGTTTTAATGTAGCTGACCTGTGCCCTGATAGCAAGGGGTTTTTAACAAATCTGGCATTGCCAGAAGGCTTTTGTTACTCTGAGACTGTGCTCTACACATGGAGCAGCAGAAGAATTAAGGCCAAATCCTCCCTCAGGAACTGGAGGATATCACACGTGGGTAATGAGCTTTTGTAAGGAAGAACTGATTGTTCTTCTCTTCCACCAGGTGACCCTGTGCTCCAACACAGTGATGGAGTTCTACCAGAGAATGCTGGTGGACTTGGAGGGTATTGGCAGGGGAGTGGCAACCCTGATCATCACAGCCAGGTACCAGCCCTTGCCTGGCCCCCCCAGGCACTGCCTTGCCCAGGCTTTGCTGGCTGCAGCTGCCAAGGAGAAGTGCTGCTGAATGGCCTCATGTTGTGCCAGCTGGACATGAGAACAGCAGTGCTTGGGCAGCAGCCTGTGGTGAAAAGCACCCCTGCTCACAGCCCAGCACAGGCCTGGGCCCTCTGCTAAAGGCACCAGGAATGATGTCATTTCTTGGCCTGGTTTTTGGTGCTTGAGGTGGAACAAATTTCCTGAGGGCCTCCTCTCCTTCTTCTGCAAGAGGTGGAGTTGTGCTGGTTGTGAGCACCGTGCACTGGTTTGGGCCACACCAAGCAGTCTGCTGAGAGTCAGGGTCTGGCTCTGTCCATGAGGGCCCATGGCAGGGGGGAAGTGGCTCCCAGCAAGAGTGGTGAGGGCAAGGTCTTACGAGGGGAAAGCAGCCCTTGATGTGGCAGGTCAGCTCCAGTTTTTCTCCTTCCCTCTGCTTCCCATTTTGAGCTTTAATGTTGTCAGAGTTGAGACCAAAAGAAGTTGTTGTTGCTGCAGCAGAATTCCATGCTGCTGTGCTGCTGTGGGTGTCAGTGTGATGCCAAGAGGGATGCAGCTCCCTGGGGCTGTTCCCTGTCCCAGGCAGAGCCATCCAGGGAGTGCCTGGGCTGCCATTCTGTAAAGCAGGTGGAGCTGGGGCCAGTCAGTGCCTGGAGCTGTGCAGTGAAGGAGCCAGGGAGCTGCAGGGCCTGGCAGGGGCTGATCAGCCCCTCTGTGGGGCAGCTGCTGTATCGTGCCCTCCAAGGCTGGGGCAAAGAGCTGAGTTCTCAGGCAGGGCAACAGCACCATGGGAGAGAAGGGAGTCATTTTTACTGAGACAATGGAGTTGTGTCTTCCTTGAGCCTTAGGGAGCACTGATCCTTGTTGGGAAGGCTCCCCCAGAGCTCGTGGCTCACTGGGACTGTTCCAGGAGTCCTTGCAAGCCTTCTTGAGTAAAGGAGGGGCTGAGGCAGCTGTGGCTCAAAGTGCTCTGCCTGGGGCACTTGGCAGCCTCTGGGTGCTGCTTCTCAGGGTTTGCCCCTCCTTGACAAGACATGTTGGAGTGGGAAGAGGTAGAAGGCAATTTATCCCTGTAGGGCTGTTCAATGTGCATTTGACAGTGACCAATGTGTTCTGCTCCATTGCACAATCTCTGGGGGGAAATGTTCTCCGTTCTCTCAGTATCTCTGATTGCCCTGGGGTCATCTCTCTGCCCAGATGTCTCGTTCCTGAGCTCCAAGTGTCCTCCCCAGTCTGGCTGTACGATGAGTGCCACCTGAAGGTGCCATATGAGAGGAAGATCATCATTAGGAATCCCAGCCACCTTCCTGGCTGCTACGGGCTCATTCCCCAGGTTTGGCATCACATCACCTCCTTCTGTCAAATATTACTGAGGAGATTATTAAGGGGAAAAAGGGTTTGGACAAGACCTTGCTGGTTTCTATTCAGTCTTAAAGATCTGCTGAGAGCAGGATCCTACCCGACTGTAAACTTTAGGAGGCAGTTGAGGCTCCTAAGGAAACAGTTGATGTTCTGGTCTCCAGGGTGTTTTCATGTGGGAGATCTTAGAGGGTTGTGAAAAGCTGCTGCATCCACAGACACCAATGCCTGTGCTGGCAGCCTCCTTGCAGGTTCCCCTGGGAGTGCTAAGCCTACAATTCTTGCATCTTGTTTGTGCCTTTTACCTTTGTGCTGGGGAGTTTTAAACGTGTGTGTAAGTTGCTGTTGCGGTGGATGTTAAGGAGTCTAAAGTTTCTTCAGAGGTGCCTCTGAAGTTGCATTTCATTGTGTCCCTTCCAGAAACGCAAGGAGGACTCTGCTGTGCTCTACTCCAGCCCCAAGCCCTGTGGGATTGTGCAGTCCCAGAGCACAGCAGAGATCCCAGTTGTGGTGGAAGTGCAGGCCCTGGGCACTCATCGCACCAACGTTGTCATCGGCGTGTTCGGGGATGAGAGAAACCCACTGGTGAGGGCAAGGGGAGATGTGAGCCTGTGTGCAACTGCTCCTGGCAGGGTGCACAGAGACAGGGATTCTGCCGGGGAAAACAGGCCCAGGCTGCTGGGGAGAAGGACAGGAGGGATGGGGGGCACAAACAGCTCCTGCCTTAGAGGTGGCAATCTCAGTGTCTGACACAGAATGGAGTTTGGCTAAGCTGGAACCCAGGGTCATTTCAGTTCATTATTCTTTCACATGCTGTTAACTTTGGAAACATCTGTTTCAAAATGTCATCTCTCTGAGCACAAAAGAGGACGTCAGAAGACTTCTGGGAACCTTGAGCTTTCTGTAAAAGAAAGGAAAGCTGGCATTTGAAGGATGGTTGCAAGGATTGAAACTTATATTAAAACATATGGAAATGGCAATGCCAAATTCCCTGGATGGCACCAGACATCGGAACCTGGGCCATTGTGGCACTGCCTGTAAATCAGTGAACAGGAAGGACAGGCAATGCAGGCTGCGCCAGGGAGCCTGAAGTTTGACAAAACAGTTGCTTTCAACTATCAGGCTGCTTCCCTTAAAGAGGAGGGTTTCTCCCCACCAGAAAGACCAGTTGTTTAACTGTCAGTCTGGTCTTAACTAGAGATTTCTTGCAAAGGTAAAAGCTTTGGGCCAATAATTTTTAGTTTGAAAATCTAAATCCTTTTTGATTTGGAAGTGAACATGTAATTTTTCTTTTTAAATCCTTTTTGATTTGGAAGTGAACATGTAATTTTCTTTTTCCCCAAAAGCCCAGCATTTCAGCTGGAGAGTGGTAGCTGTCCCTAAAGAAATAACTTGAGCAAGGTTGAGCTGTTGAAGGTTTTTTAGGTTTCCCTGTTGTGGTTTGTTTTGTTTTTTTTTTTTTTGTTTTTTTTTTTTTTTTTTTTAAATCTTTCTTGCTTGCTTCCTGGAACAGAGAGCACAACTACGGAGCTCAGGACAGCTGGCAGAAATCTCCCCAAGCCCAAGGCTGGCAGAGCTTGGCAGGATCCCAGCACCACAGCCTGTGTATGGATGGATGGATGGATGGATGGATGGATGGATGGATGGATGGATGGATGGATGGATGGATGGATGGATGGGGAATGCGACCTGAGTCGCCTGGGAGTGTTGGAAAATGTCAACCAACCCCCCAGCAATGTCAGGGGAACATTCCTGATAAATCCCTGGTGGAGCTGCAGAGTTTCTGGCCTTAGGCACTGGGGGGGCTCTGCTGGCTGGGCACTGGTTGGGTCTGCCCCTCGGTGCCTCAAATCTCACCTTTTTGCTGCCTTCTCTGTCTTTCCCTCTCCCACTGTGCTTTTTGCATCCCCACCAGGTGTTCATGCCTGTCCTCTGTAGTTGCTCGATGCAAGCAGTTGCAGCTGCTGCAGCACCTCAGTGTCATCCCTGGGCTGCCTTTAGAACAGACCTGCTCCAGCCTGGACTGGGAAGGGCTGGATCAAACCATTTTTCAGGTCAACGTGCCAGCACCCACCCAGGGGCTACATCCTGGCCAGGAGCTGCTCGTGCAGGTGTCCCTCCCTCCCACTGCAGGTCCCTGTTCATAGTTATCTTATTTTCCAGAGATGAGCTCTACCCACATAAATTCAAACCCCAGCCACTGAAAGAGAAGAAAACCAGTTTGGATTCCCTGGCATCTCGATGGAAGCACTTCAGGATTGGACAGGAGGATACAGCCAGAGCCCTGAAAGAAGTACAGGATTTTACCCACTCTTCAGGAGCAGAGGTAGATTTTCTTCTACATCCAGTGCTTGTGTTGCCTCCCCAGCCTGCCAGCACCAAGTCCTGCTCGTGCTGAGCTCCCTTTTTGCTGCCCTGCTCTGCTGTGCCCTGACGGTGGGTTGGGCAGCAGGGCCAGTGGCTGGACATGGGCTGAGTGGGAGGGAGAAATAGGAGAGTTTTCCTTGGAGAAGCTGACTCAGATCCTACAGACCTGTGCTGAGTGGGGGATTTTTTTGCCTTGTTTCCTTCCCAGTGTAAGATGAGGCTTTTCTCTGCATCATCATGGTAAGACCTCCAGCTTCCTTCCCAGAGCAAGCTGGGATGATCCTGATCTCCATGGAGCCTCTTCCCAAGGCAGCCAGACTCCCTGTTTGCAGGGCTCTGCTTTCACCCAGAGCTGCTATTGCACTGCTGGCCCTGAAGCTGTCTTACAAAGGGAGACTTTGCAAAGTGGCTGTCTCTTCCTCCCAGCAGAGAAAATGGCATGTTTTTCAGGTGCCAGCACCAACTCCTGCAAACCCTCACCTGCCATGAGGCTTGGAGGGATTCAGGTGCTCCCTGGACATGGTGCACACTCCCCTGGGAGCGGAGAAGGCAGGAGGGAATCTGTCTCACTGCCCATTGTCAGTGTGGCAAGCAGGGCTGGAGCTGCCAGTGCCGCTGGGGGCCCTCAGCATTGGCCACAGAGGGGCCTCCCATCCCTGCAGGCCCATCACAAAGGGCTGCTGAAGCAGCTGCTTGTTGGAGAGGCCGTGCAGGACACGTTGTAGGGCTGCCCAAGGATGCTGTGCAGCACCTGTGGAGGTCACTGCTCCCCCTGGAACTCCTCGGGTGCTCCACAGGAAGTTTTTGCAGGCGCTTTTGCTGTAGCACCTTGAGAAAGCAGCATTTAAATCAGAGAGAGAGGGGCAGAGCCTCAGGAGTCAGATGAGCTGGGCTGGGCTCCTTCCCTGAGCTCCAAGAGCTCTCACTCTGAGTCTCCTCCTTTTCTAAAAGCAGGAAGTTTTGAAACTTTTTAAAGGCAAGTTGTGCATCAGAGAGAATTTCTACTGCCAGGAGACATCCCAGGTCACTTTCATGTAATGTACTATTTAATGCATTGACCCTTGAGGATGGGAGAAGATTTTCCCCATGGTCCCTGCACTGGTCAGTGGCATGGATGCAGGATGAGGTGAGGGTGATTCTGGCAGTGTTTGGGGAATAGGCCCTTCTGGCTACAGCTGCACTTTGCTCCAAGATGCTCTTCTGCATCCATTTCCATGCTCAGCACCTCAATCTCTCCTGTCTTCCACCCAGGCTTTCAGTATCCTGCCAGTGTCAGGTGTGCTGCAGCCAGGAGAGAGCCAGCAGGTCTCCTCCACCTTCTCTGGCCACCTCAGCAGCACCTGCAGTGTCCCGGAGCTGTGCCACGTGGAGGGAGGCCCCAGCTATGAGGGGCTGGTGCCTGGGGAGGCCTCACGTGTCAGCTCCTCCCTGAGCCCCCGGGAGATCAACTGTGGCTCTCAGGCCCCTCTGAGGGAGAGGTGAGTCAGCCTTCCATGGGTTCCTGCTCTGCCATGGGTTATTGTCCCTGCAGGGCTTCCCTGCTCCAAGGACTCTGAGCTCAGAGGTGTTGCATAGCAAAGGCCAGCAGCAACACAGGGAGGGCCACTCTGAGCTCCCTGACTGCCGAGAGAGGAAGGACCTTCTCCTGTTGAGACAGAACATCTTCTTCTCTATTTGAGTGCTGAGCCCTCCTGGCTTAGCTGCTGCCTGCAGGGAGCTGGGCTCTGGACTTGCCTTGGCACTGCCTCTAGAGGTGTCTTGAAGTGCATGGTGTTGAGTGGCATCTTCTTCATCACCTCCCTTCTTCACCAAAACAGTGGCATTGTGGTACGGGCAGGCATGGAGCACAGAGCAAGCCTTGCTTTGGGTCCTGCTCCTGCCCCAGATGAAGTCCTTGCAATGCTGATCTGCCAGGGTTCTCCTTATGGTGGGACAGCAGCCAGAAACGCTCATGTCCTTTAGGCTCCCCTGCAGCTGCAGCAGTGGGCAAGCACAGGAGAAGCTCAGCTCCAGCAAGGCAGCCCAGCTCAGGACACACAGGCCAAGTGTGGAGCTGGGAGTGGAGGCTGCTTCAGGCCAGCCTGTGTATCAGGACTTCTTCAGGCCAGGCTGAAGTTGGTTTCATGGGGAGGAGAGGGACGAGGCTGCTTCCAATGGTTTCCATGGCAGCCAGCACTGGTTTGCTTGGTCACAGCTGGGTTCCAGCAGGAAATCTGGCTGACAAGAGCCTGCCTTGCAGGAGAGGAGTTCCTGCAGCCTTTGCTTTCTGACTGATAGGATTGTTCTCATGAAGGAGCAGGCTAGGAGTCATTAAAACCAAAGGTCACAGACAGAGACTATCTAACTAATTAAAGTTAGACAGTGGTGTGTTTATTAACACCGGCGGGAGGCACCAGAGCCGTCCCTAAAAGGTGTGACCGCGCTGTCCAAGGTTCTTTGCCCTCTCTTTATTGCCCAAGATCTTACATACGATACATCTGCACAACCCCAGCACCTCCCATCCGCCCTCTGTATTCAAATGAGGTCATTGGTCCTTCACACCACAAATGTCCTGGGCCCCCTCCCTGCTCTGTCCATGCCACCAAGGGCACAGAGCAGCCTCCTCTCTGGGGCACTTGCCTGTTTTCAATGCCTTGCACAGGCTCTGGGCCCTGCCCCACAAGGCCTGGCCTGAGTCCTGCCCCTGCACGCTCAGCCAGGCTGAGATGGACACTGATGGTTTCTGGGCCAGGCTCTCGGAGCCCAGCCCAGCTCCCTGCAAGCTCTGCCAGCTGCCCTGAGCTCTGGGCAGCACCAAGGGCCTCTCTGAGCCCAGCCCAGCCCAGCCAGCTCTGGCCCCACAGCTCTGCTCAGGCCAGGCTGCTCTGGGCACTGGCCCCACGGCCTCAGCCCCTGCCAAGGCCACAGCAGCAGCTGCAGCTGCCACAGGACTCAGCCCCAGCCATGGGGGAAGGTGCTTGGCCAAGGCCAAAGGAGGCTCCCTGGCTGCCCTGCTCCCCTCAGGCTGAGGTGCTGAGGGCTCTGCAGCCCCTGCTGCCATCCCATCTGCCCAGGGCAGCACAAGAGCCCCGGCCTTGGGGCCCTCAAGACCTGCTCCTGCTCCAGGCCCAGGGCCTATGCCAAAGCTGGGGCAGCCACAAAGCTATGCCCATTTCTGTTCATTGCTGCTCTCATGGGCATGGATCCTCAGCCATTTGGAGGTTGCTGATGAATTTAAATACTCCAGAGGCCTCTTCTTTCTTGAGCTGTTCAGTTCAGGAATTCAGTGAAAAAGGCTAATAAACACGTGTTCAAAACACCTGAACAAGAAAAGCCCGTGGGAATCATTTAAATGTTCAATTCTTCTGTGGTTAATTAAAGAGATTTCAGTAGTTTATTTAATGTGAATATATTGTATTTAAAACAATGCAGAGAGAACTGTTTTGTCCTGTTTTGTTTTCCTTATAGTTTGTATCAGCAATGTCCAATTGATATTGACCTCCAGCAACTTCTAATGCACTCTTAAGAGATATAAAGATCAAGACCCTTCATGGCTGGTAACACATGAAACTTTGTCCCCACCATTTCCCACATCCAACTGCTGGCACTCCTATGGATTAGGAATGGATTAGGAATGGCCAGCAGGAGCAGGGCAGGGATTCTTCCCCTGTGCTCATCATTGGTTGGGCAGCACCTCGAGTGCTGTGTCCAGTTCTTGGCTCCCCAATTTGGGAAGGACATGGAGGGGCTGGAGCATGTCCAGAGAAGGGCAACAAGGCTGGGGAGGGGTCTGGAACACAAGTCCTGTGAGGAGCAGCAGAGGCAGCTGGGGCTGTTTATCCTGGAGAAGAGGAGGCCCAGGGGACACAAGGCAATGTCAGGGCACAGGTTGGACTTGATGACCTCTAAGGCCTTTTCCAACCTTGCTGATTCTGGGATTCTCTGAAACCACCCTTGGAGCAGTTGCAGGAGGAGCCATGGGCCTCCTCTTCAGAAGCTCCAGCAGCCCAGGTCCCTCAGCTTCTCCTGGCAGCCCCAAAGCCCATCCTGTCAGTCCTGCAGAGCCTCTGCAGCTCCTCCTCATTGCACAGAACAGGGAGCCCCAGAGCCAGACAGAGCAGCCCAGATGTGCCCCCCTGGCCTGGGGTGCCTCTGACAAGGGTGCAGCAGCAGGCACTGCAGGAGACTGCAGACAATTCCTGCAGCACTTGTAGGATGATCCTGCTGCCCAAGGGACGTTCCCATGGTGCCAAGTCAGGAACTGCAATGGGGAGTGGGGCCAGAGAGGAAAGGGCAAACCGGGCTGGGCTGTTTGCATGGGAGGGAACAGGGCTGGGCAATAGGAAGAGATTTGTAGCAGGAAGAGTAAAGAAAGCAATGGTGCATCCAAGGAAATGCTGAGGGCAGTTTGGGGGTGGCTGCCAGGCAGCCCTGGCTCTGAGCAACAGCGTCTGCAGTGGCACAGGAAACTCCCAGCTGATGGGAACAAACTTTCTGGCTGACTGCAGAGGCCAGGACAAAGCTGAGTGGTTTCCCTGGTGTCCCCCAGGCCTTGCTGGCCCCAGGGGCTGGTGGCATTTGTGCTCCCTCAAGTTCTTGTCCCCACAGCAACAGCATGGGGGTGTTCCCCCTGCTGTGTGCAATGCAACCAGGGGATGCTGAGCCTGTGCTGCTGTGTCTGTGCCTGCAAGGATGGGGCACCTGTGTGAGCTGGGGGAGAGGCCAGGGCTGCAGAGGGGGGATGTTGTTGGCAGCTGCATGAGGACACTCTGGGACGCTGCCCTGGGCTGTGCAGCGCACTGGGGATGGATCAGCCCCTGCTCTGCTGCTCCTTCCCGTCTGCCCCAGGGCCCTTACAGAGCCCCAGCCATGCTGTTTGCCCCCAGCCTGCCCACGGCCAGCCTGGGGCTGCTCACGGGGGTTTCTGTGCTGAGCATTGGCCTGGCCGTGTTCTTGAGAGAGCCTGGGCAAGGAGCCTGGAGCCCCCAGGGCCTGGCCTGAGGCGTCAGCGCTGCCCCAGCAGTGCCCATGGCCTGTCCCTGCTGCAGCCCTGGCACTGCCACCCCCAGGGCTGTGCCCAGCCCCGAGAGCACTCAGGCCCTGCAGCATCACCAGGGCCACCAGGGCAGCGGGGCAGGGCCACGGCAGCAGCACTGGCAGCACCAAGTGCTGCTGCTGCTGCTGGGCACAGCTGCTGGGCCAGCACTGATCTCCCCCCAGCCCTGCACACAGACATTGCTGCTGCAGCTCCAGAGAAGGCAACAAAAGGGCATCTCTGCAGAAAACTCTGCTGGGAGATCCTTTAGTTCCTCTAAAGCCATTGAGAGCACAGCCCCTCATTGACACATTCTGTGGCCACAGGGAAGGAGGAGAGAAACAAAATTAGAAATGGCACAAAGATTGACATTTCTTTGTTGACAATATGAAAATACTAAAACAAAGGAAAAGAACCTCCAAAATTAAATCAACAAGACTGATCAAAGATGACTTTTATTACAAGTGATTTGCAGAAATTGGCCAACAGTTTAATGCTTCTGAAAGCATCTAGTCGTCAGTCTCCTCACTTCAGCCTTGAGCTCCTGGTTCCTCAGGCTGTAGATGAGGGGGTTCAGGGCTGGAGGCACCACCGAGTACAGAACTGACACCACCAGATCCAGGGATGGGGAGGACAGGGAGGGAGGCTTCAGATAGTAAAATATACCAGTGCTGAGGAACAGAGAGACCACGGCCAGGTGAGGGAGGCAGGTGGAAAAGGCTTTGTGCCGTCCCTGCTCAGAGGGGATCCTCAGCACAGCCCAGATGATCTGCACATAGGAGAAAACAATGAACACAAAACAGCCACAATATAAACAGACAGTAACAGCAAGAAGCCCAAGTTCCCTGAGATAGGATTTGGCACGGGAGAGCTTGAGGATCTGGGGCACTTCACAGAAGAACTGGCCCAGGGCATTACCATGGCACAGGGGCAGGGAAAATGTATTGGCTGTGTGCATGAGAGCAGTGAGAAAGGCACTGGCCCAGGCAGCTGCTGCCATGTGGGCACAAGCTCTGCTGCCCAGGAGAGTCCCGTAGTGCAGGGGTTTGCAGATGGACACGTAGCGGTCGTAGCACATGATGGTCAGGAGATAAAACTCTGATCCAAGGAAGAAGAAAATCAGAAAGACTTGGGCAGCACATGCAGTGTAGGAGATGTCCCTGGTGTCCCAGAGAGAATTGTGCATGGCTTTGGGGACAGTGGTGCAGATGGAGCCCAGGTCAGCGAGGGCCAGGTTGAGCAAGAAGAAGAACATGGGCGTGTGCAGGTGGTGGCCGCAGGCTACGGCGCTGATGATGAGGCCGTTGCCCAGGAGGGCAGCCAGGGAGATGCCTAGCAAGAGGCAGAAGTGCAGGAGCTGCAGCTGCCGCGTGTCTGCCATTGCCAGCAGGAGGAAGTGCCTGATGGAGCTGCTGTTGGACATTTGCTGGGACTGGCCTTGGGGAGCTGTTCATGGAGAAAAGTCAGTGACAGGTTAGGAGGAATTTTTTCCAGCAAAAACAAAGCCTTTTCCCATAGACCCTTCTCGTATAACCCTCTGACACCCTTTTGAATTTCCAGCAAATTTTCCTTCAACTCCAAGGGGGGTGCCCTGGCTGGTGCTGGCTGAGTGGGACATCAGGTTCAGGGCAGCTACACACAGGGTTTTTATAATTCAGCCCTGCTGTACAGATGTGGGAGGAGGACAGGGACCTGTTCTTGTGTTCCACTTTGAAACCTTGTTAATACAGATGGCCCCGTGAGCATGTGCACCCCCACTGCCAGAGAGCAGGAATGGTAAAATCTGTTTAAATCTTCTAGAGATTTTACAGCTCCTCTTCCCCCTCTCTTGCTGACTATTTTCAGATGTCAGAAACTCTCAGCATTTCTGCTGCCCTCAGGGAGAACAGAGTGAGTTCTCTGAGGCAAGGTGGTGAGTGGAGAGTGAGGGGAGGAGGTCTGTCTCCCAGTCCTGTTCCAGGATTCTCTGGGCTTTCATCATTCTTAGACAGAGGATGATCACCCTCCCATGTTTCCTTTAAAAAACATCCTGACACTGCTGAGAGCAGATGGATCCTCCACAGTCCACCAAATGTCCATTCCTTTCTCAAGGTCTCAGCCCCACATTTGTACCCAGGGACACACAGTGCTCATTTCACCAACCCAGCAGCATTTTCCCATCCTAGAACTTCTATGCCTCACCCTCAGGCTTTCAGATAACACAGAGATGTTACAGGACAGGTTTGCATCCTGGAGGGAAGCTCCCAGCTTGAGCTGAAATCTCAGGGAGACTTCCAAGTGTCCTTCTGATGGCATTGGATGAAGGGAGATGCAGCTCCTTCCCTGGCTGCACTGACAGCATTGCCCAGAGCCGGGCACTGAGGACAGCGTCACCCTGAGCCAGCTGTGCCCCTGCCAGAGCCCCCAGGGCTGGGCAGCTGCTCCCAGCCCTGTGCTCTGCAGAGGGAACTGGGCCCGGGGCTGCAGAGCTGCCCCACGGCTCTGCTGCAGCTCTGCCTGCACAGGAGGGGCTGCACGCCTTGGAGCCCCGGCCCTCAGGGCAGAGGCTTGGCTGGGGCACAGGAGGGAGGGGGCTTGTTCACAGGGAGGGGCTGCACTGCAGGGGCTCCTGTGGGCATCTCTAAACTCTCCCTGCCACAGCATTGCTGGGCTTTGTTTTCTCTCATTGCCTGATCTTCTCTCTGCTTCCTGCAGATTTCCCTCCTGCAGGTGTTTCCCTGTGCCTGATCTCTCCCTGCCAGCACTCACAGACCCCAAATCTCTGTGCACTCTCCTTGGCCCTACAGAACCCTGCCTGTTTGCAGGGCACTGGCTGGGGGCAGGTTCTGTTTTCAGCTTGGAGTAAGGACAGCTCAGACTGAGCCTGATGGCTCCAGCAAAGGTGATGCTGCTGCTGTCCATGGGCAGAGTGGCTGAAAGCACATTAGGGATCTCCTGTGAGCCTATTGATCACTAAAAATAAGAGTTCAGATGTCTCAGGCACTTGTCAAAATTAATAATAATAATTTTTAAGCAACCTTTAATATTTATCTCCTCTTGGCTGCCATTCTCCAATAGTAGGAAACTGAATACCTACCTAGTTTTTGGAAATTTCCTCATTTTTGTTAAATTCATTGTTTTGGAAATATTCCATGACTGACCAGAACCCCTCAGCATGTCAGAGCTTCATGAGCATTTCATCTCCCCTGCACCAGAAATACCTAGAGTTGTACTCACAGAGTCTGTAGGCATTGGGATGTTCCAGCTTGAGGAGATGGCTCCAGGAGCTGCAGCTGCATTGTCCTGCAGCCAGAGGTTCCTGTGCCAAGGGCTGGCAGTGACTGTGCCCCAGGCACTTCTCAGCCCCTTCCCAGCCCTGACTGATTGAAGCTCTCTGTGCCTCTGTGTTGTCCTAGGCTGTGTTGTCCTTCTCCAGCTAGATGGTTGATTGTCAATTCTGCCCTTGCCTCATTATTAGCATAGTCTGCTATTAATTGATTTAGTAAACACTTCCATCCCCCTTCCCACAGGGTGTATTCTGTAGTTGAAAACAATATGGTCATAATATATTTTAAATCATAGGGAGTTAAGACATGTGCTGCAAACATGTCCCTCATTAGGCCATTAAAACAAATTAAGTCCTTCCTATGGTCTTTAGCTGCCCTACACAGATCCTTGACTGCAGGAAAGAGTCCCACTGGTTCCACAACACCCCGCAGTGTCACAATGGTCTCCATAGGAAGGAAACAAGTGAACCCCAGTGGTGCAGGGGCAGATGAGAGGCAGCCACCAGAGGCCAAGGCTAGCCAGACTTGACTGTATGGGCAGATTTGTCTGGGAGTAACCCTTGGATATAGAGAATTTTAGACGCAGAATCTCAATTTTGGCCATGGGTGCCTAGACAAGAAAGACAGTTCTTTCCCATAGGAATAAAAGCACGGAGCCCCAGTGCTTCATGGTTAGATGGGAAGTGGCCCTTGACATGTCAAATTCAGTGGGACCTGTCAGACAGCCCCCAGGAGGCCAAACCAGGCAGACCTGTTCCATGTTCCATTGACTTCATGGGTCCCTACACTGTCACAATGGTCTCCTTGATTCCATGAGGTCTGGCAATGTCACCATGGCTTCTTGGTTTCATGAGCCCCAACAGAGTCACAAGGGTCCGTTGGCCCCACTCAGCCCCGCTGTGTCACAATGGCTCCTAATTTCTATGGGCCCCAATGTTTGATCACTGACCCTTGCTTCTCTAGGGCCCCTGAGTTGCACAATGGTCTCCTTGATTCTATGAGGTTCCATAGTGTCCTTGGACCTGCATTGTCACAACTGACCCATGGTTCCATGAGGTTCCGTAGTGTCACCGTGGTCGCTGTCAGAGGCTGGATGAGATCCATGTCCCGAGACACCTTGGGATGCTCGGAATGCCCATGTGGGGCCAGGGCCAGGTCAGGCCTTGGTTTGTGGTGGGACAGAGCCCCGCCCCCAGCCCTGGCCTGGCAGAGCTGTCAATCACACAGCAGGGACGGTACTAACCCAGCTCTGATTGTTTGAGCTGTCAATCAATCAATCAATCACACACAGCTGGTGCCTACCCTGGCTCTGATTGGGTGAGCAACTGGCAGTCCCACCCCATGGGCGGGGCCATGAAGGCCCAGGGGGTTAAAAGCCAGAGCATGAGGCCAGCCCAGGGTCTGGATCCTGCCTTCTGCTGGGGTTCCTCTGTTGGTGGTGCTGAAACCCCAGCAGTTGGTACCCATGTGCGTGTCTTTTTATGGATCTTCTGTCTTCCTCTTGTTCTCTATTTCTTCTCCTTCTAATCCTACTTATGTGGAACATTTTTGGGTAACTTCACATGTTAAAGTTAAAGGATTTTAGGTTAAATGTGTGGGAATCCAGGGTACAAGGAATATTTCTCTGTCTGCTCTGAGGGGTCCTGACTGCTTTTCAACTTCGCCCACAGAGAGAACATCCAAGATTTTGAGATAGATTAGAATTTACCAATGTGTGAAATAGGTAATAGAGAGTAGTGTAGTATGTCCTTTGCGTGAGAAATTTAGGTTTTGGGATTTTTAGTATGGTGTAGATAGGAAGCAAGATGGAGGACTTGGGGTGTAGTCCCTGTCTTCTTTGTCTGCTCCATTTTCTGCAGTGTTGGTGGCAGAGGGTCATTGGTCAAGGAAAGCACAGTGCAGAGGTTATGTGGACAGTCAAGGGATGAGTTATTGGTAAATAAGTAGAAATAATGTATGTTTTAAGAGCTAATGAGATGAGGCAACTTTTACAGACCTTGAAACCATACATTTGGGGGCCATTTTGCCGTGCTTTTCCAGCACGCTGATCCTGGTGTGGAAAGCAATGCCAAACTTTAGATAAGATAACAATAAAAAGAAGCTGAAGACTGAAAAAGTCCCATGCATCTCCTTTTACCTAGGACAGAACTTCTATAGGGGGGTTTCCCCCATCCAGGGAGCCCCCAGAAAGGCCCAACAGAAAACAAATATCAATGACTGGTGCCCTGGTTTGTCAGAAGTTGGCATTTTTTCATAAAGTTGTTTACTGAAGGGTGTTGTCTTAATTGGCCAATCATGTGAAATGTGTTGATTAAATGACCAATGAGATCCACCTGTAGAAAACCAAGATATAAAAGAAGAGGATTAAAAGAACAGGTGGCTTTTAGCCCTTAGCCTTCTGATCTGAGTCTCTGTGATCTCTGACTCAAAGGTGACATTTGGGGATCTGTGGGGGCTATTGGGGATCCTTTCTGTATTTTGTGGCCCAACAGGAGCTTCTCTAATAAACGTTGCCTGAAGCTCCCACTGTGGCCATGACAGGAACCCCTGTGAGTGTCTGGGACATCCTGGCTCTTTGGCAGCCTGGGGACTCCTGGGAAGTCACCGTGGAGCCCCCGTGAGTGCCTGTGACAGATCGGTGCCTTTGCAGCCCAAGGTGCCCTGGGATGTCACCATGGAATGGCTGTGACTGCCTCTGACCACAGGGCTCTTTACCATCCCAGAAAGCCCTGGGAGGTCTCCATGGAGCCCCTGTCTCTGCCTGTGACATTCCAGCTCTGGAACAGCCTGGAGACTCTTGGAAAGATCCCATGGAGCCCCTGTGAGCGCCTGTGACAAATCTGATCCTTAGCAGGCAACCATCACCAGCAACCCTGTTGCTATGGTCAGTTTCCATGGCAACCATCATCAGGCCCCTGTTGCTATGGTCAGTTTCCATGGCAACCATCACCAGACCCCTGTTGCTATGCTCAGTCCCTTGGCAGCTCCATGGAGACCCCATGCCAGGGGTGGTTGCCATGGACACCAGCTCAGGCCTGCAGCCTGGGCCTGTTGCCATGGCAACCATTGGCAGCCCCATCCCCAGGCTGATGGGATCCCAGAAGCACAGAATTGGCTGAGCTGGGTGGGACCCATCAGGATCCTCCAGTCCAACTGCTGGCCCTGCACAGGACACCCCAACAATGCCAGCCTGGGCCTGGCAGTGCTGGCCAAACGCTGCTGCAGCTAAGAGAGCCCTGGAGCTGGGACCCTTCCCTGGGGAGCCTGGCCAGGGCCCCAGCAGCCTCTGGGCAAAAACTTTTTCCTGACATCCAACCTGAGCCTGCCCAGACTCAGCTGCAGCCGTTCCCTCCACTCCTGTCCCTGGGCACCAGAGGGAAGAGGTTCCCACAGCCCCAGCCAGGGACCCGCTCCCAAGGCTGCTGCCATGGCCACCAGGGCTGGCACCAGCTGGGATGCTTGGTTTCCAAGGGCCGGGCTTCAGGAATGGGATTCCCCAATTTCCTGCTCCCGCTAAAACCGCGCTGCCCTCACTGCCCTCCGGCCTCCCGTGGAAAGCGGAAAAGGCAAAGATCCTGGGCTGGGAGAAGAACAATTTATTGGGAAGAGCAACGAGATAAGGAACAAACAGGAACAGAAACAATATTGATAACAGAAGGGATAAGTAAAATTATTTACAGAAAAAACTACAACATCAACAACTAGTTCTTCCTGGCAATGTATTTCCTCCTGCCTGGAAAGGACACCCTTCTCCTCAGGGGGAGAGAGAGAGAGAGAGTCCCTTTCCTGCCCCTGGCAATGACCTGAGGTGAGAACAAATGTAATGACAGGGCCATGGCCAGACCCTCATGTTCTCCAATCCCACATCTTGTCATTGGCAGGGGCAACAAAAGGTACAGGTGTCTTCCCAGCATGGATCACAGGGAACATGGATCACCAGGACTCTGACCAACGTGGGGTCTCCAATGGGGGATAAAGCTGGAGCAGTGCAAGAAGCTCTTCCTGCAGCTGGGGCATTGGCAGGGCTTCTCTTACCTGTGCCTCCGTTGGTGTCTGGTCAAGTGAGAGCTGCTGGTGAAGCTCTTCCCACACTGGGGACACTCGTAGGGTCTCTCCCCCGTGTGGATGCACCGGTGGGTGACGAGGGTGGAGTTGTGCTTGAAGCCCTTCCCGCAGTCAGGGCAGAGGAAGGGCCTGTCATCCGTGTGAATCCGCTGGTGCTGGAGGAGCTGAGAGCTGGTGTGAAACCTCTTCCCACACTCGGGGCACTTGTAGGGCCTCTCCCCTGTGTGGATCATTTGGTGGATGATCATTTGGGTCTTCCTACTAAAGGTCATCCCACATTCCCCACAGTTGTATGGCCTTTCCCCAGTGTGGATCCTCTGGTGGCAGATCAAGAGAGACTTCTGCCTAAAGGTCTTCCCATATTCCCCACATTCATAGGGCCGTTCCCTGGTGTGGGTCTTCTGGTGGGGGATCAGGTTAGAGTTCTGGCTGAAGCTCATCCCACATTCCCCACACTTGCAGGGCTTCTCCCGGGTGTGGATCCGCTGGTGCCTGATGCGCTTGAAGCCCATCCCACAGTCAGGGCAGCGGAAGGGCCTCTCATCCGTGTGAATCCGCTCATGCAGGAGGAGATCAGAGTTGGTGTAAAAGCTTTTCTGACACTCGGGACACTCGTAGGGCCTCTCCCTCTCCCCAGTGTGGATGCGCTGGTGGGTGATGAGGGTGGAGTTGTGCTTGAAGCCCTTCGCAGAGTCAGGGCAGCGGAAGGGCCTCTCCTCTGAGTGAATTCGCTCATGCAGGTGGAGACTGGAGCTGGTGTGAAACCTCTTCTGACACTGGGGACACTCGTAGGGCCTCTCCCCAGTGTGGATGCGTTGGTGGATGATGAGGGCAGAGCTGCAGCTGAAGCCCTTCCCACACTCCCCACACTCGCAGGGCCATTCCCCAGTGTGGATCATCTGGTGGCTGATCAGGGGGCTGCTCTTCCTGAAGCTGTTCCCACACTCCAAGCACTTGTAGGGCTTCTCCCCATTGTGAAGCTGCTCATGGGCCACCAGCTCCGAGCTCTGGCTGAAGCTCTGTCCACCTTCCTGGCTCAGGGTGGGTCTTTCCTCCTCAGAGCACACTGGGCTGGGTTTGGAGCCCCTCCTCCTGTGGGATCTCTGGGGATTTTCCTCCCCATTGGATTCCTGTGCCCTGGAGTCACGCAAAATGGCCTCTTCCATGAGGTCCTGCCCTGGGGATTTGTCCTCCCTGGTCTCCATCCTCAGCTCCTTCCCAGGGGGAGGAAGGACAAGGAGAGGATGGGATTTGCCTCCATGCCACAGGGAAGGGGAAGGAGATCCCCCCAGTGCATCCCTGGCAGGACGAGGTTGACAGCAGGGTTGTCCTGCAGCCGGGGGCCGTGCTGGGCTGGGAGATGGAGCAGGAGAGAGGGGGGAAAGGGGCACTGACTTCCTCCTCACCTGCCTGCGTGTCCCGGGGCTCCTTCCTCCTCCTTGCAGCCTCCTCCTCCATCTGGCAAAGGTTTGGGGATGTGAAATCCTGTTTTGGAGGAAAGCAAGGGATGAGCACATTGAATTTTGTATTGGTTTCAAGGCAAACCTGGGGAGGGTCTAAGCGATAATTACAATTTAAAAAGAAAAGAAGATCAAGGCAATGATACAGAAACACTGCCTTAAACTGAGTCAGGATATAACCTGACACCCTGTTGCTGCTCAGGGTGGTGGCAGCAGTCCCATTAAATGGTGGCTGCAGTCCTGTTGGAGTGATGAACATGATTCTGTCCAAGCAGTGATCCTGTAGAAGGGTCTGCTCTTCCTCTGAAGGTCCAGTGGTGGTTCTGGAGCTCTTGTCCTCTGGGAGCCCAGTAGGCAAGCTGCTCCTGGTGTGGCAAGGCTCAGCTTATATCCAGGTAGGAATGCTTGGATCCTCCCCCTGGGCGGAGCATCCCACAATGGGATGATGGAATTTTATCAGTCCTGCAGTGACACTCAATGGCCCATTCACAGAAGATATCTCCCCTGCAGGGCGTTATCAGGGCTGAGTCATGGAAGAGATCAAGAACACTGCCCCGCCTGTTTATAGCAGTTGATGAAGATGGGGATTGAAAACATGCATTTGGTTCCATCTTACATTGCAGCCTGAAACAGTGGGGGAATCCCTGCTCAGGGGGTGAACACCACCACCCTTACCCAAACTGGCTCAGGTGTAAAACCCCCACCCCGGGAAGGCCACACACACAGGGAACAATGTCACACTTGCCCTGCCCCAGGGGAGGTCTCTGTCCCTGTCACTCCCTTGCTCTCCTCCCTTTTCACTCCCTTGCTCTCCTCCCTTTTCTCTTTCTTTCCATGTCTGTCTCTACCTCACATTTACTGTTTAATAAAATCCAGTTTGTATTTGGTCTTGTTAGCACCTTAATTGAGGCAGAGGCATCTCTCCGAAAATTTTCTTATCCAGATTGCGCGATTATTTTGGCACAGTGAGTTCAGGGCACTGTTGTCTGACCCAGAGTGCCTTTGACTACAGCATGGTTCCCTCCTCTGAGGAGGTTGTGGCTCTTTCAGGAAGAACTCTTGGAAACTCGGACACAGTCCCTCCTTCCTCCTGGGCAACTTATGGGAGAACTGATGAAGAAAAAGGCTGTTGTACATGGCCAGTGAAAAAGAAAATATTTTGTTGTCCTTCCTTGAAAAGTTTCTTAAAATCACTGGAGGAGAGGGAGCAAATGATATCAGACTGACTGATAAAGTTCATTTACTCCAAGGTGAGGAACACAGGGTTGCTAAAAGTCCCCCAAGTAGCCTAGCTCAAGTAGCTAAATTCCCAAATAACTCCAGCCAGGGGTGTCCGGGAGGATTTTTTTGGAGCGTGTTTGGAGCCGGCAGATCCCGGACTCGAGCCCCAGATATCTCCGGGCTCCCTAAGAGGAGCTTTTTCGGAGGCAGAGGAGCCGCGATCGCCCCTCAGGAGGGTCCCAGGGGGTCCACGTGGGGATGGCCCAGTACCGACGGGGCGGGACATTGGTTTTGGGGATCCCCGTGAGAGCCGGGGCTGTGGAATGGGGGACCCCTGGGGCGGGGAGAGGGGAAGGGGCAATACCGGAGCTGGGGCACCCCCGGCAGCCCAGAGATGAGGCAGGGACGGGACCCCCTGACCCTGACAGGGGCGCGTCCTGGGGTGACTTCATGATGCTCGTACCCCATCGGTCCGTTTAGCCCAGAAATGAGTTCTGCACCTTTAAGGCTGGTTCTGAGAGCCAAGGGGAGGAGGAAGAAGCTGCAGTTTGTTTTCAGACACTGCACTCACTCCTCCACATTCCGGCTCCTGGATGGACAGAGGGCCAGACAGAGCTCTCCTTTGCTTTTAGTTAGTTTTTAGCTCGCTGAGGCAGAGAAGTTCCCTAGACTGTTCTTTTTCTTTTTCTTTGGAGCTGTTTAAACCTGCTCTGGACTGAACACCCAGAACACCACCGGCAGCTCCCACCTGTGGCCCACCTGGCCAGACCTGGGCCACGGCATTTCTGGTACTGGAGGGACTGAAAAAAGATTGATAAGAGACTGATAAGAGACTGATAAGAGATTGAGTGAGCCGAGCTACAGCCCACAGAGGGACTTGTGGAGTTTGTCTTCTCTTTTGGAGCAGCAGGAGGTTTTATTGCTTAATATTGCTCAATTTTTGTGCTAGTGAACACTTTGCCTGTTAAATAAAGTTTTTTTCCACTTTTCTCCAAGGAAATATTTTCCCGAACTGGCTGAGGGTGGGGCTGCTGAATCTGCATTCTAGAGGAAACTCCTTTTGGGGTTTTTCAACCAAATTTGTCCTAAACCAGGACAGGCTGGTGGAAAGAAGGGGGAACCCCAAGTGCCTGGATTGAGGGGAGGCTGGAGAGGGGGACCCTGGGACTCCAAAATCTCCCAGAATCCCTAAGCAGGACCCTGGAGAGGGGGAATCCCCAGGATCCCCAGCAGCCCTGAGACGGGGGACCACCAGAAACCCCAGAGGGATGAGATTTGAAATGGGGAACTCCGGGTGGCTTTTTTTATTCACTCTAATTTTTGGACATCAGATGACTTCCAGAGATGGACTTGGGCAAGAGGAATCCCCAACCGAAGGCATTCACACCTTGTTTTTCCCCAAAACAGGATTTTCCCCAAACCTTCCCGCAGTGACATCCCCACTGTCCCGCTCTGGGTGAGCTCAGTCCAAAACCTGACCCTGATCCTGGTCTCAATCTCACTCCATGTTCAGACACACTCACAGTTTTGAATTTAATCCCATCCCAGTGCCAGACTCGTCTAGCCTCAGACCCAATCCCAACCCCAGCCCTAAAGCCAATCCCATGTCTAGCCTTAACCCCAATCCCAGCTCTAATCCAAATCTCAGCCCCAACTCCAAGCCCAGCCCCAATTCCAGCCCCTTCCTAAATCCTCAGCCCCAAACCAAATCCCAGGTTCAGCCCTTCTGGGGGTTTGGGGGTGTCTCTGTCCCTGTGACCCCGATGATGTTTGGGTGGGGTCCCAGCAGGGCTGAGAGGGACAGAGACCCCCCCAGCCTCCCCAGGGGTGAGAAGGTGGCAGAGCCCCCCCAGCCCCGAGCAGCCTCAGCGGTGAGAGGGACACAGAGCCCCTGGTGCCCAGCCCTGCACAGGCATTGCCTGAGGCCAGAGGGATGGAGACCCCCCAAGCATCCCCCAGGGCGAGGGGACAGAGAGCCCCGAGCATCCCCTGGGCTGAGAGGGACAGAGACTGCTCCGAGCACCCCCTGGCACAGGGGTGAGAGGGAGGGAGACCCCCCAGGCATTCCCTGGGGTGAGAATGATGGAGACCCCTGGGGAATGGCCTGGGGTGACAGGGACAGGGACACCCCTGGGGAATGGCCGGGGGTGACAGGGACAGGGACACCCCTGGGGAATGGCCTGGGGTGACAGGGACAGGGACAACCCCCCCAAGCCCCTCCCAAGCATCCCCCAGGATGAAGGCACAGAGACCCTTCAAGCATGCCCTGGACACTGCACAAAATAAACTTGGTAGAAATCCAACTAAACTCTGCATAAAATACTTTGATGAATACTTGATTTTCCCACAACTGACTTGTGATGAAAGTGCAAACAAATCCCAAATATGAATAAACTGACAATCCAAGCAGTGATGTGGCAATTCCAAGTTTCATTGGTTCCCGCACACCTCCAGCTCACCTGCTGGCAGTTTCTGATAAAAGAAAAGTGCAAATTTGGCCCCATACAGATATTATTAAAAGGAAGGGAAAGCTCTGGGTAGCTGTCACAAAAGTGACAGGGATGAAGAGAAAAATGATTCTCACATTTCACAAAGCCCCCAAGCCTGTGAATTTGGGACTTAATTGGGAATTTAGCTACTTGAGCTGGGCTTCTTGTGGGACTTTTAGCAGCCTTGTGTTCCTCACCTTGGAGTGAATGAACCTCGTCAGTCTCGCTGGTAACATTTGCTCCCTTTCCTCCAGTGACTTTAACAAACTTTTCAAGGAAGGACAACAAAATATTTTCTTTACACTCTGGACCCACAACAGCCATTTTCCTCATCAGTATTCCCATAGGTCGCTCAGAGGAAGCTGTGTGCAAGTTTCCAAGAGTTCTTCCAGAAAAAACCACAACCTCCTCAGTGGAGGGAACTATTCTATTGTCAAAGGCCCTTGGAGCCAGAAAATAGTGCCGGAACCCACTCTGTCAAAATATTGTCATAATCTGGTTAAGAAAATTGTGAGAGAGATTCCTCTGCCCCAATTAAGGTGCTAATGAGACCAAATCCAAAGTAGATTTTATTGAACAGTTAATGTGAGGTAGAGAGAGAGATGGAAAGAAAGAGAAAAGGGGGAAGAGCAAGGGAGTGACAGGGACAGAGACCTCCCCTGGGGCAGGGCAAGTGTGACATTGTTCCCTGTGTGTGTGGCCTTCCCGGGGTGGGGGTTTTACACCTGAGCCAGTTTGGGTAAGGGGGGTGGTGTTCACCCCCTGAGCAGGGATTCCCCCACTGTTTCAGGCTGCAATGTAAGATGGAACCAAATGCATGTTTTCAATCCCCATCTTCATCAACTGCTATAAACAGGCGGGGCAGTGTTCTTGATCTCTTCCATGACTCAGCCCTGATAACGCCCTGCAGGGGAGATATCTTCTGTGAATGGGCCATTGAGTGTCACTGCAGGACTGATAAAATTCCATCATCCCATTGTGGGATGCTCCACCCAGGGGGAGGATCCAAGCATTCCTACCTGGATATAAGCTGAGCCTTGCCACACCAGGAGCAGCTTGCCTACTGGATTCCCAGAGGACAAGAGCTCCAGAACCACCACTGGACCTTCAGAGGAAGAACAGACCCTTCTACAGGATCACTGCTTGGACAGAATCACGTTCATCACTCCAACAGGACTGCAGCCACCATTTAATGGGACTGCAGCCACCACCCTGAGCAGCAACAGGGTGTCAGGTTATATCCTGACTCTGTCAGTTTAAGGCCGCGCTTCTGTATCTTAGCCATGATCTAGATTTTCTTATTAAATTGTAATTCTGGTTTAGATTCTCCCCCAGGTTTGCCTTCAAACCAGTACAAAAAACAATGTGTGCACCACTTGTTTTCTTCCCAAAACAGGATTTCCCATCCCCAAACCTTTGTCAGATGGAAGAGGAGGCTGTGAGGAAGAGGAAAGAGCCCAAAGGCACCCAGGCAGGTGAGGAGGAAGTCAGTACCTCTTCCCCCCTCTCTCCTGCTCCATCTCCCAGCCCAGCACAGCCCCCGGCTGCAGGACAACCCTGCTGCCAACCCCATCCTGTAGAGAGCTTTTTGGATAATTGGTTAGCTGAGAAAGGCCATTTCGATGTGATACCGATGGATAAAGATAGAGGAAACAAGCTGGGGGTTATGTAACCAGTGTCCAATCACTGACAAAGGTCATAGTGACCTTCGCTGAAACGGGAAGACAGGGGAGAAAATTGCTTGCCAGAAAATGTAGATATCCTAGGTAGAGAAGCTAGAAGAATGCAAACATAGAAACAAAATAATCATTAGAGCATAGAAGTAGGTGTGGTTGATCTAAGTGTGCTTTAACCAATAATGAGCTCAGCTTTTGCAATATGTATAAGCTTCATTAACACCAATATAAATATGTGTGAGCTTTCAATAAACTTTGGGATTTGTCATCCACGCATAGTGTGTGAGGCATTTCTTCCGCCGTTCACGACAAATGGTGATCCCGGACGTTCTTCTTCAACGGTAGCCACGGTTGAGCGGCGTACAGGGTTCGGGTCCTATCACAGCTGAGGACGGCAAAAGCACCGCTGAAAAAGGGAAAGTGCAGTGCCCCGGGTGACCTCAAAGGAGAGCCTGGCCGAGACATGCTGCCGGAGTCTGGAAGGGCTGCAAGAAGCACGCTGTTATCTTTAACACAGATAAAGAAAGGCAAGCAGTATATGATTTATTTCCTAGCTTTTTATAAAAGCGTAAGGTTAAGGGTATAGATGTGGAGAAAGAGCTTCATGGGTTGTTAGCTCATGAGTATGCACAAAGACTGTTTTAAAATCCTCGCACAGTGCATAGGTTATCAGAGTGCCGTATATTTGGGGATTAGTTGTGGCAGGCAGTCATAGATGATGATAAAGCCGTGAGAAAGTTGGGAAATTTATGGCGGGTCGTGCATGCTGAATTGTTGAAATATCAGGCAGAGGAAAGAGCTGCCCAGCAGGCTAGTGCAGCCCATGAAAGAAACAGAGTTACGGAGACTGGTTTGGCCCCCTTCCTCGCCGACTTCGGTTCCTGCCTCATACGGCGGTCCCTTGCCGGCACCGGCATCTACGTTAAGTGGCGGCTCCCCGCTGACACTAGCTCCTGCTCTAAACAGCAGCTCCCTGCAGCTATCAGTTCCTGCTTCGGGCAGCAGCCCCCCCCGCGCATACTCCAGCAGTGCTGTCCGCGCCGCCTGCTCCGGTGTCGAACCCTACACTTCCTCCGCCTAGTAACGCGCCCATCCCCGGGTCAGAGAGTGACCTAGAAGGGGCCGTTGCACAGCAGCGAAGGGAGGCTCATGCCAGCCCCGGCCCTAAGCGACTTAGCAGCTGCAGCCCGCCGCCTCCCACTCCACTCCGCAGCCGCCCTGACCCCCGAGCTGAGGGGGGGGGCGGCAGGACGGGCCTCCCACCCCCCGTGGGGCAGCGGGCTCCGGGGGGTCCGCCCGGCCCGCGGCTGCCCGGTGCGGTTCTGCTTCCCGGCCACCAGCTCTCTGCGCCCGGACGACACAAATAGCAGCTGTCACCGCTTCAGCTCGACCTGCCTCCAGCCCGCCACCGCCGGGAGCCTGTGGGAGCCTTGCAACTGGGGTTGCCTGGTCCGGTTATGCTGCCAAGGGACTGGCCACTTTTGATTATTGATCTGAAGGACTGCTTCTTTACTATTGCTCTTCATCCTCGAGATACTGCAGCAGATATTGGACTGTGTTACACAAGGCAGTGTTCGGAGACGTGATCTTGATCTCCCTATACAGCTGACAGTTTGGTGTGGACCAAAATTTTTACTGCGTGCACTTACTCAGCATAACAGAAAAACGGGGGAGATATGGGCCTTGGAATGGATATCTCCTCCACTTCAACAACATAAAACCCTTCTTCAGAAAATTGAAATTTTAGCTGATTTGCTCAAAAAGGGTCGTGATAGGACAATGGGGTTGGATTCAATGCCCAAAAAGATCACTAAAGCCCTTATCAGATGCTATAACTGTCTACACAGATGCAGGAAGAAAATCCAAAACTGCGGCAGTGACCTGGCGAGAAGAGGGACAATGGCATCATCACATACTCCAAGCTACTGAGTTGGACACTTTGCAAACGATGGAGCTATTGGCTGTTGTATAGGCCATGATGCATTTCTCTGGACTTCTTAACATTGTAACAGATTCTTTGTATGTTGCAGGCGTGTGTGAGCGAATAGAGGATGCCTCTATAAAAGAGGTTCAGAACAGGAGGTTACATGAACTGTTTATGCAGCTGCAGAGAGCGATTAAGCTAAGAAAGCATTCTTTTTGTGTTATCCATATCAGAAGTCACAAATGGGATATTGGTCTGGGAGAAGGTAACATGCGAGCAGATAAATTAGTCTCAATCACACAAGCAACTCCAATTCCCAAACAAACCATAGCCAGAGAGGCACACTCCATGTTCCATCAGAATGCAAAAGGCCTTTATAGAGAATTTCAGATATCTATGGAGGAGGCACAGGCAATAGTCAAAGCCTGTCCTATATGTAGTCATCATAATGGAGGCTGTGGTTTAGGTCTGGGAGTTAACCCAAGAGGGCTGAGCACAAACGAGACCTGGCAGATGGATGTCACACATGTGGCAGAGTTTGGGAGATTGAAGTATGTACATGTTACCATAGACACTTACAGTCATTTTATATGGGCCACAGTGCATCAAAACAGATAATGGGCCTGCTTACTGTAGCAAAAGAATAAAGCAGTTTCTGCAGATGTGGGGGATAGAACACAGAACAGCCCTCCCCAATTCTCCTACAGGGCAAGCGATCGTGGAGAGAGCAAATGGTACCTTGAAAAGATATCTGAGTAAATATATGGATACCAGAGAGCCACAAGAGAGATTGTTAAAGTGTTTGTTTGTTTTGAACCACCTGTGTGTTTTTGGGGAGAATAAGGTTCCTGCTGTGATTTGTCACTATGTACATGAAACAGATGGTGTAAAGAAAGATGTATGGGTGAGATACAGGGATCCCAAAACAGGACAATGGCAAGGTCCTTCTAAGGTGTTATATTGGGGCCGCGGATATCTTTGTGTTTCTACCCCTACGGGATCTCTGTGGGTACCTGCTAAATGGACCCGAGCAGCTGTGTTTGATGGAAACTTTATATTATTACTTTATTAGTTTTTGCTTCTTTTGTGGACAGTGTAGACCATCAGGCATGGGCCCCACCTCAGCCCAAGACTAACATATGGGTCACCCTGGCAAACTTGACTAAACAGGAGACTATTTGCCTGTCATTATCTTCTCCTGGCAATCCTTTCACAACTTGTTTGGTTGGATTACCAGCAGATCCCTGGCCGTGCCCTTCACATGTACCAACTTGTAAGGTCAGCAATGCTAGGACGAGTGTGGATAATTGGGATCAGTGGATTTCCCACTTTCCTATAGCACCACAGGAACCCCAAGAGTTGGAGTTGTTAGGGTCAGTGATGGCAGATGCATGCATTCATTTTAACCATAGAAGCCTGCTGTCAGTCAAGAACCATTCTAATGTTGTAACTTCCAGCATGGCTGTCTACCGCAATGCATCGGCTTGGTGCAATTATACAACAAAGAGAGTGTCAGTCTCATCCAATGACCCTATTCAATTGCCAGCAGGATATTTCCTGATATGTGGGGACCGTGCTTGGGCCGGTATCCCATCAATGCTGCACGGGGGACCATGTACACTTGGACGGCTATCTCTACTTACACCTAACATGTCCATGATACTAAACATGAGCCGCCGCCATCGTAGAGGCAAACGAATGGCTCATGCATTTCCAGCAGAGTGCCGGGACGATGTAAAGTTCTGGTCCCCAGCGGCCATAATCACAGCATCTTTCTTAGCTCCAGGGGTATCAGCATCACGTGCTCATGCTATTTTAAATAGGTTAGGGTGTTGGTTTGCTAAACAAACAAATGCAACTTCTTTAGCAATTTCTAGTCTTTTGCTTGATGTAGACTCTATTCGCCATGCGACACTTCAAAACAGAGCTGCTATCGATTTTCTTTTACTTGCACAAGGCCATGGCTGTGATGAATTTGAGGGCATGTGTTGCATGAATCTTTCTGATCATGCACAGTCTGTTCACTCACAGCTCTCTGAGTTATGGAGGTTAACTGGGAATTTACAGGTAGAATCAGGCCTTGGTATTGATGGATGGCTCAAATCTTTAAGCTTAGGGTCATGGTTACGCTCTGTTGTTAAGGTTGGCATTGTAGTAGCTATTGTAGCTTTGTTGTTAATACTAATTTTGCCATATTTTTGTATATGCTTACAGAATATGGTGCGAAAGATGATAACTACCGCATTTAATCAAACCATGCTTGTTCAACAGAAAAACGGGGGAAATGTGGAGAGCTTTTTGGATAATTGGTTAGCTGAGAAAGGACATTTCGATGTGATACCGATGGATAAGGATAGAGGAAACAAGCTGGGGGTTATGTAACCAGTGTCCAATCACTGACAAAGGTCATAGTGACCTTCGCTGAAACGGGAAGACAGGGGAGAAAATTGCTTGCCAGAAAATGTAGATATCCTAGGTAGAGAAGCTAGAAGAATGCAAACATAGAAACAAAATAATCATTAGAGCATAGAAGTAGGTGTGGTTGATCTAAGTGTGCTTTAACCAATAATGAGCTCAGCTTTTGCAATATGTATAAGCTTCATTAACACCAATATAAATATGTGTGAGCTTTCAATAAACTTTGGGATTTGTCATCCACGCATAGTGTGTGAGGCATTTCTTCCGCCGTTCACGACACCATCCTGCCGGGGACGCACTGGGGGGATCTCCTTCCCCTTCCCTCTGGGACGGAGGCAAATCCCATCCTCTCCTTGTCCTTCCTCCCCCAGGGAAGAAGCTGAGGATGGAGACCAGGAAGGACAAATCCCCAATGCAGAACCTCATGGAAGAGGCTGTTTTGAGTGGCTCCACACTGCAGAATTCCAACAGGGAGGACAAGTCCCAGAGATCCCACAGGGGAATGGGCTCCAAACCCAGCCCAGGGGGCTCTGAGGAGGAAAGACCCACCCTGGGCCTGCAGCTCCGCCCTCATCATCCACCAACGCATCCACACTGGGGAGAGGCCCTACGAGTGTCCCCAGTGTCAAAAGAGGTTTCACACCAGCTCCAGTCTCTACCTGCATGAGTGAATTCACTCAGAGGAGAGGCCCTTCCACTGCCCTGACTGTGGGAAGGGCTTCAAGCAGAAATCCCACCTCACCAGGCACCAGCGCGTCCACACTGGGGAGAGGCTCTACGAGTCTCCCAATTTTCAGAAGAGGTTTCCCACCAGCTTTCAGCTCCTCCAACACCAGCGGATTCACACCAAGGAGAGGCCCTTCTTTGCCCCAACTGTGGGAAGGGCTTCAAGCACAACTCGACGCTCATCACCCACCAGCGCATCCACACTGGGGAGAGGCCCTAGAGTGTCCCCAGTGTGGGAAGAGCTTCACCAGCAGCTCTCACTTGACCAGACACCAACGGAGTCACAGGTAAGAGAAGCTCTGCAAATGCTCCGATTCCGGGAACAGCTTCATGCACCGCTCCAGCTTCATCCCCCATGGGAGAAGCCACATTGGGAAGAGCCTTGGTGATCCATGTTCCCTGTGATCCATGCTGGGTAGACACCTGTCCCTTTTCCTGCCCCTGCGAATGACCTGATGTGGGATGGAAGAACATGATGGTCTGGCCATGGCTGTGACATTACATTCACTCCCACCTCAGGTCATTGCCAGGGGCAGGAAAGGGACTCTCTCACTCTCTCTCCCTGAGGAGAAGGGTGTCCTTTCCAGACAGGAGAAACTGTGGCCAGGCAGACCCAGTGAGTTGTGTTTTAGTTTTTCCTGTAAATAGTTACATTTATCCCTTCTGTTATCAATATCGTTTCTGCTCCTGTTTGTTTCCTTATCATGTTTCTGTTCCCAATAAATTGTTCTTATCCCAGCCCGGGATCTTTGCCTTTTGTGCTTTCCATGGGAGGCGGGAGGGCAGCGAGGGCAGCGTAGTTTTAAGCGGGAGCAGGAAATTGGGGAATCCCATTCCCGAAGCCCGGCCCGTGGAAACCGAGCATCCCAGCTGGTGCCAGCCCTGGTGGCCATGGCAGCAGCCTTGGGAGCGGGTCCCTGGCTGGGGCTGTGGGAACCTCTTCCCTCTGGTGCCCAGGGACAGGAGTGGAGGGAATGGCTGCAGCTGAGTCGGGGCAGGCTCAGGTTGGATGTCAGGAAAAGGTTTTTGCCCAGAGGCTGCTGGGGCCCTGGCCAGGCTCCCCAGGGAAGGGTCCCAACTCCAGGGCTCTCTTAGCTGCAGCAGTGTTTGGCCAGCGCTGCCAGCCCCAGGCTGGCGTTGTTGGGGTGTCCTGTGCAGGGCCAGCAGTTGGACTGGAGGATCCTGATGGGTCTCTCCCAGCTCCGCCAATTCTGTGCTTCTGGGATCCCATCAGCCTGGGGATGGGGCTGCCAATGGTTGCTATGGCAACGGGCTCTGGCTGCAGGCCTGAGCTGGTGTCCATGGCAACCACCCCTGGCATGGGGTCTCCATGGAGCTGCCAAGGGACTGAGCATAGCAACAGGGGTCTGGTGATGGTTGCCATGGAAACTGACCATAGCAACAGGTGCCTGATGATGGTTGCCATGGAAACTGAGCATAGCAACAGGGGGCTGGGGATGGTTCCCATGGAATCTGACCATAGCAACAGGGTGACTGGTGATGGTTGCCATGGAAACTGACCATAGCAACAGCAGGCTGGTGATGGTTGCCTGATAAGGATCAGATTTGGCACAGGCCCTCAGAGGGGTTCCATGGGGGCTTTCCAAGAGTCTCCAGGCTGTTCCAGAGCTGGAATGTCACAGGCATAGACGGGGGCTCCATGGAGACCTCCCAGGGCTTTCTGGGATGGTAAAGAGCCCTGTGGTCAGAGGCAGTCACAGCCATTCCATGGTGACATCCCAGGGCACCTTGGGCTGCAAAGGCACCGATCTGTCACAGGCACTCACGGGGGCTCCACGGTGACATCCCAGGAGTCCCCAGGCTGCCAAAGAGCCAGGATGTTCCAGACACTCACAGGGGTTCTCATGGGCACAGTGGGAGCTTCAGGCAAAGTTGATTAGAGAAGCTCCTGTTGGGTCTTAAGGTTCAGAAAGGAGCCCCCACAAATCCCCAAATGTCACCTTTGAGTCAGAGATGACACAGATTCAGATCAGAAGGCTAAGGGCTAAAACCCACTCATTTTTGCAATCCTCTTCTTTTATATCTTGGTTTGCTACAGGTAGACTTCATTGGTCATTTAATCAACACATTTCACATGATTGGCTAAATGAGCCAACACCCTTCAGTAAACCACTTTATGGAAAAAAGCCAACTTCTGACAAACATTGTCAGGGCACCAGTCATTGATGTTTGTTTTCTCTTGGGTCTTTCTGGGGGCACCCTGGATGGGGGAAACCCTCTGTAGCAGTTTTGTGCCAGGTAAAAGGAGACGCATGAGACTTTTTGGTCTTCAGCTTCTTGTTTATTGTTATCTTATCTAAAGTTTGGCATTGCTGTCCACAACAGGCTCAGCACATTAGAAAAACTCTTCAAAATGTCCCCAAAATGTACGGTTTCAAGGTCTGTAAAAGTTGTCTCATCCAATTAACTCTTAAAATGCACAATATATCTACTTATCTACCAGTAACTCATCCCTCAACTGTCCCCATGACCTGTGTACTGTGCTTTCCTTGACCAATGACCCTGTGCCACCAACACTGCAGAAAATGGAGTAGATGAAGAAGACAGGGACTACACCCCAATTCCTCCATCTTGCTTCCTATCTATACCCTACTAAAACTCCCAAAACCTAAATTTCTCACATAGTATACTACCCTCTAATCTATTTCACACTTTGGTAAATTCCAATCTATCTCAAAGTCTTGGAAGTCCTCTCCATGGGCAAAGGTTAAAGGCAGTGTTTCTCTGGGAGTCAGGATTCCTCAGAGCAGACAGTGAAATATTCCCTGTGCCCTGGATTCCCACACATTTAACCTAAACATCTTTAACCCTTGACTCGTTAAGTTACCCAAAAATGTTCCAGGTAAGTAGAATTAGAAGGAGAAGAAATAGAGAACAACAGAAAGACAGAACACCCATAGAATGACACACACATGGGTACCAACTGCTGGGGTTCCAGCATCACCAACAGAGGAACCCCAGCAGAAGGCAGGATCCAGACCCTGGGCTGGCCTCGTGGTCCAGCTTTTGACCCCCTGGGCCTTCATGGCCCCGCCCCTGGGGTGGGACTGCCACTTGCTTGTCCAATTGGAGCCAGGGTAGCACCAGCTGCTGGTGTGTGATTGATTGACAGCTGGGCCACTCAGAGCTGGGTTAGCACTGTCCCTGCTGTGTGATTGACAGCTGTGCCAGGCCAGGGCTGGGGGCGGGGCTCTGTCCCACCACAAACCAAGGCCTGACCCGGCCCCGGCCCCACACGGGCATTCCGAGCATCCCAAGGTGTCTTGGGACATGGATCTCATCCAGCATCTGACAGCGACCATGGTGACACTACGGAACCTCATGGAACCATGGGTCAGTTGTGACAATGCAGGTCCAAGGACACTATGGAACCTCATAGAATCAAGGAGACCATTGTGCAACTCAGGGGCCCTATAGAAGCAAGGGTCAGTGATCAAACATTGGGGCCCATAGAAACAAGGAGCCATTGTGACACAGCGGGGCTGAGTGGGGCCAACGGACCCTTGTGACTCTGTTGGGGCTCATGAAACCAAGAAGCCATGGTGACATTGCCAGACCTCATGGAATCAAGGAGACCATTGTGACAGTGTGGGGACCCATGAAGTCAATGGAACATGGAACAGGTCTGCCTGGTTTGGCCTCCTGGGGGCTGTCTGACAGGTCCCACTGAATTTGACGTGTCAAGGGCCACTTCCCATCTGACCATGAAGCACTGGGGCTCCGTGCTTTTATTCCTATGGGAAAGAACTGTCTTTCTTGTCTAGGCACCCATGGCCAAAATTGAGATTCTGTGTCTAAAATTCTCTATATCCAAGGGTCACTCCCAGACAAAATCTGCCCATACAGTCAAGTCTGGCTAGCCTTGGCCTCTGGTGGCTGCCTCTCATCTGCCCCTGCACCACTGGGGCTCACTTGTTTTCTTCCTATGGAGACCATTGTGACACTGCGGGGCGTTGTGGAGCCAAAGAGCCATGGTGACACTGCAGGCCCTTGTGGAACCTGTTACACTGTAGGAACTTGTGGAACCAAGGGGAACATTTTGACCCTGCAGGGTACCATGGATCCAAGGGGCCACTGTGACATTGTGGGGCCTCATGGAACCAAGGACATCTTTGTGGCTCTGCTGGGCCACATGGTCCCAAAGGGCCAGTGTGAAGCAGCAGGGCTTTGTGGAACCAAGAGGCCATTGCTGCATTTCAGGGCCTTGTGGAGCCAAAGGGCTGTTGTGATCCTGCAGGGCACTGTGGATCCATGGAGACCATTGTGGCATTGCAAGGCCCCATGGAATTATGGAGACCATTGTGACCCTGCAGGGCCTCATGGAAGGAAGGGGCCATTGTGACACTATGGGAACTTGTGGACTCAAGGGAATCATTGTTGCACTACTGGGCCCCAATGGAACCAAGGGGCCATTGGACACAGCCAGGCTTCATGGAACCAATAGATCATTATGACTCTATGGGGCCTTGTGGAACCATGGAGACCATTGAGATCCTTAAGAACTTGTGTAATCAAGGGGCCATTATGACACCTGAGGGCATCATGGAATCAAGGAGCCATTGTGACTCTCCAGGGCCTGTGGAACCAAGGGAACATGAAATAGGTGTGGCTGCCTTGGAATGTGGAAGGCCACTCCCATCTGCCCCTTAAACACTGGGGCTCTGGGCTCTTCTTTTTATGGAAAAGAACTGTCCATTTTTTCCAGGCATCCATGGCCAAAATTAGGATTCCACCTCCAAATTTCTGTGTATCCAAGGATTGCTCCCAGACAAAAGCTGCCAGGACAGACAGGTCTGGCTGGTCTTTAACTCCTGAGTGCCAGAACTCACCAGTTTTCTAAACACTGGAAAGGGCTCTGTGCTTTTATTTGTATGGAAAAAAATCATCCTTCTCCAGGCAGAAATGTTTTAAATTAGGACTCTGCATTCATAATTTCAAATATCCATGGGTTGCTCCAAGCAAACCTGCCAGGACAGACAGGTCAGGCTTGCCTTGGCCTCTGGTGGCTGCTGTTCGTCAGCTTCTGAAGCATGAGGGCTCCATGGTTTCCTTCCTATGGAGACCAGTGTGACACTTGGGAGCCTTGTGAAATGAAGGGGCCATTGTGGCACTGCAGAGCACCATGGATCCAAGGCACCATTGTGACACTGTGGGGCCTCGTGGAACCAAGGACATCATTGTGGCTCTGTTGGGCCACATGGTCCCAAGGGACCAGAGCAAAGCAGTGGTGTGGGAGTTAGCCCGGCTGTAACTCAGAGTCAGACAGATCTTTTACCCTGGAAGAACTGGGCGTGAGTTTCAAGTCCTAGAAATCATTCGTTTAACTTAGGGTAGGGTGAGCTTGAGAGTTCCCCCATAAGCCTTTAGTGTTGTTATGATAACTCGTCCAAGTTCTCCTCCCCTATTGGTTACTTGTTTCTTCTATATGGTTATTGTTCTAGTTTTCTAGCCCCAAGTGTCTGTGTTGCTGCTTCCCCTTTGTCTCAGGTCTTAGGATCCTGCCCCTCATACTGTGCTCAACTTCTCCATGTTTATTGTTTTTCACCCTGTTATTAAAGTTCTTTTTGGGCAACTCCATCGAACCCGCTCCTTTTCATTTTTGCCCACCTTGCTCTTGAGTCAGGGAAACAGAAGAGTTTGTCACAGCCACCCTCATTGTGACATTTGGCGCCCAAAAAGGGACCATGACACTCAGGACTCCCTGTGTCAGTCACGTCAGCTGGGGTTAGCTGATGGATAGGCCAGCGCTCCCCGGGATTTTAGATTGTGCCGGGCCCGGCAGATTCATCGTTGGGACGTTGGCCAGGATCAGCAGGGACAACAACGGTTTCACCTGCATAGGATTGCAGGTGGGTTTGGGGAAATGCAAGACATTTATTGCCCATTTTGACACTGTGCTTTTGTAATATGCACCCATGTCCCATAATTTATTTGCGGTCTTTTAGTGGCTCTTCCCCATAAGGCAGAGAAAGAGAAAAATGGGCAGCCAGATGTCCAAAGTTGTAAGGAGCATATATGGATGCTTTAAGTTAATTCTCAGTGATCATGGCAAAATATTTTCAAAGAACAAATTAAAATCAATCATGAGGAGGATCATTAAAAATTTTCCAGATGCCTCTGTTGATGAAATCCATACCACTGAATTTTAGGACTCAGTGGGAGTTAAATGTACAACCTTTTAATCAAAAGGGACCTCGTTGCATCCCACATGTTCCCCATCTTCCACACCATCCTTGAGACCCTTCACCAGCAAGCAGCATGTCGAAAACTCGATCCGTTGGTCACTCCTAACTTGGGATCTCCCTTCAAACCTGCCTTTCTCAGACCTTCCACGATGGTCCAAGATGGCAATGACCACACTGTCTTGGAGCATCACTCCCTGGAGACTCAAGACAGAAGGAGCCTTTAGGTGGCTTGGGAGCCCGACCATCCTCCCTCCATCTTGGCTCCTCCACTCCCTGCTACCACAGCCTTCTCTTCCACCCTGAATGAACCTCCAGACTCCACCCCCACAACTGTGGGTCACGCCCCCACTGTCAATCATCCTCTCCACCCTGGGCCATGCCTCCAGTTAAGAAAGGAGACTGGCAAATAACCTTGAAACTCCTCATTGCCCCATTTGGTATGAAAGAAGGGGGCAGAATCCCAGATATCAGCCATTGGTTTATGGGGAAATCAAGGATCTGTGTAGGGCAGCTGAAGACCATAGGAAGGTCATACCTTGTTTTATTGGCCTAATGAGGGCCTTGTTTACAGCACATGTGTTAACTCTCTATGATTTAAAATATATTATGACCATGTTGTTGTCATCTACAGAATACACCTTGTGGGAAGGGGGATGGAAGTGTTTACTAAATCAATTAATAGCAGACTATGCTAATAATGAGGCAAGGGCAGAATTGACAATCAGCCATCTAGCTGGAGAAGGACAACACAGCCTAGCAGATGATCAAGCAGCAGGTATCCCCAGAGAAGTATTGGATGATATCAAAGAGATGGCTTTGAAAGCTTTAATCCAGGTATCAGATGGTAGCACCCCCAGTTTGGACCACCTTGGGTGGCTGCAGCTAAAGCTTTAGGACAATCACACCATCCTGGGTGCCTGTTAAGTAAGCAAACCAATGCTGCCTCCCTCACATTGAGTGGCTGCTCTCAGACACAGAGACCATCAGACACGCCACCTTGCAGAACAGTGATAGAGTTTTTACTCTGGGCACATGGGCATGGCTGTGTAGACTCTGAGGGCATGTGCTGCATGAACCTCTCCAGCCACAGCGAGTCAATCCACAAGAGCATTCAGGTACTGAAGGAAGGGTTCAAGAAGCTTCAAGTGGAAAACAAAGACTGGTTCAATAAACTCCTCCAATCCAAGGGACTAAAGGGTTGGATGATGTCTAGCTAAAACAGGACTATTAATTCTCTTAGTGGTTGTTGGTGTATTGTTAATTCTCCTGTGTTTGTTTGGATGCTTTTAGAAAGTCTTACAAAATGCTTTCAGTTCCATCTTTGTTGTAAAACAAAAATGGGGAAGATACCCAACACAGGATCCTCATGGACTCCTTAGAGGAGAGAATTGGAGGCCAGGATGGCACAAAAACCTCTTAGAGAATCAGTGTGGGAAGGAAAATCCTTGAAAGTGCCTAAAAGTATTCTTAAATCCATAAAGTACCTTAAAAACCTTGAGTATCTCAAGGCATTAATGAGCCCCACTGAGTGTCAGTACAAAGCTCTCCAGGGACTCATTAAAGCAGATAATTGGGGCCATGATTGCACAAACCTCTCACAGAGTCTCTATCAAAAGGGAAACACCAAGTACCTTAAGATAACTGAAGTACCCTGAAGCATTAATGAGCCCAGTGAGTGTTGTTACTGACAAAGCCTCTCCAGGGACTAATTACAGCAGATAATTGGAGGCCAGGATTGCACAAACCTCTCAGAGACTCCAAGGCAAAAGCCAAAGCCAAAGTCCTTTGAAAAAGCTGCAGTCCCTGCAGGGAGCATGAAGGAGCCCCCAGGGCCATTGCTGAGCAAGGCTCCCCAGGGACTCCTTGCAGCAGATCCTTGAGGCCACTGGGATGTGGGCTAGGGGGGGATGCTGAGGGCAGCACAAGGGGCTGACAGTGCCCAGCCTGGCTGAGGCTGTGCCAGGAGGCCCCAGGGCCTCAGGACAAGGTGTCTCCTCCCAGCCCTTGGTGGCACAGACCCTGCTGTGCCCCAGGGCACCAAGACTTGGCTTCTCTTTGTCCCCACCTGTCATCACTGCCTGCAGTTCTCTGCTCTGCCTGGGGCCTGGGGACACTTGCTCAGTCGTGTCCCTCAGTGGGACCCATTAAAAATCCAAGAAACTTTGGAGTGTGATTCAAAGAAAGTTTGGAGTGTTCTGGAGAGGTTTCTTCATCTCCCTCTCAGGGACTGATGTTCAGGGCCTGAGCACAAAGCCCCAGAGGCTCATTAAAGTCCTTGTGCTGTGTCTGTGCTGCTGAGCTGGGCTGGGCTCCTGGCACAGAGGCAGCTCCTGGTCCCCAAGAAGAGCTTCAAAAGCACATTTCTCTTGATGAGCAGCTCTTCTGCCAGCCCAGCAGGGCTGGGGCACTGCCTGCAGCCAGCCTGGGCACAGCACAGAGGCACAGAGAGCTTCAATCAGTCAGGGCTGGGAAGGGGCTGAGAAGTGCCTGGGGCACAATCACTGCCAGCCCTTGGCACAGGAACCTCTGGCTGCAGGACAATGCAGCTGCAGCTCCTGGAGCCATCTCCTCAAGCTGGAACATCCCAATGCCTACAGACTCTGTGAGTACAACTCTAGGTATTTCTGGTGCAGGGGAGGTGAAACGCTCATGGAGCTCTGACATGCTGAGGGGTTCTGAACAGTCATAGAATATTTCCAAGAAAGGGTTTTTGACAAAAATATGGAAACTTCCTAAGACTTTGTATTCAGTTTCCAACTATTGGAGAATGGCAGGAAGGGAGGGTTAAATATTAAAGATAGTATGAATTATTACTTATGAATTTTGTCATGTGCCTGAGGTACCTAAACTGTAATTTATTGGCTCACAGGAAATCCCTAATGTGCTTTCAGCCACTCTGCCCTTGGACAGCAGCAGCATCACCTTTGCTGGAGCCATCAGGCTCAGTCTGAGCTGTCTTTTCTCCAAGCTGCAAACAGAACCTGCCCCCAGCCCATGCCCTGCAAACAGGCAGGGTTCTGTAGGGCCAAGGAGAGTGCACAGAGATTTGGGGTCTGTGAGTGCTGGCAGGGAGAGATCAGGCACAGGGAAACACCTGCAGGAGGGAAATCTGCAGGAAGCAGAGAGAAGATCAGGCAATGAGAGAAAACAAAGCCCAGCAATGCTGTGGCAGGGAGAGTTTAGAGATGCCCACAGGAGCCCCTGCAGTGCAGCCCCTCCCTGTGAACAAGCCCCCTCCCTCCTGTGCCCCAGCCAAGCCTCTGCCCTGAGGGCCGGGGCTCCAAGGCGTGCAGCCCCTCCTGTGCAGGCAGAGCTGCAGCAGAGCCGTGGGGCAGCTCTGCAGCCCCGGGCCCAGTTCCCTCTGCAGAGCACAGGGCTGGTAGCAGCTGCCCGGCCCTGGGGGCTCTGGCAGGGGCACAGCTGGCTCAGGGTGACACTGTCCCCAGTGCCCGGCTCTGGGCAATGCTGTCAGTGCAGCCAGGGAAGGAGCTGCGTCTCCCTTCATCCAATGCCATCAGAAGGACACTTGGAAGTCTCCCTGAGATTTCAGCTCAAGCTGGGAGCTTCCCTCCAGGATGCAAACCTGTCCTGTAACATCTCTGTGTTATCTGAAAGCCTGAGGGTGAGGCATAGAAGTTCTAGGATGGGAAAATGCTGCTGGGTTGGTGAAATGAGCACTGTGTGTCCCTGGGTACAAATGTGGGGCTGAGACCTTGAGAAAGGAATGGACATTTGGTGGACTGTGGAGGATCCATCTGCTCTCAGCAGTGTCAGGATGTTTTTTAAAGGAAACATGGGAGGGTGATCATCCTCTGTCTAAGAATGATGAAAGCCCAGAGAATCCTGGAACAGGACTGGGAGACAGACCTCCTCCCCTCACTCTCCACTCACCACCTTGTCTCAGAGAACTCACTCTGTTCTCCCTGAGGGCAGCAGAAATGCTGAGAGTTTCTGACATCTGAAAATAGTCAGCAAGAGAGGGGGAAGAGGAGCTGTAAAATCTCTAGAAGATTTAAACAGATTTTACCATTCCTGCTCTCTGGCAGTGGGGGTGCACATGCTCACGGGGCCATCTGTATTAACAAGGTTTCAAAGTGGAACACAAGGACAGGTCCCTGTCCTCCTCCCACATCTGTACAGCAGGGCTGAATTATAAAAACCCTGTGTGTAGCTGCCCTGAACCTGATGTCCCACTCAGCCAGCACCAGCCAGGGCACCCCCCTTGGAGTTGAAGGAAAATTTGCTGGAAATTCAAAAGGGTGTCAGAGGGTTATACGAGAAGGGTCTATGGGAAAAGGCTTTGTTTTTGCTGGAAAAAATTCCTCCTAACCTGTCACTGACTTTTCTCCATGAACAGCTCCCCAAGGCCAGTCCCAGCAAATGTCCAACAGCAGCTCCATCAGGCACTTCCTCCTGCTGGCAATGGCAGACACGCGGCAGCTGCAGCTCCTGCACTTCTGCCTCTTGCTGGGCATCTCCCTGGCTGCCCTCCTGGGCAACGGCCTCATCATCAGCGCCGTAGCCTGCGGCCACCACCTGCACACGCCCATGTTCTTCTTCTTGCTCAACCTGGCCCTTGCTGACCTGGGCTCCATCTGCACCACTGTCCCCAAAGCCATGCACAATTCCTTCTGGGCCACCAGGAACATCTCCTACACAGCATGTGCTGCCCAAGTTTTTTTTTTTGTTTTCTGTGCTATAACAGAGTATTTCCTCCTGACCATCATGTGCTACGACCGCTACGTGTCCATCTGCAAACCCCTGCACTATGGGACTCTCCTGGGCAGCAGAGCTTGTGCCCACATGGCAGCAGCTGCCTGGGCCAGTGCCTTTCTCACTGCTCTCATGCACACGGCCAATACATTTTCCCTGCCCCTGTGCCATGGCAATGCCCTGGGCCAGTTCTTCTGTGAAGTCCCACAGATCCTCAAGCTCTCCTGCTCCAAATCCTATCTCAGGGAATTTGGGCTTCTTTCTGTTACTGTGTGTTTAAATTTCAGTTGTTTTGTGTTCATTGTTTTCTCCTATGTGCAGATCATCTGGGCTGTGCTGAGGATCCCCTCTGAGCAGGGACGGTACAAAGCCTTTTCCACCTGCCTCCCTCACCTGGCTGTGGTCACCCTGTTCATCAGCACTGGCATGATTGCCTACCTGAAGCCTCCCTCCATGTCCTCCCATCCCTGGATCTGGCCCTGTCAGTTCTGTACTCGGTGGTGCCTCCAGTCCTGAACCCCCTCATCTACAGCCTGAGGAACCAGGAGCTCAAGGCTGCAGTGAGGAGACTGATGACTGGATGGCTTCAGAAACGCTAAACTGCTTGGCAATCTCTGCCAATCACTAGAAATAAAAGTCATCTTTGATACTTCTTGGTGGTTTGGTTTTGCAGGATTTTTTTTCTTTGTTTTATTTTTTAAATATTTCCAACAAATAAATGTAATTGTTCGTGCTATTTCCCATTTTGTTTCTCTCCACCTTCCTTGTGACCACAGACTGTGGCAATGAGGGGCTGTTCTCTTGGTGACATTAAGGGAACTGAAGGATTTCCTGGCAAATTTTTCTGCAAAGATGCCCTTTTGTTGCCTTCTCTGGAGCTGCAGCAGCAATGTCTGTGTGCAGAGCTGGGGCAGATCAGCGCTGGCCCAGCAGCTGTGCCCAGCAGCAGCAGCAGCACTTGGTGTTGCCAGTGCTGCTGCCATGGCCCTGCCCCGCTGCCCTGGTGGCCCTGGTGTTGCTGCAGGGCCTGAGTGCTCTGGGGGCCGGGCACAGCCCTGGGGGTGGCAGTGCCGGGGCTGCAGCAGGGACAGGCCATGGGCACTGCTGGGGCAGCGCTGACGCCCCAGGCCAGGCCCTGGGGGCTCCAGGCTCCTTGCCCAGGCTCTCTCAAGAACACGGCCAGGCCAATGCTCAGCACAGAAACCCCCGTGAGCAGCCTCAGGCTGGCCGTGGGCAGGCTGGGGGCAAACAGCATGGCTGGGGCTCTGTAAGGGCCCTGGGGCAGACGGGAAGGAGCAGCAGAGCAGGGGCTGATCCATCCCCAGTGCGCTGCACAGCCCAGGGCAGCGTCCCAGAGTGTCCTCATGCAGCTGCCAACAACATCCCCCCTCTGCAGCCCTGGCCTCTCCCCCAGCTCACACAGGTGCCCCATCCTTGCAGGCACAGACACAGCAGCACAGGCTCAGCAGCCCCTGGTTGCATTGCACACAGCAGGGGGAACACCCCCATGCTGTTGCTGTGGGGACAAGAACTTGAGGGAGCACAAATGCCACCGGCCCCTGGGGCCAGCAAGGCCTGGGGGACACCAGGGAAACCACTCAGCTTTGTCCTGGCCTCTGCAGTCAGCCAGAAAGTTTGTTCCCATCAGCTGGGAGTTTCCTGTGCCACTGCAGACGCTGTTGCTCAGAGCCAGGGCTGCCTGGCAGCCACCCCCAAACTGCCCTCAGCATTCCCTCTGCTTCACCTTTGCTTTCTTTACACCTCTGGTACAAATTTCTTCCAATTGCCCATTCCTGCTCCCTCCCCTGCAAACAGCCCATCCCTGTTTGGCCTTTCCTCTCTGGCCCCACTCCCCATTGCAGTTCCTGACTTGGCACCATGGGAATATCCCCCAGTCTTCATGGCCACCTGGGCACACTGCTGCCTCATGTCCAGCCTGCTGTCCATCAGTCCCTGCAGGTCCCTTTCTGCCTGGCTGCTCTCCAGCCACTCTGTCCCCAGCCTGTAGTGCTGCAGGGGTTGTTGTGGCCAATGTACAGGATCCGGCACTGGGACTTGTGAAACCTCACCCTGTTGGATTTGGGCCCTGGATCCAGCCTGTCCAGGGCCCTGTGCAGAGACCTCCTGCCCTCCAGCAGATCCACACTCCCAGACAACTTGGTGTCACCACGGTTCCATGAGGCCCCAGAATGCCACAATGGTCTCCATCACTCCATGAGGCCTGCCAGTGTCACAATGTCCCTTTGGTTCCATGGGACCCCTTGGTGTCACAAGGTCCCTTGGATCCTTGGGCCCTGCAGTGTCACAATGGATCCTTGGTTCCATGAGGTCTGGCAGTGCAGCAATGTTCTCCTTGTTTCTACAGTGTTACAATTGCCTCTTGGTCTCAAGGGCCACCACAGTGTCAAACATGTTTCCTTCATTCCAGGAGTCCCTGAGGAGCAGCCCTGGCCCCTTGGTTCCATGGGGCCCTGCAGTGTCACGATGGCCCTATCATGACACCAGGTCCTGCTCTGTCACAATGCTCTGCATGGTTCCAAAAGGCCCTGCAGGGTCACAGTGGCCTCTTGGTTCCATGAGGCCTCAGAGTGCCACCATGAATTCCTTGGTGCTGCAGTGTCACAATGGAGCCCTGGTGACACAAGATCCTGCAGTGTCCCCAGGGACCCTTGGTTCCATGGGGCACCAAAGTGTCACAATTGTTCCCTCAGTTCCCCGAGTCCTTGCAATGGAGCAATGGTGCCTTGATTCCATTGTCCCCAGGCTCTCCCAAGGGTCTCCTTGGTTCCGCACTGTCACAATGGCCTCTTGGTTCCACAAGGCCCCACAGTGTCACAGTGGCCTCTGTGGTTCCAGCAGGACCCAGACTGTCACCATGGACTCCTTGCTTCCATTCAGCCCCACAATGTCACAATGGCCCCGTGGCTCTGTGCTGCCATGTCGTACACAGTGTCACCATGGTCCTCTTAGTGCCACCAGGCCCCGCAGTGTCACAATGGCCCCTTGCTTCCCCAGGACCCTGCAGGGTCACAATCATCAGAGAAACAACCAGGCTGGGAAAGACCTTGGAGAGCATCAAGTCTAACCTGGCACCCAACACCATCTTGTCACCCCAACCATGGCACTGAGTGCCACATCCAGTCTTTCCTTAAGCACTTCCAGGGATGGTGACTCACCCACCTCCCTGGGCAGCCCATTCCAATGCCAAATCACCCTTTGTGTGGAGAATATTTCCTAATGTCCAGCCTAAATGCCCCTGGTGCAGCTGAAGGCTGTGTCCTCTTGTCCTGTCGCTGTTCCCTGGGAAAAAAGCCCAACACACACCTGGCTGCACCCTCCTGTCAGGGAGTTGTAGAGAGTGATGAAGTCTCCCCTGATCCTCCTCTTCTCCAGGATAAACAACCCCAGCTCCCTCAGACACTCCTCACAGGACTTGTGCTCCAGACCCCTCCCCAGCCTTGTTGCCCTTCTCTGGACACGCTCCAGCCCCTTCATGGCCTTCCTAAATTGGGGGCCCCGAACTGGACACAGCACTCGAGGAGCTGCCCAACCAGTGCTGAGCACAGGGCAAGAACCACTACCCTGTCCCTGCTGGCCACACCATTCCTGATCCATAGGAGTGCCAGGGGCTGGATAGGGGAAATGGCGGGGAGAGGGGGGAGGACAAAGTGTTATTGATTGTCAGCCATGAAGGGTCTTGATTTTTATATCTCTTCACACAGCATTAGGAGGTGCTGGGGGTCAATATCAATTGGACATAGATTATACCAAAGCCTAAACAGGAAAAGAATACTGGATAAAACAGTTCTCTTCCCTTTTTTTTTCAATACAGCAGATTCACACTGAAAACACTTCTGAAATTTGTCTAACTAACCACAGAAGAATTGAAAACTTCGATTATTCCTCAGGGCTGTTCTTGTTCAGGTGTTTTAAACAAATGTTTATGAGCCTTTTTCACTGAATTCCTGAACTGAAGAGTTCAAGAAAGAGGCCTCTGGAGTAATAAAATTCATTAGCAACCTCCAAAAGTGCTGAGGATCCATGCCCATGAGAGCAGCAATGAACAGAAATGGGCACAGCTTTGTGGCTGCCCCAGCTCTGGCATGGGCCCTGGGCCTGGAGCAGGAGCAGCTCTTGAGGGCCCCAAGGCCGGGGCTCTTGTGCTGCCCTGGGCAGATGGGATGGCAGCAGGGGCTGCAGAGCCCTCAGCACCTCAGCCCGAGGGGAGCAGGGCAGCCAGGGAGCCTCCTTTGGCCTTGGCCAAGCACCTTCCCCCATGGCTGGGGCTGAGTCCTGTGGCAGCTGCAGCTGCTGCTGTGGCCTTGGCAGGGGCTGAGGCCGTGGGGCCAGTGCCCAGAGCAGCCTGGCCTGAGCAGAGCTGTGGGGCCAGAGCTGGCTGGGCTGGGCTGGGCTCAGAGAGGCCCTTGGTGCTGCCCAGAGCTCAGGGCAGATGGCAGAGCTTGCAGGGAGCTGGGCTGGGCTCCGAGAGCCTGGCCCAGAAACCATCAGTGTCCATCTCAGCCTGGCTGAGCGTGCAGGGGCAGGACTCAGGCCAGGCCTTGTGGGGCAGGGCCAGCGCCTGTGCAAGGCATTGCAAACAGGCAAGTGGCCCAGAGAGGAGGCTGCTCTGTGCCCTTGGTGGCATGGACAGAGCAGGGAGGGGGACCAGGACATTTGTCAGAGCCAGCCTCTGTGCCCAGCCCTTGGCAGCCCTGGCTGCTGAGCCCAGCTTTGGCCTGGGCTGAGTTTGGCTGTGGCCCAGCTCCATCCACCTGCGGGGCTCAGGGCCTGTTCCCGGCCATGGCCAGCCCTGGCTGCCTCTCTGCTGGTCCAGAGGCCAGCAGAGCCTGGGGCAGGGCTGTCTGTGCAGCCCCACAGGTGCCATGGGCTCTGCAGGAGCTGGCAGAGGCTGTCCAGCAGGGAGGCCATGGGGCACAGAGCCCCAAGGCTGCTGTGGGCACCACGGCACAGGGGCCGTTCCCAGCCGCAATGCTCCTGGCCTGGCCTGGGCCTGCACAGGGGCTGGGCCACCATGGCTGGGCCAGCACAGGGCCACAAAGGGGCCACGCAGCCGCTGCCGGGGCTGACAGCAAGGCCAGGCACACACAAGCAATTGCTGAGCGTGGCCTGCGCTGGCCAGGCCTGACTGTGCCAAAGGCAGAGCTCAGCTGCCCTTGGGGGCTGCAGCAACACTCCAGAGCCCAAAGAGCCTCCATGGCTGGGCTGGAGACCAAGGCTGCAGGAGGGAAATGCAGGGCTGCTGCGGGATGGGGAGGCCATTGAATTCCAGCACACACCTCAGCTCTCTGATGATCCCAGCACCATGCTGGGCCCTGTTTCAGACTGGAGCAGAGCAGATGTTGATGGGACAGGAGCCCTGTGGGGCTGTCAGGGACCTGCAGCTTGCAACGTGCTCTGCTCTCCCTCAGGTGCTCTGGGAGAGATCCAATCCCAGCTGGGCACCTCAGGGCACAAGTGTCACTGCCTGTTCATGGACACACAACTGATGTCTCCCTGGAAAGGGTCACAGGTGTTAACACCTGTTAGTTTGATAATTATACAAGTAAATCTTTTTTATGTGGGTCATTTGAGTACGTTTGAGATATGGCAATATTTTCCCAGCAGGAACACGAATTTCCTGGATCTACTGGATTCTTCTACTGATGGCAGGAGAAGAAAAACTGATCTTCTCTTCTACCTTTGCCACCAACATTCAGTTGAATATTTCATGAACCTCTTCCTTCATATGTTTTCAGCTGTCCTGTTTAAATGGCTGTGTTTAAGGACATCTCTTCATTTAGAGTTGCTGGATCTTTGTCCTTTCCTTTGCTCCCAGACTTCCTCCTGCAGCTCTTCTCAGGTCATTCCAATGCATCTCCCTTGACTGGCTTCATGCTTTGAGCTTCAGGGAGTTGTCTAATCTTTCAGAAGTTAAAATAACACCTTAGTCAGCATTTTAGTTGTATTTTTATCTTTTATATCACCTCTTCTTATGTCTCTGTCTAAAATCTTTCCTGTATGGCAATCCCTTGAGGGTGGTGAACATGTCAGATGTTGCTGTGATATCACATGGAGCTGAGGGAAGGGTTTTGAGGTTTCCTAAATTTTATCATGTTCACATTTTTTATGCTGGCCATGAAGAGAAAACTTTCTGTGCGTCTGAGCCTCACCAGTTCCTGCTCCCTCAAAGGACACAAACCTGATGAGTTGTGGTTCCCACTCCAGTGGCTGCACTTGGACCTCCCTCCATAGCCAGAAACTCCCTGGAAATGCAGGGACGAAGGAAACAGGACAGGCTGTGGGGATTAGGTGCAGGGCAGAGCCAGGGAGAAGGATGACTCTGGCATTTGATGGAGCTGTGCTTTCCCTTGGCTTTGTTGGCTGACAAGAAATGAACATCCCTCTGTGTCTCAGGCAGCTCCTTCTCCAAGGAAAGCAGGTGGGAGTTGGAGCCAAGGAGCTGAAAGCTGCAGGTGCAGTTGGGCTGGAGGGAGCTCAGATTTGCACAAGGCTGCTCTGAGTGCCAGGGCTTGGATGGGGGAAATGGTGGGGTGGGGGTAGGGACAGAGTCTGATTGATTGTCAGCCAGGAAGGGTCTTGATTTTCATATCTATTCCAACTGCATGAGGAGGTGCTTGGATTCAGTGTCAATTGGAGGTTGCACATATCAGTGAATTAACAGGGGAAAAAAACCTAAACAGGACCTAAAAAATATTTTCTCACTGTCTTTTTAAATATATTGCATTCACTGTGGATATACTACTGAGATCTGTCTAATTAACCACAAATGATTTGAAAATTAAAATCAAATGATTCCCAGAGGCTTGGCTTGTTAAGGTGTTCTGAATGTTCATGAGCCCGGGGACACTGAATTCCTGCACTGAAGAGCTGAAGGCTGAACAAGCCTCTGGAGCAGTGAAATTCAGCAGCAGCCTCCAAGTTGCTGAGGATGTCAGCAGCCCCCACTGAGGCCATCTCTGCCCAGAGACCGTGGGGGAATGGGCAGACAAGGAGAGCGTCCCTGGGGCTGGGGCAGCACAACTCAGAGGCACCAGGGGCTCCAGCTGGGCAATGGAGTGTGGAATGTGGCTGGGAAAGCCCTGCCTGGGCTGGGCCAAGCAGCACAGACAAGCCCTGACCCCCATCTCCCAAACAACTCTCTCAAGGAGACATTTAAAAGGAATTACAATTGTTTGTGTCCTCTGAGTTGCACGCACTGGAGAAATACTGACAGGAAATCCTCAAGAGCTCAAAACAACAAAACAGTCTTTACTGGCAACTTCAGAAAATAAAAGAAACTTGGCAAATGGTTTAATGCCACATTCAATCAGCAGAAAACACTTCTCAAAGTATTAATTTGGCCCATTCAATTTCATAAACTCTAAGCCTGTTCAATTTTAAGTTATTCAAAATTTGCAAGAGGACAGAAATAGAAGAAGACACAGAGAGACCAAAAGACAGAAAAGATACAGAGAAGCACACACACACAGCTACAAAGCCCTGGATTGCAGCATTGTTCAGATGGAAATTCCAAGAGGAGGTAGAGGCAAGATGTGTGCTTGCCTTGTGGTCAGCCTTCAATACCCCTTGGTCTTCCTGGGCCCTTCCCCCAGGTGGGATTTGGGCTCATTTGGTCCCTCAGGAGCTGGGCTGGGGGCTGCAGAGGTGGCTGTGGAGCATTGCCTGTGCTGTGCCAGGGACTGGCAGCCACTGCTGGGCTGGGATAGAGGCTCTGGGGGGATTGGGGTTCCAGGGCAGGGCTGGGGTTCCAGGGCAGGGCAGGGCTGGACCTGCACCTTCCTCTCCCATGCATGAAATGTTTCCAGCCAAGAATCTCCTCCAGTCTCTCGCAACAGGGAATGTTGGCTGTGGAACCCTAATTCTGTCCATGGACACCTGGATGAGAAGGACAGTTCGTTTCCATAGGAAGTTAACCATGGAGCCCCAGTGTTTGGAAGGCAGGTGAGAGCCTCACTAGGCCAAGGCCATTCAGACTTGTCAGGAATGGCAGATTTTGTCTGGGATCAGTGTTTGGATTAAGGGAATTTGGAGGTGGAAACCCAATCTCAGCCATGGGAACCTGGAGAAGCAGGACAGTTCTTTCCTATAGAAAGGAAAACACGGAGCCTTCCCCAGTGCTTTGGGGACAGATGGGAGCTGACCCTTATGAAACCATAGCCAGCCAGACTTATCCTGGCAATATTCCTATGTGAACAATCTTTGGATATAAGGAAATTTGGAGGTGAAACTCCAATTGTTGCCATGCGTGCCTGGAGAAGAAGGGCAGTTCTTTTCCATATGAAGGAAAGCACGGAGCCTCAGTGTTTCAGTAGAAGATGAGAAGAGACCCTCAACATGCCAAGGTCAGCTGGACCAGTCATGCAGCCCCTGGGAGGCCAAACCAGCCAGACCCGTTCTGTGTTCCCTTGCTTTTATGGGGCCCAATATTTTACAATGGCCCCAACAAATTCATGGGGCCCCTCAATGTTATCATGGTCCCAATGATTCCATGAGGCCTTGCAGTGTCACAATGGTCTCCGTGGTTCCCCAGGCCCCACAGTGTCACGTGATGCCTCTGTTCCATGACCCTGCTATGTCACAATGGACCTTTGGACCCTGGGGTTTTGCTGTGTCACAATGGTCTCCTTTGACTCCACAGTGTCACAATGGACCAATGGAGGCCCCTCTGTGTCACCCTGGAGCTTTGGTTCCATGGAGCCCTGCAGTGTCACAAAGGCCTCTTGGTTTCACGAGGCCCCGCAGTATCACAATGATCCTCTTGGATGTATGGGGATCCTCAGTGTCACAATGGTCTCACTGGTTCCATGAGGCCTCACAGTGTCACAATGCTTTGCTTATTCCATGGATCCTCATAGTGTCACAATGGTCTCCGTGATTCCATGAGTCCCCTCAGTGTCACTATGGTCTCCTTGGTTCCATGGAGCCCCACAGTGTCACAATGGCCCCGTGGTTCCATGAGGCTGCCATCTCTTAATGGTGTCTCTATTGTTACATGAGGCCCTGCAATATCAAAATGGACCTTTTTCCATGAGGCACTGTGGTGTTACAGTGGACCCTTGGTTTGATGGGGCCTCTCAGTGACACTACAGTCCCTACATTTTTATGAAGTCACACAGTGTCATTATTGTCCCCTTGGTTCCATGAGGCCCAGCAATGTCACAGTGCTCTCCATGATTCCCTGAGGCCCCACAGTGTCACAATGGTCCCTTGGTCTCACAGGGCCCCACAGTGTCACAATGGTCCCTTGGTTCCATGGCCCTGTGCTGCTGCATTCCCCCCTCCTTCTCAGGCTGCCCTGCCAGATGAGAAATGCTCCTTGGGCCTCAGCCTTGGCCAACAGTCCCTGGGCTCAGCTCCTCTGCAGCTCATCCCAAACACTGTCTGCCCCAGGCACTGCTGCTGCCCAACCAGCTCCTGCTTTCTGTAGGAGCAGCCCTGGGAACTGGTTTTGTTCCCTCAGTGGCACAACATCCCTGTTCTCACACTGCCAAAGAAAGCTGTTGGTGCCAAGTGTGGCCAGGATGAACCATTGCTGGGACTGAAGCTCCTCTCTTGGGGCCCTACAAACAGCGCTCCAAAAGGAGCCCTTGGAGCTCTCCTGGGCCAGCGACTCCCTCTGAGTGGGGCCTCTCCCAGCCGGGAACTCCCCCGTTTGCTGCACTCGGGGATCCCCAACAACAACGGAGCCTGGGCTGATCCCCCCACTCCTCCAGGCTCAACCGTTCACCCTCTGGGGAGATGCCAAAGGATCCACAAGGAGCATTTCCTGCCCTCAGGGGAATTTCTCTCAGGTGCTTTGCACTGACTCTTTGTGTCTGTGTGCACACAGGAGTGCCTGTGCTGGGAAAATGTGGCAGAAATGCTGCTCTCTGAGGGGTTTGAGTGCCTTGGATAGCTGAGTCAATCAGGTCTGTAGGTGAGGTTAAATCACAAGGTGTAAGCAAAGTTAAATGCTGCTAAGAGTTGTTCTTTTGCTAAGTTGTTTAATATAAGTAATAAGCGGACTTGAATACTGTTAAATGTTATTCCTCTGTTAAATTGCAAAGTCAAAGGTTTTAGGTTCTCTTAAACACTGTTAAGTGCTGTTCTTTTGCTAAATTGTGAAGTTGAAGGTATAAGTCAAGGTTAAGGTATAAGTTAAGTCCTGTTAAGTTTGAGCTCTGTTAAGTTTGTGGCCTGTATTCCTTTTATCCTTGCCCTCACTGTCCTTTTTTCACACACACACACAGGGACAGTTCTTGGCTCATTTCTGGTTTGATTGCCTGGGTTTGGTTTGGTTTTGTTGTTGCTTTGTTTCCTTGGTGTGCCTGAAGTGTCCAGTCAGGAGCAGAGTGACTCTTGCCAAGGAACTTTGTGCTGCTGTCCCTTAATATTCAATCTGGTTTTGGCTGCTCCCTTGCTGGGGATTTTTCCAGCACTCTCAAGGGCTCGTTGGTACCAGGGCGAAGGAGCCCTGGTCCAGGCTCTGGCCCTGGGGGACACGGGGATGCTGCCGGGGGGTCCCTGTCCCCCTGTGCCACCCCCAGGGCCCCGGCCCCCCGTCCCCGTGTCAGGCTCTGGGGTCGATCTCGTGGAACATCCTCTGGGGGAGGCTGTGGCACCGGAGGCGGGGGGACCCGGGGGGACAGGGGACCCCGCTGTGCACGAGCAGGGTTGGACTGCTCTGGGGGGAACTGTGAGGGGGGCCGGGGCAGAGTGACCTCCCCAGTGACCTCACACAGCCCCTGTGATGTCACACTGCCCCTGTGATGTCACACTGCCCCTGTGATGTCACACTGCCCCTGTGATCTCACACAGTCCCCTCTATGATGCTGTAGCTGCTCCGTGACCTCACACGACAAACTCTGTGATGTCATAGCCCAATCTGTGACCTCACACAGCCCACTCTGTGCTGTCACACAGCTCCTTGCTGACATCACAGCTGCTCTGTGCCTCCATGACACAGCCACAGAGGAGGTGCTGTGACACAGCTCCCTCTGGGACATGCCACAGCCCTTGCCAGTGCTGAGCCCCTGGGAGCTCTGTCTGTGCCCTGCTGGTGTCCCTGATGGGCCCTGGCAGTGCCCCAGCCCTGGTGGGCTGTGCACAGGAGCTGCTCCTGGCCAGAGCTGTCTCTCTGCAGCTCTGCTGCCCTTGCCAGGAGCTGCCTCTGTGCCAGGAGCCTGGCCCAGCTCAGCAGCACAGACACAGCACAGGGACTTTAATGACCCTCTGGGGCTTTGGTGATCTTTGCATCAGACTCAGTCCCTCAGAATGTGCTCAAAGAACTTCTCAGGGACTCAAAAAGAGGGTGAAACACTGAAGTATCTCATACTTTAAATAGAACCTTCTGAGGGACAGCACTGAGAAAGTGTCCCCAGGTTCCAGGTAGAGCAGAACACTGGTGGCAGTGATGACAGGTGGGGACAAGCAAGGCAAAGGTTTCTCTGGTGCTGAGCAAACCTGCGCCTCTGTCCCTGCAGGCTGTCGGCATCCCCCAGCTGCCCCACCTGGCTGGCCCCTTCCTTTGCTGACAGCTCTGCCTCCTGCCTGCCCCTGCCTGCCCACACAAAGCCTTGGGCTGCTCCAGGCTCCTGCTGGGGGACGTGCTGCACCACAGCCCTGCCCTGGCAGGGAAATTCCTTTCTCCTGGTGTCTACTCTGGGCCTCCCCAGCTGCCCTTGATGCTATTATGTCTTCGTCAGGCTCATTCCCACTAGGAAGAAAAGCTCCAGCCCCTCTGAAACCACCCTTCCATCCCTCCCAGGCTATTCCTGTTCTGTCCTCAGACTCCACACCACTGACCCCAGAGCCTGCAGACTCTCCCTTCTGGTTTTGTGATGAGGCCTCCAAACCTCATATTGCGAGATTTCTGGGTCCTCTCCAAGGTCTGTGAAAATGGAAAAATAGTGATCAAAGTTATTTTCTCCCACATCTTGCAGTGACAAAACAAGGGTCAATATCTCTAAACTGAATGAAGGCAGATTTACATTTGTTAGAAGAGGAAATATTTTGCAGTTATGAAAGTGACATGAAACTGCAACTGTTTTTCCAGAGAATTGGATGCCCCATCCCAGGAATTGTCCAAGAGCAGGAACTTTCTGCAACCTGACCCAGTGAAACCCCCTGCCCTCCCCAGTGACAGAATTCCTGCAGTGTGGGTTCTCTGCTGTGCTGGGTGCCCTCACAAGGCTTCTGGCCAGAATGTCTGCGGAGGGCAGCCAGGCTGCTGCAGGGGCAGTGCCCTCACAGCCATCACCATGGCAGCCCTGTCCCCTGGGCCTGGCTCTTCCCTTTCCTCTGCACCTGCCTTGGCTCTGCTGGCATGAAGAGTTTGTCATTAATATCTTGTCCACAAGGTGCTGGGGCCAATGGCTTCCCAGTCAGGCTCCTGGGGCAGAAGTGGCTTTTCAGAGCCCAGCCAGGAATGAGCCCTGAGGCAGCAGCTCTGCAGTGGTGGCCACCAGGCCGGGCTGCCAAGGGAGGCTTCTGGCCATGGCCTGCAAGCAGCTGCTGCTGCCAAGGTGCCTTTGGTGCCTCAGGCTCTCCCTGGCACAGCTCCCAGCACGGCACTCTGCCCTTGTGCCCAAGGCCTTCCCTGTGCTGGGGTTGGCCTGGGGCTCTTCCAGCAGCGGGACCTGCCCTGCTGATGGCACAGGAAATGCAGTTCCTGCTGGAGCAGGAGGCTCTGCCTGCAATGGCCTCCAACAACTCCAGCAAGGCCCTGCTGACTTCAAACTTCTGCCTATTGCACTATATTCTAATATTTGTTATAGCTCCTGTACTGTGGAGTAAATAACTCTGGTCAAGATCTTTCTGTCCGATCATTCCCAGAACGCCCTGGGAGGTCTCCATGGAGCCCCTGTCTATGCCTGTGACATTCCAGCTCTGGAACAGCCTGGAGACTCTTGGAAAGCCCCCATGGAACCCCTCTGAGGGCCTGTGCCAAATCTGATCCTTATCAGGCAACCATCACCAGCAACCCTGTTGCTATGGTCAGTTTCCATGGCAACCATCATCAGGCCCCTGTTGCTATGGTCAGTTTCCATGGGAACCATCCCCAGCCCCCTGTTGCTATGCTCAGTCCCTTGGCAGCTCCATGGAGACCCCATGCCAGGGGTGGTTGCCATGGACACCAGCTCAGGCCTGCAGCCAGAGCCTGTTGCCATGGCAACCATTGGCAGCGCCCATCCCCAGGTGCATGGGATCCCAGAAGCACAGAATTGGCTGAGCTGGGAGGGACCCATCAGTATCCTCCAGTCCAACTGCTGGCCCTGCACAGGACACCCCAACAATGCCAGCCTGGGCCTGGCAGCGCTGGCCAAACACTGCTGCAGCTAAGAGAGCCCTGGAGCTGGGACCCTTCCCTGGGGAGCCTGGCCAGGGCCCCAGCAGCCTCTGGGCAAAAACCTTTTCCTGACATCCAACCTGAGCCTGCCCAGACTCAGCTGCAGCCGTTCCCTCCACTCCTGTCCCTGGGCACCAGAGGGAAGAGGTTCCCACAGCCCCAGCCAGGGACCTGCTCCCAAGGCTGCTGCCATGGCCACCAGGGCTGGCACCAGCTGGGATGCTCGGTTTCCACGAGCCGGGCTTCAGGAATGGGATTCCCCAATTTCCTGCTCCCGCTAAAACCGCGCTGCCCTTGCTGCCCTCCTGCCTCCCATGGAAAGCACAAAAGGCAAAGATCCTGGGCTGGGATAAAAACAATTTATTGGGAACAGCAACCAGATAAGGAACAAACAGAACAAAAACAATATTGATAACCGAAGAGATAAATAAAACTATTTACAGGGAAAACTAAAACACAACTCACTGGGTTTGCCTGGCCACAGTTTCTCCTGTCTGGAAAGGACACCCTTCTCCTCAGGGAGAGAGAGAGTCCCTTTCCTGCCCCTGGCAATGGCCTGAGGTGGGAGTGAATGTAATGTCATAGCCATGGCCAGACCATCATGTTCTCCCATCCCACATCATGTCACTGGGAGGGGCAGGAAAAGGGACAGGTGTCTTCCCCACATGGATCACAGGGAACATGGATCACCGAGGCTCTTCCCAACGTGGGGCCTCCAATGGAGGATGAATTTGGAGCAGTGAACGAAGCACCTCCTGAAACTGGGGCATTGGCGGGGCTTCTCTTACCAGTGACTCTGTTGGTGTCTGGTCAAGTGAGAGCTGCTGGTGAAGCTCTTCCCACACTGGAGATACTCATAGGGCCTCTCCTCAGCGTGGATGCGCTGGTGCCTGATGAGGTGGGATTTCTGCTTGAAGCCCTTCCCACAGTCAGGGCAGTGGAAGGGCCTCTCCTCTGAGTGAATTCGCTCATGCAGGTGGAGACTGGAGCTGGTCCGAAACCTCTTCTGACACTCAGGACACTCGTAGGACCTCTCCCCAGTGTGGATGCGTTGGTGGATGATGAGGGAAGAGCTGCAGCTGAAGCCCTTCCCACACTCCCCACACTTGTAGGGCCATTCGCCGGTGTGGATCATCTGGTGGCTGATCAGCTGGTTACTCTTGCTGAAGCTCTTCCCACACTCCAAGCACTTGTGGGGCTTCTCCCCATTGTGAAGCTGCCCATGCACCACCAACTGTGAGCTCTGGCTGAAGCTCTGCCCACCTTCCTGGCTCAGGGTGGGTCTTTCCTCCTCAGAGCACACTGGGCTGGGTTTTGAGCCCCTCCTCCTGTGGGATCTCTGGGGCTTTTCCTCCACCCTGTTGGAATTCTGCACCGTGGAGCCACTTAAAATGGCCTCTTCCCCATGGTTTTGCTGTGGGGATTTGTCCTCCCTGGTCTCCATCCTCAGCTTCTTCCCTGGGGGAGGAAGGCCAAGGAGAGGATGGGATTTGCCTCCGTGCCAGAGGGAAGGGGAAGGAGATACCCCCAGTGCGTCCCCGGCAGGACGGGGTTGGCAGCAGGGTTGTCCTGCAGCCGGGGGCTGTGCTGGGCTGGGAGATGGAGCAGGAGAGAGGGGGAAAGGGGCACTGACTTCCTCCTCACCTGCCTGGGTCTCCCAGGGCTCCTTCCTCTTCCTCGCAGCCTCCTCCTCCATTGAGTCAAGGTTTGGGAATGGGAAATCCTGTTCTGGGAACCAAACAAAGGGGGCACACATCGTCTTTTTACAGGATTTAAGGGAAACCTGGGGGAGAGTCTAAATCAGAATTAGAGTTTAATAAGAAAATGAAGATCAAGGCAAAGATACTGCCTTAAACTGACAGAGTCAGGATATAACCTGACACCCTGTTGCTGCTCAGGGTGGTGGCAGCAGTCCCATTAAATGGTGGCTGCAGTCCTGTTGGAGTGATGAACGTGATTCTGTCCAAGCAGTGATCCTGTAGAAGGGTCTGGTCTTCCTCTGAAGGTCCAGTGGTGGTTCTGGAGCTCTTGTCCTCTGGGAATCCAGTAGGCAAGCTGCTCCTGGTGTGGCAAGGCTCAGCTTATATCCAGGTAGGAATGCTTGGATCCTCCCCCTGGGCGGAGCATCCCACAATGGGATGATGGAATTTTATCAGTCCTGCAGTGACACTCAATGGCCCATTCACAGAAGATATCTCCCCTGCAGGGCGTTATCAGGGCTGAGTCATGGAAGAAATCAAGAACACTGCTCCACCTGTTTATAGCCGTTGATGAAGATGGGGATTGAAAACATGCATTTGGTTCCATCTTACATTGCAACCTGAAACAGTGGGGTAATCCCTGCTCAGGGGGTAAACACCACCACCCTTACCCAAACTGGCTCAGGTGTAAAACCCCCACCCCGGGAAGGCCACACACACAGGGGACAATGTCACACTTGCCCTGCTCCATGGCAAATGGCATCTCTCTAATATTTTCTTAACCAGATATCAAAATTATTTTGGCACAGTGAGTTCAGGGCACTGTTCTTTGACCCCAGTTGCCTTTGACAACAGCATGGTTCCTTCCTCTGAGGAGGTTGTGGGTCTCTCTGAAGGAACTCTTGGAAACTTGGATGCAGCTTTGTCTGAGCGACCTATGGGAGAACTGATGAGGAAAATGGCTGTTGTGGGACTGGAGTGTAAAGAAAATACTTTGTTGTCCCTCCTTGAAAAGTTTGTTAAAATCACTGGAGGAAATGGAGCAAATGATACCAGCAAGACTGACAAGGTTCATTCACCACATGGTGAGGAACACATGGCTGCTGAAAGTCCCACAAGAAGCCCAGCTCAAGTAGCTAAATTCCCAAATAACTACTGAATTCCCAGGCTTGGGTCTTTTGCCAAATGTGAGAATCATTTTTCTCTTTATCCCTGTCAGCTTTGTGACAGCTACACAGAGCTTTCCCTTCCTTTTAATAATATCTGTATGGGGCCAAATTTGCACTTTTCTTTAATTGTAACCTGCCAGCAGCTGAGCTGGAGCTGTGCAGGAACCAAGGAAACTTGGAATTGCCACAGAATTGCTTCTATTGTCAGCTGGTGCTGCGGCAGCCGTGGGGCAGACGGGTGGGAAAGGGCGGTCTGGGGTGGCAGTGGAAGAAATCCCGGGCCCGGGGGCTGAGCACAGGGCTGAGCACACAGAGATGGTTTTGTTCTTGCTGAGCTCGCACTGAGCCAAGGCCTGTCCTGCCCCTCATTCAGCCACGCTGGGGAGGGGCTGAGGGTGTGGGGGAGGTTGGCAGGGGACACAGCCAGGACAGGAGATCCCAGCTGACCCCAGGGATACCCCAGACCATAGGACATCATGATCAGTGCATGAAGTGTGGGGAACAAGGAGGAAGGGGGCACATTTGCAGTGAGGGTTTTGTCTCCCCAGGTAACACTTAGGCAGGATTGGGCCCTGTTTCGCCAGTGGGCAGGGCCCGCACCTAAGACACAGACACCAACTTAACTTAAGGAACAGTGTAATTTAGATAATGCAAATTTGCAAAAAATTACAAAAATATTAGGTAGGCAAAGCAAATAATCATTAGTAAATAATTCCAAAAGAGAAGATGTTGAAATGAGTATCACACAACTGTCCATTTCTGGCTGCAGGCTCTGGAGATTCTATCTCTGCCTTCAATCAGGGTTGCATTCCCTAAAGAATCCTGGTACCAAATCCTGCTTTCCAAGGCTGGAACAGTGTCTCAGGTTTAGCTGGGTGTGTATTCAATTACCCTCTGTTAAAGGTGGGGCAATTATCATCTGTTAATTGAGCAGTTTACTTTATCTCTTCCACAGGAATCCTCCCTCCAGGGAGATATCTTCTGTTAATGGGCCATTGAGTGTCACTGATAAAAATTCCATCATCCCATTGTGAGAAGCTCTGCCCAGAGGGAGGAGCCAAGCATTCCTACCTGGATATAATCTGAGAATGTGAACAACAGAGTCAGCCTTCTCCCACAAGATTCCCAGAAGAGCAGCTTTCAGCTCCACTGGATCCCAGAGGAAGACCAGGCCAATCGACGCCACAATTGGACCTTCAGAGGAAAACTCCACCCTTCTACAGGATCGCTGCTCCAACAGAACAACACCTGTCCCTGCAGGAGCACTGCAGCCACCATTTAACAGGAGTGCTACCAACACTCTGACCCACAGGGTGTCAGGTCGTATTCTTACTCCGTAAGTAGTTTTTAGTACTACTGCATTTGTATTTTTAATTTTCCTTCTGAAGAACTGTTATTCCTATTCCCATAGACTTTGCTTGACAGCCCCTTGTTTTGAAAATTATAATTCCAAGTGAAGGGATTAACATTTTCCATTTCAAGGGAGTCTCCTGCCTTCCTTAGCAGACACCTGTCTTTTCAAACTGACACAATGCCCTGGGAGACCCAGGCAGGTGAGGAGGAAGTCAGTGCCCCTTTTCCCCTCTCTCCTGCTCCATCTCCCAGCCCAGCACGGCCCCCGGCTGCAGGACAACCCTGCTGCCAACCCCGTCCTGCCGGGGACGCACTGGGGGTATCTCCTTCCCCTTCCCTCTGGCACGGAGGCAAATCCCATCCTCTCCTTGGCCTTCCTCCCCCAGGGAAGAAGCTGAGGATGGAGACCAGGGAGGACAAATCCCCACAGCAAAACCATGGGGAAGAGGCCATTTTAAGTGGCTCCACGGTGCAGAATTCCAACAGGGTGGAGGAAAAGCCCCAGAGATCCCACAGGAGGAGGGGCTCAAAACCCAGCCCAGTGTGCTCTGAGGAGGAAAGACCCACCCTGAGCCAGGAAGGTGGGCAGAGCTTCAGCCAGAGCTCACAGTTGGTGGTGCATGGGCAGCTTCACAATGGGGAGAAGCCCCACAAGTGCTTGGAGTGTGGGAAGAGCTTCAGCAAGAGTAACCAGCTGATCAGCCACCAGATGATCCACACCGGCGAATGGCCCTACAAGTGTGGGGAGTGTGGGAAGGGCTTCAGCTGCAGCTCTTCCCTCATCATCCACCAACGCATCCACACTGGGGAGAGGTCCTACGAGTGTCCTGAGTGTCAGAAGAGGTTTCGGACCAGCTCCAGTCTCCACCTGCATGAGCGAATTCACTCAGAGGAGAGGCCCTTCCACTGCCCTGACTGTGGGAAGGGCTTCAAGCAAAACTCCTCCGTTGTCACCAACCGGCGCATCCACGCTGAGGAGAGGCCCTATGAGTATCTCCAGTGTGGGAAGAGCTTCACCAGCAGCTCTCACTTGACCAGACACCAACGGAGGCACCGGTAAGAGAAGCCCTGCCAATGCCCCAGCTGCAGGAACAGCTTCATGCACCGCTCCCTTTAGAGGACCCGTATTGGGAAGAGTCCTGGGGATCTGTTTTGCCCATGATCCATGCTGGGAAGACACCTGTCCCTTTTCCTGCCTGTGACATGGTGTGGGATTGAAGAACATGATGGTCTGGCCATGGCTATGACATTACATTCACTCCCACCTCAGGCCATTGCCAGGGGCAGGAAAGGGACTCTCTCTCTCTCTCCCTGAGGAGAAGGGTGACCTTTCCTGACAGGGGAAATTGTGGCTGGGAAGAGACAGTCAGTTGTGTTTTAGTTTTCCCTGTCAAAGTTTTATTTATCCCTTCTGCTATCAATATTGTTTCTGTTCCATTTTTTCCTTATCTCATTGCTGTTCCCATTAAATTGTTTTTATCCCAGGCTGGGATCTTTGCCTTTTCTGCTTTTCATGGGAGGCAGGAGGGCAGCGAGGGCAGTGCATTTTTAGCAGGAGCAGGAAATTGGGGAATCCCATTCCTGAAGCCCGGCTCGTGGAAACCGAGCATTCCAGCTGTTCCCAGCCCTGGTGTTCATGGCAACCACCCCTGGCATGGGGTCTCCATGGAGTTGCCAACGGACTGAACACAGCAACAGGGGGCTGCTGATGGTTGCCATGGAAACTGACCATAGCAACAGGGTTGCTGGTGATGGTTGCCTGCTAAGGATCAGATTTGGCACAGGCCCTCAGAGGGGTTCCATGGGATCTTTCCAAGAGTCTCCAGGCTGTTCCAGAGCTGGAATGTCACAGGCAGAGACAGGGGCTCCATGGAGACCTCCCAGGGCTTTCTGGGATGGTAAAGAGCCCTGTGGTCAGAGGCAGTCACAGCCATTCCATGGTGACATCCCAGGGCACCTTGGGCTGCAAAGGCACCGATATGTCACAGGCACTCACAGGGGCTCCACGGTGACATCCCAGGAGTCCCCAGGCTGCCAAAGAGCTGGGATGTCCCAGACACTCACAGGGGTTCCTGTCATGGCCACAGTGGGAGCTTCAGGCAGCGTTTATTAGAGAAGCTCCTGTTGGGTCACAAGGTGCAGAAACGATTCCCAATAGTCCCCACAGATCCCCAAATGTCACCATTGAATCAGAGATGACACAGACTCAGATCAGAAGGCTAAGGGCTAAAAGCCACCCATTTTTTCAATCCTCTTCCTTTTGACCTTGGTTTTCTACAGGTGGATCTCATTGGTCATTTAATCAACACATTTCACATGATTGGCTGATTAAGACAACCCCCTTCAGTAAACAACTTTATGGAAAAAACAACCTATTACAGACACCACCTGTCGATAATTTACAATTCTTTCTCTCCAGCTTCCTAATGGTTCCCAATCTAATTAATGGGAAAACTCTTGCTTTCTCTGTCTCTGACCAGACTCTCATATCCACAGAAAAATACCCCCAAGGACCTCCAGGCTTTGTAATCTCCTTCTGTGAGAGGAGCCTTGGAGCAGCTGGCTCCAATCTCAGCCTCAGACTTTTACAGAGTTCATGGGTAAAGAATTATCAAGGTGAAATTTAACCTTTAGCATTTGTCCCACAGGATTAAGGATGACAAAGCATATATATTTATAAAAAAATTATATTATCTATTATGGTAACGATTAGACAAAATTATCTTATCTTCATCAGAAATATTGAGTCCAAGGTATAAGAGCTGTACCATATTATATTATACTAATTTATAGAAAGCACTCAGAAGGGATTTCAAAGCAATTTTATTAAAGGAAAAGAAGCTGTTTTTAAGGAGAGATTGATGTCACTCCCACAGACCAATGACCATGGGCAAATCCCTTTGGCTCAGCCTGGAGCAGTGACCTTGAGGAGTGTCCCCACTACAGGAAGGAATCTCCACACCCCCCAAGAAGGGAAATGCCAGAGGATGCTGCCATTAAAATTTGGGATGGGGCTTTTCCAGTCTGAGGTGCTGCCCTGTCAGTCAGATGTGCGCAGGCTGGGCCAGCTCAGCAGCTCTGCAGAAGCTCTCAGTGGTGTCACTTGGTTGTTCCTTTCTCCAGGGATTTTCCAGCACTGTCACATCTTCATCTCCCTCTGAGGATGTTGAACTTTGGGATGGAGGAGTCAGGCTGGTTTCTGCATTATTCACCCCAAAAGCAGTGTGACCCCCCCTCCCCCTTCATTTCCCACTGGGGCCTTTGCAAACACGGTGTTGCTGGAGTTGTTGGAGCCCATTGCAGGCAGAGCCTCCGGCGCCAGCAGGAACTGCCTTTCCTGTGCCATCAGCAGGGCAGGTCCCACTGCAGGAAAAGCCCCAGGCCAGCCCCAGCACAGGGAAGGCCTCGGGCACAAGGCTGCCATGGTGATGGCTGTGAGGTCACTGCCCCTGCAGCAGCCTAGCTGCCCTCAGCAGACATTCTGGCCAGAAGTGTTGTGAGGGCACCCAGCACATCAGAGAACCCAAACTACAGGAATTCTATCACCGGGGATGAGAGGGTTTCACTGGGTCAGGTTGCACAAAGCTCCTGCTCTTGGACAATTCCTGTGATGGGGCATCCACTTCTCTGGAAATACAGTTGCAGTTTTGTGCCACTCTCATCCTTGAAAAATATTTTCTCTTCTAAAAAATGTTAATTTGCCCTCATTCAGTTTAAAGGTATTGACCCTTGTTTTGTCACTGCAAGATTTGGAAGAAAATAACTTTGATCACTATTTTTCCATTTTCACAGATCTTGGAGAGGACCCAGAAATCTCGCAATATGAGGTTTGGAGGCCTCATCACAAAACCAAAAGGGAGAGTCTGCAGGCTCTGGGGTCAGTGGTGTGGAGTCTGAGGACAGAACAGGAATAGCCTGGGAGGGATGGAAGGGTGGTTTCAGAGGGGCTGGAGCTTTTCTTCCTAGTGGGAATGAGCCTGACGAAGACATAATAGCACCAAGGGCAGCTGGGGAGGCCCAGAGTAGACACCAGGAGAAAGGAATTTCCCTGCCAGGGCAGGGCTGTGGTGCAGCACGTCCCCCAGCAGGAGCCTGGAGCAGCCCAAGGCTTTGTGTGGGCAGGCAGGGGCAGGCAGGAGGCAGAGCTGTCAGCAAAGGAAGGGGCCAGCCAGGTGGGGCAGCTGGGGGATGCCGACAGCCTGCAGGGACAGAGGCGCAGGTTTGCTCAGCACCAGAGAAACCTTTGCCTTGCTTGTCCCCACCTGTCATCACTGCCACCAGTGTTCTGCTCTACCTGGAACCTGGGGACACTTTCTCAGTTGTGTCTCTCAGAAAGATCTCTTTAAAGTATGAGAAACTTCCCTGTTTCAATATCACTTTGAGTCCTTAAGAAGTTCTTTGAGCACATTCTGAGGGACTGAGTCTGATGCAAAGATCACCAAAGCCCCAGAGGGTCATTAAAGTCCCTGTGCTGTGTCTGTGCTGCTGAGCTGGGCCAGGCTCCTGGCACAGAGGCAGCTCCTGGCAAGGGCAGCAGAGTTGCAGAGAGACAGCTCTGGCCAGGAGCAGCTCCTGTGCACAGCCCACCAGGGCTGGGGCACTGCCAGGGCCCATCAGGGACACCAGCAGGGCACAGACAGAGCTCCCAGGGGCTCAGCACTGGCAGGGGCTGTGGCATGTCCCAGAGGGGGCTGTACCACAGCAGCACCTCTGTGGCTGTGTCACAGAGGCACAGAGCAGCTGTGATGTCAGCAAGGGGCTGTGTGACAGCACAGAGTGGGCTGTGTGAGGTCACAGATTGGGCTATGACATCACAGAGTTTGTCGTGTGAGGTCACGGAGCAGCTACAGCATCATAGAGGGCACTGTGTGAGATCACAGGGGCAGTGTGACATCACAGGGGCTGTGTGAGGTCACTGGGGAGGTCACTCTGCCCCGGCCCCCCTCACAGTTCCCCCCAGAGCAGTCCAACCCTGCTCGTGCACAGCGGGGTCCCCTGTCCCCCCGGGTCCCCCCGCCTCCGGTGCCACAGCCTCCCCCAGAGGATGTTCCACGAGATCGACCCCAGAGCCTGACACGGGGACGGGGGGCCGGGGCCCTGGGGGTGGCACAGGGGGACAGGGACCCCCCGGCAGCATCCCCGTGTCCCCCAAGGCCAGAGCCTGGACCAGGGCTCCTTCGCCCTGGTACCAACGAGGCCTTGAGAGTGCTGGAAAAATCCCCAGCAAGGGAGCAGCCAAAACCAGATTGAATATTAAGGGACAGCAGCACAAAGTTCCTTGGCAAGAGTCACTCTGCTCCTGACTGGACACTTCAGGCACACCAAGGAAACAAAGCAACAACAAAACCAAACCAAATCCAGGCAATCAAACCAGGAATGAACCGAGAAATGTCTCTGTGTGTGTGTGACACAAGGACAGTGTGGGCAAGATTAAAAGGAATACAGCCCAAAGGTTTAACAAAGCTCAAGCTTAACAGGACTTAACCATAACTCATAGCTTAAAGGTCACAATTTAGGCAAAAAGAGCAGCTAACAGTATTTAATCTAACGTAGAACCTATGACTTTGCAATTTAACAGATGAATAACACTTAACAATATTTAATTAACTAATAATTAAACTTAACAATTTAGTAAAAGAACAACTCTTAGCAGCATTTAACTTGGTTTAGACCTTGTGACTTAACCTTACTGATATTTGGATAGCTGAGTCAGTCAAGGCACTCAAACCCCTCAGAGAGCAGCATTTCTGCCACATTTTCCCAGCACAGGCACTCCTGTGTGCACACAGACACAAAGAGTCAGTGCGAGGCACCTGAGAGAAATTCCCCTGAGGGCAGGAAATGCTCCTTGTGGATCCTTTGGCATCTCCCCAGTGGGTGAACGGTTGAGCCTGGAGGAGTGGGGGGATCGGCCCAGGCTCTGTCGTTGTTGGGGATCCCCGAGTGCAGCAAACGGGAGAGTTCCCGGCTGGGAGAGGCCCCACTCAGAGGGAGTCGCTGGCCCAGGAGAGCTCCAAGGGCTCCTTTTGGAGCGCTGTTTGTAGGGCCCCAAGAGAGGGGCTTCAGTCCCAGCAATGGTTCATCCTGGCCACACTTGGCACCAACAGCTTTCTTTGGCAGTGTGAGAACAGGGATGTTGTGCCACTGAGGGAACAAAACCAGTTCCCAGGGCTGCTCCTACAGAAAGCAGGAGCTGGTTGGGCAGCAGCAGTGCCTGGAGCAGACAGTGTTTGTGATGAGCTGCAGAGGAGCTGAGTCCAGGGGCTGCTGGCCAAGGCCGAGCCCCAAGGAGCATTTCTCATCTGGCAAAGCGGCCTGAGAAGGGGAGGGGGGAATGCAGCAGCACAGGGCCTCATGGAACCAAGGGCACCATAGTGACACTGGGGGGATCCATAGGACCAAAGGGACCATTGTGACAATGTGGGGCCTGTGGAACCACAGAGACCATTGTGACACTGCAGGGCCAATGGAACCAGGAGAACACAGCACAGGTGTGGCTTGTTTGACATCCCGGGGGCCACCTGACTGGTCCAGCTGACCGTGGCATGAGGAGGGTCTCTTCTCATCTGCTACTGAAAAACTGGAGATCTGTGCCTTCCTTCCAATGGAAAAGAACTGTCCTTCTCCTCCCGGTGCCCATGGACAGAATTGGGAGTTCCACCTCCAACATTCCCTGTTGTGACAGACTGGAGGAGATTGTTGGCTGGAAACATTTCATGCATGGGGGAGGAAGGTGCAGGTCCAGCCTTGTCCTGTCCTGGAAGCCCAGCCCTGCCCTGCCCTGCCCTGGAACCCCAATCCCCCCAGAGCCTCTATCCCAGCCCAGCAGTGGCTGCCAGTCCCTGGCACAGCACAGGCAATGCTCCACAGCCACCTCTGCAGCCCCCAGCCCAGCTCCTGAGGGACCAAATGAGCCCACGCCCCACCTGGGGGAAGGGCCCAGGGAGACCAAGGGGTATTGAAGGCTGACCACAAGGCAAGTACACATCTTGACCCTGCATCCTCGTGGAATTTCCATCTGAACTGTGCTGCAATCCAGAGCTTGGTAGCTGTGTGTGTGCTTCTCATTATCTTTTTTGTCTTTCACTCTCTCTGTGACTTCTTGTATTTGTGTCCTCTTGCAAATTTTGAGTAACTTAAAATTGTACAGGCTTAGAGTTTATGAAATTGAATGGGCCAAATTAATACTTTGAGAAGTGTTTTCTGCTGATTGAATGTGGCATTAAACCATTTGCCAAGTTTCTTTTATTTTCTGAAGTTGCCAGTAAAGACTGTTTTGTTGTTTTGAGCTCTTGAGGATTTCCTGTCAGTATTTCTCCAGTGCGTGCAACTCAGAGGACACAAACAATTGTAATTCCTTTTAAATGTCTCCTTGAGAGAGTTGTTTGGGAGATGGGGGTCAGGGCTTGTCTGTGCTGCTTGGCCCAGCCCAGGCAGGGCTTTCCCAGCCACATTCCACACTCCATTGCCCAGCTGGAGCCCCTGGTGCCTCTGAGTTGTGCTGCCCCAGCCCCAGGGACGCTCTCCTTGTCTGCCCATTCCCCCACGGTCTCTGGGCAGGGATGGCCTCACTGGGGGCTGCTGACATCCTCAGCAACTTGGAGGCTGCTGCTGAATTTCACTGCTCCAGAGGCTTGTTCAGCCTTCAGCTCTTCAGTGCAGGAATTCAGTGTCCCCGGGCTCATGAACATTCAGAACACCTTAACAAGCCAAGCCTCTGGGAATCATTTGATTTTAATTTTCAAATCATTTGTGGTTAAGTAGATCTCAGTAGTGTATTGAAACTGAATACATGATATTTAAAAAGACAGTGAGAAAATATTTTTTAGGTCCTGTTTATTTTTGTTTTCCTGTTAATTCACTGATATGTGCAACCTCCAATTGACACTGAATCCAAGTACCTCTTCATACAGTTTGAATGGATATGAAAATCAAGACCCTTCCTGGCTGACAATCAATCAGACTCTGTCCCTGCCCCCACTCCACCATTTCCCCCATCCAAGCCCTGGCACTCAGAGCAGCCTTGTGCAAATCTGAGCTCCCTCCAGCCCAGCACCTGCAGCTTTCAGCTCCTTGGCTCCAACTCCCACCTGCTTTCCTTGGAGAAGGAGCTGCCCGAGACACAGAGGGATGTTCATTTCTTGTCACCCAACAAAGCCAAGGGGAGGCACAGATCCATCAAATGCCAAAGTCATTCCTCTGCTGGATATTAAATCCACTTTGCACAGCAGACAGTCTCAGAGCAGTGGAAAACACCTTCTGTGCCCAGCACAGATCCCAAGGTCCCCCCAAACCCTCCCTGCCCCGATTCTGCCCAGATTTGCTCTTTGCACACACGAGTCACAGGCTGAAGTCAGGAGCTCCCTCCATGCCCAGAGGGAGGAAAAGAGAGAAAGGGGATGAAGAGCTCTCCTGTGCAGAGCCAAGGTCCAAGTGCAGCCCCTGCAGTGGGAACCACAACTCATCAGGTTTGTGTCCTTTGGGCCCAGGGCCTGGTGACACTCAGAGGCACAGAAAGGTTTCTTGCCAACAAACACAAGCTCAACATTTGAAGAGTTTAATAACCATCACAGCTCTTCCCTCAGCTCTCTGTGATGTCCCAGCAACATCCGACATGTTCCCCATCATCAAGGGATTTCTGTTTTGGAACAGTTTTAGATAAGGACATAAGAAAAGGTAATTCTGTGATAGATATAAACACAATGAAGGTGTTCACTAAGGTGATATTTATTTGAAGTTCAGAAAGATTGGGAAACACCCTGAAGTTCAAAGCAGGAGTCCAGTCATTTGAAAGGCACTTGAATGACCAGAGAGCACCTGGAGGAAGAAATCTGGGATCAATGGGAAGGACAAAGATCCAGTGTGTCTAGTGAAGCGATATACACAGAGATGGTCATTTAAACAGGAGAGATGGTAACACCCGAAGGAAAAGGGAGATGATATAATACACAGATTATTGGAGACTCAAGCAGAGGGGAAGATCAGTATTTCTTCTCCTGCCATCAGTACACTTCCAGGAAATTGCTGTTCCTGGTGGGAAAATTTTGCCATGTCTTAAGAGTACTCAAATGACCCAGATAATGAAAATGTGCTTGCATATTATGAAATTTACAAGTATTAAAACCTGTGCCCCTTTCCAGGCAGACATCACTTATGTGCCCAAGAACAGGCAGTGCCACTTGTGCCCTGAGGTGCCCAGCTGGGATTGGATCTCTCCCAGAGCACCTGAGGGAGAGCAGAGCACCTTGCAAGCTGCAGGTCCCTGACAGCCCCACAGGGCCCTTGTCCCATCAACATCTGCTCTGCTCCAGTCTGAAACAGGGCCCAGCATGGTGCCAGGATCATCAGAGAGCTGAGGTGTGTGCTGGAATTCAATGGCCTCCCAACCCCGCAGCAGCCCTGCATTTCCCTCCTGCAGCCTTGGTCTCCAGCCCAGCCATGGAGGCTCTTTGGGCTCTGGAGTGTTGCTGCAGCCCCCAAGGGCAGCTGAGCTCTGCCTTTGGCACAGTCAGGCCTGGCCAGCGCAGGCCACGCTCAGCAATTGCTTGTGTGTGCCTGGCCTTGCTGTCAGCCCCGGCAGCGGCTGCGTGGCCCCTTTGTGGCCCTGTGCTGGCCCAGCCATGGTGGCCCAGCCCCTGTGCAGGCCCAGGCCAGGCCAGGAGCATTGCGGCTGGGAACGGCCCCTGTGCCGTGGTGCCCACAGCAGCCTTGGGGCTCTGTGCCCCATGGCCTCCCTGCTGGACAGCCTCTGCCAGCTCCTGCAGAGCCCATGGCACCTGTGGGGCTGCACAGACAGCCCTGCCCCGGGCTCTGCTGGCCTCTGGGCCAGCAGAGAGGCAGCCAGGGCTGGCCATGGCTGGGAACAGGCCCTGAGCCCCGCAGGAGGATGGAGCTGGGCCACAGCCAAACTCAGCCCAGGCCAAAGCTGGGCTCAGCAGCCAGGGCTGCCAAGGGCTGGGCACAGAGGCTGGCTCTGACAAATGTCCTGGGCCCCCTCCCTGCTCTGTCCATGCCACCAAGGGCACAGAGCAGCCTCCTCTCTGGGCCACTTGCCTGTTTGCAATGCCTTGCACAGGCGCTGGCCCTGCCCCACAAGGCCTGGCCTGAGTCCTGCCCCTGCACGCTCAGCCAGGCTGAGATGGACACTGATGGTTTCTGGGCCAGGCTCTCGGAGCCCAGCCCAGCTCCCTGCAAGCTCTGCCATCTGCCCTGAGCTCTGGGCAGCACCAAGGGCCTCTCTGAGCCCAGCCCAGCCCAGCCAGCTCTGGTGCAACAGCTCTGCTCAGGCCAGGCTGCTCTGGGCACTGGCCCCACGGCCTCGGCCCCTGCCAAGGGCACAGCAGCAGCTGCAGCTGCCACAGGACTCAGCCCCAGCCATGGGGGAAGGTGCTTGGCCAAGGCCAAAGGAGGCTCCCTGGCTGCCCTGCTCCCCTCGGGCTGAGGTGCTGAGAGCTCTGCAGCCCCTGCTGCCATCCCATCTGCCCAGGGCAGCACAAGAGCCCTGGCCTTGGGGCCCTCAAGACCTGCTCCTGCTCCAGGCCCAGGGCCCATGCCAGAGCTGGGGCAGCCACAAAGCTGTGCCCATTTCTGTTCATTGCTGCTCTCATGGGCATGGATCCTCAGCACTTTTGGAGGTTGCTAATGAATTTTATTACTCCAGAGGCTTCTTTCTTGAGCTCTTCAGTTCAGGAATTCAGTGAAAAAGGCTCATAAACATTTGTTTAAAACACCTGAACAAGAACAGCCCAGAAGAATAATCAAGACCCTTCATGGCTGACAATCAATAACACTTTGTTCCCCCCTCTCCCCACCATTTCCCCTATCCAGCCCCTGGCACTCCTATGGATCAGGAATGGTGTGGCCAGCAGGGACAGGGTAGTGGTTCTTGCCCTGTGCTCAGCACTGGTTGGGCAGCTCCTCGAGTGCTGTGTCCAGTTCGGGGCCCCCAATTTAGGAAGGACATGGAGGGGCTGGAGCGTGTCCAGAGAAGGGCAACAAGGCTGGGGAGGGGTCTGGAGCACAAGTCCTGTGAGGAGTGTCTGAGGGAGCTGGGGTTGTTTATCCTGGAGAAGAGGAGAATCAGGGGAGACTTCATCACTCTCTACAACTCCCTGACAGGAGGGTGCAGCCAGGTGGGGGTCGGGCTCTTTTCCCAGGGAACAGCGACAGGACAAGAGGACACAGCCTTCAGCTGCACCAGGGGCATTTAGGCTGGACATTAGGAAATATTCTCCACACAAAGGGTGATTGGGCATTGGAATGGGCTGCCCAGGGAGGTGGGTGAGTCACCATCCCTGGAAGTGCTTTAAGGAAAGACTGGATGTGGCACTCAGTGCCATGGTTGGGGTGACAAGATGGTGTTGGGTCCCATGTTAGCCTTGATGCTCTCCAAAGTCTTTTCCAGCCTGGCTGATTCTCTGATGATTGTGACACTGCAGGGCCCTGGGGAAGCAAGGGGGACATTGTGACACTGCGGGGCCTGGTGGCACTAAGAGGACCATGGTGACACTGTGTATGACATGGCAGCACAGAGCCAAGGGGCCATTGTGACACTGTGGGGCTGAATGGAAGCAAGGAGTCCATGGTGACAGTCTGGGTCCTGGTGGAACCACCGAGGCCACTGTGACACTGCAGGGCCTTGTGGAACCAAGGGGCCATTGTGGCACTGTGGAACCAAGGAGACCCTTGGGAGAGCCTGGGGACAATGGAATCAAGGTGCCATTGTTCTATTGCAAGGACTCTGGGAATTGAGGGAACAATTGTGACACTGTGGTGCCCCATGGAACCAAGGGTCCCTGGTAACACTGCAGGATCTTGTATCACCAGGGCTCCATTGTGAAACAGCAGCCCCAAGGAATTCATGGTGGCACTCTGCGGCCTCATGGAACCAAGAAGCCACTGTGACCCTGCAGGGCCTTTTGGAACCATGCAGAGCATTGTGACAGAGCAGGACCTGGTGTCATGATGGGGCCATCGTGACACTGCGGGGCCCCATGGAACCAAGGGGCCAGGGCTGCTCCTCAGGGACTCCTGGAATGAAGGAAACATGTTTGACACACCGTGGTGGCCCTTGAGACCAAGAGGCCATTGTGACACTGTGGAACCAAGGAGAGCATTGCTGCACGGCCAGACCTCATGGAACTAAGGGTCCATTGTGACACTGCAGGGCCTTGGGGGACCACGGTGCCATTGTGACGCTGTGGGGCCCAAGGATCCAAGGGACTTTGTGACACCAAGGGGGCCCATGGAACCAAAGGCACATTGTGACACTGGCAGGCCTCATGAATCATGGACACCATTGGGACACTCTGGGGCCTCATGGAACCATGGTGACCCCAAGTTGGCTGGGAGTGTGGACCTGCTGGAGGGCAGGGGAGCACTGCACAGGGCCCTGGACAGGCTGGATCCAGGGCCCAAATCCAACAAGGTGAGGTTGAACAAGTCCCAGTGCTGGGTCCTGCACTTTGGCCACAACAACCCCTGCAGCACTACAGGCTGGGGACAGAGTGGCTGGAGAGAAGCCAGGCAGAAAGGGACCTGCAGGAACTGATGGACAGAAGGTTGGACATGAGCCAGCAGTGTGCCCAGGTGGCCAAGAAGGCCAATGGCTCCTGGGCTGGATCAGGAATGGTGTGGCCAGCAGGAGCAGGGCAGGGATTCTTCCCCTGTGCTCAGCACTGGTTGGGCAGCACCTCGAGTGCTGTGTCCAGATCTGGGCCCCCAATTTAAGAAGGACACGGAGGGGCTGGAGCGTATCATGAGAAGGGCAACAAGGCTGGGGAGGGGTCTGGAACACAAGTCCTGTGAGGAGTAGCTGAGGGAACTACTGGGGTTGTTTCTCCTGGAGAAGAGGAGGCTCAGGGGAGACAAGGCAGTGTCAGGGCACAGGTTGGACTTGATGATCTCCAAGGCCTTTTCCAGCCTTGCTGATTCTGGGATTCTCTGAAACCACCCTTGGAGCAGTTGCAGGATGAGCCCTGGGCCTCCTCTTCAGAAGCTCCAGCAGCCCAGGTCCCTCAGCTTCTCCTGGCAGCCCCAGAGCCCATCCTGTCAGTCCTGCAGAGCCTCTGCAGCTCCTCCTCATTGCCCAGAACAGGGAGCCCCAGAGCCAGACACAGCAGCCCAGATGTGCCCCCCTGGCCTGGGGTGCCTCTGGCAAGGGAGCAGCACCAGGCACTGCAGGAGCCTGCAGACAATTCCTGCAGCACTTGTAGGATGATCCTGCTGCCCAAGGGACCTTCCCATGGTGCCAAGTCAGGAACTGCAATGGGGAGTGGGGCCAGAGAGGAAAGGGCAAACCGGGATGGGCTGTTTGCAGGGGAGGGAACAGGGCTGGGCAAGAGGAAGCAATTTGTATAAGGGAAGAGTAAAAAGCCTAGGAAATGCTGAGGGCAGTTTGGGGGTGGCTGCCAGGCAGCCCTGGCTCTGAGCAACAGCGTCTGCAGTGGCACAGGAAACTCCCAGCTGATGGGAACAAACTTTCTGGCTGACTGCAGAGGCCAGGACAAAGCTGAGTGGTTTCCCTGGTGTCCCCCAGGCCTTGCTGGCCCCAGGGGCTGATGGCATTTGTGCTCCCTCAGGTTCATGTCCCCACAGCAACAGCATGGGGGTGCTCCCGCCTGCTGTGTGCAATGCAAACAGGGGCTGCTGAGCCAGTGCTGCCGTGTCTGTGCCTGCAAGGATGGGGCACCTGTGTGAGCTGGGGCAGAGGCCAGGGCTGCAGAGGGGGGATGTTGTTGGCAGCTGCATGAGGACACTCTGGGACGCTGCCCTGGGCTGTGCAGCGCACTGGGGATGGATCAGCCCCTGCTCTGCTGCTCCTTCCTGTCTGCCCCAGGGCCCTTGCAGAGCCCCAGCCATGCTGTTTGCCCCCAGCCTGCCCACGGCCAGCCTGGGGCTGCTCACGGGGGTTTCTGTGCTGAGCATTGGCCTGGCCGTGTTCTTGAGAGAGCCTGGGCAAGGAGCCTGGAGCCCCCAGGGCCTGGCCTGAGGCGTCAGCGCTGCCCCAGCAGTGCCCATGGCCTGTCCCTGCTGCAGCCCCGGCACTGCCACCCCCAGGGCTGTGCCCGGCCCCCAGAGCACTCAGGCCCTGCAGCAACACCAGGGCCACCAGGGCAGCGGGGCAGGGCCACGGCAGCAGCACTGGCAACACCAAATGCTGCTGCTGCTGCTGGGCACAGCTGCTGGGCCAGCGCTGATCTGCCCCAGCTCTGCACACAGACATTGCTGCTGCAGCTTCAGAGAAGGGAACAAAAGGGCATCTCTCCAGAAAACTCTGCTGGGAGATCCTTTACTTCTTTTAAAGCCACCTAGAGTACAGCCCCTCATTGACACAGTCTGTGGTCACAGGGAAGGTGGAGAGAAACAAATGAGAAATGGCAAAACCAATCATATTTCTTTGTTGACAATATGAAAAAAAGTAAAACAAAGAAAAGCAACCCCCAAAATAAAAACTTCAAGAAGTATCAAATATGACTTTTATTACAAGAGATTTGCAGTAATTGGCCACAAGCTTAATGCTTCTGAAGCCATCCAGTCATCAGTCTCCTCACTGCAGCCTTGAGCTCCTGGTTCCTCAGGCTGTAGATGAGGGAGTTCAGGGCTGGAGGCACCACCGAGTACAGAACTGACAGGGCCAGATCCAGGGATGGCGAGGACATGGAGGGGGGCTTCAAGTTGGAAAATGTGCCAGTGCTGAGGAACAGGGAGACCACAGCCAGGTGAGGGAGGCAGGTGGAAAAGGCTTTGTGCCGTCCCTTCTCAGAGGGGATCCTCAGCACAGCCCTAAAAATCTGCACATAGGAGAAAACAATGAACACAAAACAACCAAGTACCAAACAGACACTAACAGCAATGAGCCCCAGTTCCCTGAGGTGGGATTTGGAGCAGGAGAGCTTGAGGATCTGTGGGATTTCACAGAAGAACTGGCCCAGGGCATTGCCATGGCACAGGGGCAGGGAAAATGTATTGGCCGCGTGCAGCAGTGAATAGAGAAAGGCACTGGCCCAGGCAGCTGCTGCCATGTGGGCACAAGCTCTGCTGCCCAGGAGGGTCCCGTAGTGCAGGGGTCTGCAGATGGACACGTAGCGGTCGTAGCACATGATGGTCAGGAGGAAATACTCTGCTGTAGCGCAGAAAACAAAGAAAAAGAGCTGTGCAGCACATCCAGTGTAGGAGATGTTCCTGGTGTCCCAGAGGGAATTGTGCATGGCTTTGGGGACAGTGGTGCAGATGGAGCCCAGGTCGCTGAGGGCCAGGTTGAGCAGGAAGAAGAACATGGGCGTGTGCAGGTGGTGGCCGCAGGCTACGGCGCTGATGATGAGGCCGTTGCCCAGGAGGGCAGCCAGGGAGATGCCCAGCAAGAGGCAGAAGTGCAGGAGCTGCAGCTGCCGCGTGTCTGCCAATGCCAGCAGGAGGAAGTGCCTGATGGAGCTGCTGTTGGACATTTGGTGTGCATTGGCATGGGGATCTGTAAGAAAAGTAATCATAGAATAGTTGGGTTTGGAGAGGACTTGAAATATCCCAGCACAGCCTGGGGGCACTTTCCCCCCACTGCCTGCCCAGGGCGCTGCTGCCTGGAGCTGTCCCTGCCAGCAGCTGCTTCCCTGTGCCCAGGGCTGGGCCCTGCCAGTGCTGCCAGAGCCCAGCCCAGCCCTGGGGGCTCAGCTCTGCCCTGCAGAGCCCTCCCAGCTCAGGCACTGCCCAGGGGCAGCTCTGGCTCTGCAGGCTCTGATGGCAATGTCAGAGCAACACTGAGGAGGTTCTAAAAGTGACACTGATGCTGCCTCTAAGGGGTCCTGTGGTGATATCTGTTGCTGCATGGTTTGCTCAGATCAGAGAATATATTTTTATTTTTCTCAGCCTGAACTGAGAGATGAATATCAATGTGCAATTTCCAACCCAGAGCAGTAGATTAAAAAAGCAGGACTTGAACTTTTATGCAGCCCCTGCCTTGCTGTGCTCCCTGTATAATCTACTTGGAAATATTCTGCAGTTCAATGCCATGCTGGGAGCAGTCCTGAACAATGCAGCATCCTCCCCACACAAGGAGAACACTTCCAAGCCTCACCAGCTGTCTCCTGCCACCCAGATCTTGTCCCCCAGTGCTGGGAGCAGCTCCCTGGGCTGGCTGAGAGCTGTCCCTGGCAGGCAGCAGAGTCCCTGCCCCAGCACAGCACCCTGGGCTGCAGGACCCTGCTCTGCAGGACAGCCCTGGGCACCCCTGGCTGCTCTGCACAAGAGACAATCAGAGAATGTACTCACAGGCTCTGCAGGCATTGGCATGTTCCAGCTTCAGGAGATGGCTCCAGGAGCTGCAGCTGCATTGTCCTGCAGCCAGAGGTTCCTGTGCCAAGGGCTGGCAGTGATTGTGCCCCAGGCACTTCTCAGCCCCTTCCCAGCCCTGACTGATTGAAGCTCTCTGTGCCTCTGTGCTGTGCCCGGGCTGGCTGCAGGCAGTGCCCCAGCCCTGCTGGGCTGGCAGAAGAGCTGCTCATCAAGAGAAATGTGCTTTTGAAGCTCTTCTTGGGGACCAGGAACTGCCTCTGTGCCAGGAGCCCAGCCCAGCTCAGCAGCACAGACACAGCACCAGGACTTTAATGAGCCTCTGGGGCTTTGTGCTCAGGCCCTGAACATCAGTCCCTGAGAGGGAGATGAAGAAACCTCTGCAGAACTCCAAGGCAGAATCCAACTCCAAAGTTTCTTGGACTTTTAATGGGTCCCAGAGAGGGACACGACTGAGCAAGTGTCCCCAGGCCCCAGGCAGAGCAGAGAACTGCAGGCAGTGATGACCGGTGGGGACAAAGAGAAGCCAAGTCTTGGTGCCCTGGGCCACAGCAGGGTCCGTGAGGAGACACCTTGTCCTGAGGCCCTGGGGCCTCCTGGCACAGCCCCAGCCAGGCTGGGCACTGTCAGCCCCTTGTGCTGCCCTCAGCATCCCCCCCTAGCCCACATCCCAGTGGCCCCAAGGATCTGCTGCAAGGACTCCCTGGGGAGCCTTGCTCAGCAATGGCCCTGGGGGCTCCTTCATGCTCCCTGCAGGGACTGCAGGTTTTTCAAAGGACTTTGGGTTTGGCTTTTGCCTTTGAGTCTCTGAGAGGTTTGTGCAATCATGGCCTCCAATTATCTGCTGTAATTAGTCCCTGGAGAGGCTCTGTCAGTAACAACACTCAGTGGGGCTCATTAATGCTTCAGGGTACTTCAGTTATTTGAATGTACTTGGTGCTTCCCTTTTGATAGAGACTCTGTGAGAGGTTTGTGCAATCATGGCCCCAATTATCTGCTTTAATGAGTCCCTGGAGAGCTTTGTACTGACACTCAGTGGGGCTCAGTAATGCTTTGAGCTTCTCAATTTTTTTTAAGGTAGTTTGGAATTTTCTGTCCACACTGACACTCTGAGAGGTTTTTGGTCAATCCTGGCCGCCAATTCTCTCCTCCAAGGAGTCCATGAGGAGCCTGTGTTGGGGATGGACCTCATTGCGACCCATTCATGCTTTGAGACACTTTGGGATTTTCTTCTGACTTTGACTCCTGGAAAGGTTTGTGCAATCTCCTCTCAGGCCCTGAGGTTCCAGGGCTCAGCTCCAAATGCACCACAGGGCTCATTGGGATGCAGCAAGTCCTGACAAACCATGGCTCTGCCTTGATTTCCCTCTGCTCTCGCGCAGTTCAGCAGGATGATTTCCTTTTACAGTTATGGAGAAATATTTCAAAGAGCTTCTAAGAAATATGTAAACCTATTGTAAAGGGTGTCTTTTATTGCTGTTCTTATTGTACAAGATGTAATTGTTGCATTCTGTGATAATTTTAATCCAGGGTTTCTCCTAAGGAGGTCTGGCCAGGTCAGTGAAGTTTTACCTTGAGAGCTGACCCAACCTTGCCCCACATTCCCCAACCCCATGTGAGAAATGATTTTTACTTTCAAAAATTTAAATGCCTTATTAAGACCTTATCAAGACCTTATCAAACACAACAGAAGACTGAATAAAGAAAACAATACAGAATCAGAAGCAAAGGATTCAGTCACCATGTGCTCATCTACAAAATGGATGTTCTGTCTTTTATACCTCCAGCCCTTCCCAATGTCTTGTCAATCGACTCCTTCTTCACTGTCCACTGGTGGAGATCACTGTCTCACACCTTGATTGGAGGTCAGGTGCTGCCATAGGAACAAGCCAACCCTCCCAAATGCCCCAGCTACTGAGGCCATCCTGTGATAGCACTGCAAGGGGGAGGGGAAGGATAACTGTACATCTACAAAACTTCTCTTAACATATATTTAATATTCACCCCCTAATTGTGAGAGTCAACCATAGGATTACTCATCTATAACATGCCCCCCTTTTCTTTTTCTGTAAGTCATTTTGCATGAACAATTAAGTAAAAAAATTTTCCTGTCTCTTGAATGAGTCATACCAGCATCTGTTGATGTGGGCAAGGACAGTGGGAACAGGAAAAAAAATCTCAGGTTTTCCTTAGACACACTTATTTGGAATGGGCAAAAGGGCATCCCAGAGGTCCAGTATGGCTTTGACTCCCATCTACCGTGCCTATGTGGCTGCTGCCCATAGTTGGTGCATCTTAGGGGTGAGTACAGAGGCCAACTCGATCCTGCCCTCCAGTCTCTGTTGTATGAAAAGAAAACTGAGGAATTACAGAGGTCTGGAATGGCCTTTTGTCCCTACCTTACCATGCGTACCGAGTAACTACCCACAGCAGGGCTATGGAGCCTTCTTGGTAGCAAACAAAGGGGCCAACCCGGCCTTGCCCTCCTTCCTTTGTCTTATTTTCTTGAAGAAGCTGTCCCATTACTTTTTACAGTCCCTTGTGCACTTCTCCTCAGCAGATGCTGGTAATTCTCACCCATGAAAACAGGAAGACAGTTCTCGAGCTGGTTGGTGGAAGTTTGACTCTGCTTTTTGGGCGTCTTGCTGTTTTTCTGGTTGTCTCTCAGTCTCTGCTTGAGAGTCAATCTTGTTTCACCCAGCCTGGATGTTATAGTCCACTCTTTGGGTTCTTCTCCTGGGCCTTTGACTCTGTTGCCATGAGTCCATCCCCGCTCTGCAGCTCGCATGGCCGATTCGGTGGTGAGCAGTACCTGAAAGGGACCTTCCCACTGAGGAGTTAGAGGCTGATCTCTCCATGGCTTAATCATCACCCAATTCCCCAGGATTAATATTATGGATTCTGAAATCCAGGGTGGTAGTTTGAGGAACTGCCCCTTTATGTCTTAGGTCCCAGGGCCTCTAAGGTTTGTGCTATAGACATCACTTATTTCTTGGCATTGGCTTCCCCTTCCTCATAGGTGGCAGCCTTCTGGGGTGAGGTCAGGAAGGGAAACCTAAACATCATTTCATAGGGTGACACCCCCAGATCTGACCGGGGTTAGGTTCTCATTCTTAATAAGGCCAAAGGAGCACATTTTATCCATGACATTTGGGTTTCAATCATTAGCTTAACTAGAGCTCTTTTAAGAATTTGATTCATTCTCTCAACCCAACGGGAACTCTGTGGATGCCATGGAGTGTGTAATTCCCATTTTAGTCCCAGGGCCTGAACAACTTTCTGCAACATCTTTGATGTGAAATGAGTTCCCTAGTCTGAATCAATCCTGTTTGCCATCCCACATTGGGGAATGATTGATTCTAGAAGTGTTTTACTCACAACACTGGCATTGGCTTTCACAGTGGGTACCACCTCTACCCAATGAGTCACGTGATCTACTATCACTGGCAAAACTTCCACCATTGTACCTGGGGAAGCTTAGTAAAGTCGACTTGGATGTTTAGAAAAGGCTGTAAGGTTTATTCAACATTTGCCTCCCATCTGCTGATCTCCACTTCCCTTCATTATCTTTCTTGGCTCCTGTTTTAAGAAGTTCTTCCTCTTCTGTCCCACTGAATACGAGGACTTTTTGCATTTCTCTCATGGATGTTAATACTATTAGTTTTTCTGTCTCTGATTCAGTTGCATTTTTAGCCTCTAAATCAGCTAAATTGTTCCCTTGTGCCCCTTTTTGATGTCCTTCAACATATACCACCACTACTTCCTCTGGTAATTGTAAGGTTTCTATCTCTTCTAAAAGAAATTTTTTGTGAATCAGTCCCTTTCCCTTTGAATTTAAAGGCCCCCTCTCTTCCCAAATTTTTCCAAAGTTATGCACTGTTCCAAAAGCATATTTTCAGTCTGTATATTTTGTTCCCCTTTTCTGTGCTAACATTTCCAGAGCTTGTTTTAGGGCATACAACTCACACGCTTGGGCTGACCAGTTGGAAGGTAACTTTCCCTTTTCTATGGCCACCAACGCTTCATGCACTGTAGCGTACCCCGATACCCTGTGCCCCTTTATTACCTGTGAAGATCCATTGATGTACAATCGTTTTCCACCTTGGAGTGGTTGATCTGTTAGGTCCTCTCTTCCTTTAGTTTGATAGTTTATAACCTCTAGGCAATTATGTATTAGTTCCTCATCTGGTTCTCCATACAAAAACTGGGCAGGGTTGAGTTGGTTACTCACAATTAGCTCTAAACCATTATCTATTAAGATGGCTTTGTACTTTAGCACTCGTGAATCAGTGAGCCATTTCTCAGCCTTTTTGGCTTAGGATACTTCTAACTGAGTGTGGGGTATATATTTTCAATTTTCAATTTACAATTGACATTGTAAAGGTCAATGTCTTGGTTTGAAAAGGCAGCTGTCTGCCAAGGAAGTTAGGAGCCTCCCATGAAATGGAAAATGTAAACCCCCTCCCTCTGAATTATTATCATTTTGAAATTAAGAGGCTCTCAGGCAAAGATATTGGAATAGGAATAATAGTTCTTTACTAGGAAAATTAAAAATGCAAATTTAACAATACAAACAAACAAACAAACAAAAAAACCCCTACAGACAGAGTCAGAATACCTGTTGGTCGGGTGTTGGTAGCGGTCCAATTGAATGGTGGCTGCAGTGCCCCTGCAGTGACAGGTGTGGTTCTCTTGGAGCAGGGATCCTGTAGAAGGGTGTAGTTTTCCTCTGAAGGTCCAGTGGTGGTGTAGATGGGCCTGATCTTTCTCTGGGAATCCTGCGGGGAAGAAAGCTGCTCCTCTGGGAATCCAGTGGGGAAAAGGCTGTTCCTCTGGGAATCCAGTGGAAAGGCTGTACTGGTGTCCCAAAATCTCAGATTATATCCAGGTAGGAATGCTTGTCTCCTCCCTCTGGGTGGAGCATCTCACAATGTGATGATGTAATTTTTATCAGTCATGCAGTGACACTCAGTGGCCCATTGACAGATGTCTCCCCAGAGGGAGGATTGGTTGTGGGAAAGATAAATAAAACTGCCTAATTAACAGAAGATAACTGCCCCACCTCTTAAGATAGGAATTGAATACAACCCCAGCTACGTCTTTCAACTTTAGACATTTACAAAAGCTGCCATTTTAAGTTCTAACTGAGTTTGGCCTCCCTAGGTTTTTTTCTACATGCTCTAGCAGCCCCCTTAAATATTTCCTGAGAGACCTGACCCTCCTTCCAAAGATGATACATCCTCTTTTTATTCTTAAGTTCCTCCAAAACCTCCTTGCCCATCCCAGGCTGGATGTTTGCCTCATCAACTTGTCTTTTGGCACACAGGGACAGTCTGTTCCTGTGCCCTCAAGATCACTGTTTTGAGGCACACCCACCCTTCCTGAACTCCTTTGTTTTTAAAGAACTCTGAATAAGTCTCCTAAACAGGCCAAAGTCTGCCCTCTGGAAGTCCAATGTAAAAGCCTTATTGATGTTCCTCCTGACTCCACCAAATATTGAGAACTCTATGATTTCACGATCACTGTTCCCCAAGCAGCCTCCAACCACCACATCTCCCACCAGCCCATCTCTACTTGCAAACAACTGATCTAACACAGTCCCTTCCGTGGTGGGCTTACCCTTCACCTGCAACAAAAAGTTGTCTTCCACAAACTCTAAAAATTTTTTGAACTGCCTCTTTTCAGCTGTATTGATTTCCCAACAAATGCCTGGCAGGTTGAAATCACCAACAAGAACAAGAGCTGATGATCCAGAAACATTCTCTACCTGTTTATAGAATAAGTTGTCCATCACTTCTTCCTGGTTGGGTGGACAATAACAGACTCCCAGTAGGATGTCAGCCTTGTTGGCCTTCCCCCTAATTCTCACCCATAGGCATTCAACATTCATCATCATTAGTTTCAATACCTATGGTGTCCAAAGCCTCCCTAATATAAAGGGCCACCCCTCCACCTCTTCTCCCTTTCCTGTCTCTCCTGAAGAGCTTGTAGCCATCCAGTGCAGCGCTCCAGCCATGTGAGTCATTCCACCACGTTTCCCTGATGCCAATTACATCACAGCTTTGCTGCTGCACCATGGCCTCCAGCTCTTCTTGTTTGTTACCCATGCTGCGTGCACTGGTATACATGCACCTCAGCTGGGCTGCTGATTTCAGCCCTAACTCAGGCTTGCCACCCTTGGGCCTGCTTCCAGACCTGCCAGCTGCATCCCCTTCCCCCTTCAAACCTAATTTAAAGTCCTCTCAAGAAGTTCTGCCAGTTCATGAGCAAAAAATCTTCTGCCTTTAACAGAGAGATGGATCCCATCTGGTTCCAGTAGAGCAGGTGCTGTAAAAGTTGCCCCGTGATCAATGAATCCAAAATTCTGCTGATGACACCAACCATTGAGCCACTTGTTAATAATGTGAGCTCTCCTATTACTTTCACCATTTTTCTCAGCCACCAAAGGGCCTGAGGAAAAGACTACCTGTGTCCCTGTCCTATCAACCACTTGTCCCAGCGCCCTAAAGTCCCTTTTAATTGTCCTGACATTCCTCTTTTCAATCTCATCACTGCCAGCCTGGAACATCAGCAGTGGGTAATAATCAGAGGGCTGAATCACCCCAGGCAGTCTCTCAGTAATATCCCATATCCAGGCCCCAGGGAGGCAGCAGACCTCTGTGCTCTGTGGGGTGGGTCTGGTTGACATATGGGGCCCTCTGTTCCCCTCAGAAGGGAGTCACCCACCATGATTACCCTTCTTTCCTTTTGGATGTTAGAGGTGACAATCCCTCTCACAGATCAATCATAATTGGCAGGTTCACTGGGCAGATAATTTTCTTCTAAATCATTTGGCTGATGCTCCAGATCCAAGGGCTCATACCTATTCTGAAGTGGACCTGGCTAGGGGATGAGGATTGGGAGGAGTTTTTATTAATACTTATTGATAAAAGGAGTTTTTTGTTAATACTATAATTATTAAGGGCCCCTTTCCTCAAGCAGGGACCCAGTTCCAGTCCCCTTCATCTACCAAGCATTCTTCTATTGCCTGACAGTGGAAGGCAGAGGAGTCCTCTGACCCTTGGTGGGCCTCCCTCAAGGATGGAAGGGCAATCCACTGATCTATTTCCCTTTCACTTTTTCTGATACTCCTTATTCTTTCAACTTCCTCTCTAAGGTCAGCCACCAATGTGAGAAGATCATCCACCTATTCACACCTCAGGCAAGTTCCATCCTCAACCCCCCTGAAACCACAGAGAAGCTCAAGCACTCCACACAGGAATGAGTCTGTCCAGACACATCCTTTTTGGAGGGTTCCATTTGATTACACAGATTTGCACTAACTAGGGGTTTTGATCATGTGAAGACCATTACTAACAGAAACTCTGGAACCAAACAACAAAAACACCGACAGCAACACACAGCAAACCTTTTGAACAGGGGACTCCTGGAAACCTGCAACCCTGCCGGTGTGAACTGCTGCGCAAATACCATGCCACACCCTCAAAGCCGTGCCACGCCCCTGTTTGCCCACAAACTGCCCTGCCATGCCCCTGTATACCCTGTCAGAAAATAAACCAAATTATATCTATCAAACATGTAAACCACCTACAATGAACTCAGCACATGTAATGTTACATAATTTTACTATTTCTGACCCATAAATGAGAAATCCTATCAATTAATTGTACCCTTACCTCTAATCTGCAATATGCCACATAGTTATGACAAAGACACAAGAGTTTCTTACCCCTCAAGGAGATGGAAATTTTTTATTAAATGTAGGCACAGGGTAAAGAGACTCAAAGCTGGGCACAGGATATGAGGTGTGACCTCACCACTGCCCAGCACAGAGGGACAATCAGAGCCCTGGTCCTGCTGGCCACATTATGGCTGACACAGAATACCAGGATGCCCCTGGCATATACCTGACCATAATTCCACCCTTCCCCACCCACCCTATGAAATAATGAATGGACATTTTCCTTGGCCCTCCTTTGTTATTAATATTTTTTTAAAAAACGCACTTTCTATAGCCTTTCACAATAGCCATCAGATTGAGTTCAAATGGAGCTTTTGATGATCTTTCTATGAGAGGTCAGGCCTGAGGGCTGGGACCCAGGGTGGGCTGGGTGGGAAAAGCTCTTTGGCACTTTGGCTAAGGGCTTCCTTGGGGATGTTTAAGGGAGGAACACAAGGTGGAACAAGACAGAGCTGCAGAACACTGAGAGAGGAACAAGAGCTGGCAAAGTTGTGGGGCAAAGGCATTAAAAAGGCCTTTGTGCCCAGGGGCATCAGCATGGAAACCTCCAGGCCTCTGGGAGAAAGGGCAGCCATGCCCACCAGGCCTTTGTGACCTGCGGTGACATCGGGCCCAGAGGCCATTGTGACCCGGGTGCATGTCATGGGCCTTGGGGCTGCCAATCCCTGCAGTGGCCACTCCCAGGAGAGCAGCTCTCTGAGGAGGCAGCAGCTTCTCTGGAGGCAGCAGCTCCCCTGGGCGGTTGTGGCCAGTGTTCACCACAATGTGGAAGAAGGAGGAAGTGAATGCCCACGGCCAGCCCCATGAGGGGCAGCCACTGCTGTACCGGTGGCAACAGATGAGGGACAGGGATGGAGGGACAGCCTGCAGTGGGACCTGGGGGAAGCCCTGGGGCAGAGAGAGCCAGGCCTGGCACCAGGCCATGCTCTGCGGAGGGGACAGCACTGGGATGGCCCAGGCACAGCAATGCCCAGAGGCAGCGAGCCCAGCTGGGAACCCGGCCCGGCCTGGCTGCTGTGGCCAGCACCTGCCTTGGGGCCAGGCCCGGGCCTGATGGGGAACACCGTGCCCACACAGCCAGCTCCATCCTGTGCCTCCTCCTGCTTCCCACAGGTGACCCACAGGCAGCCACAGGCGGCACCTCAGGCCACCTGGATGACCATCACGCCCATTCCTGGGCCCACTCTGTTACCCAAACCCATCCGGTCCCAGAGCCCCACCTGGTCCTGCACACACAGGGGCAGCCAGGAAGGTGGGCGCTCAGTGCCCCACAGCCATGTCACAGGGCCACAGAGATTCTCCGTGTCAGACTTGCCACCTCTCCACGGCCCTAAGGTGACACTGGCACCTCCAGGCCAGCTCAGTGGTCAAATGTCCAGGGTGTCCACTGACAGTGCCAAGCTGCCCCCTCTGCCAGCAGCACCTGCAGCAGCAGCCTCTGGATCCTCTCCCAGAGGCACAGCCTGTGCTGTGGGCCCCATGGCCCGGGGCCAGCCAGAGCGTGTGCCACCTTCTCCATGGGGCACTCTGGCTGCAGGCAGAGCCCAGGGAACGCCTTCCCTGGGGAGCAGAACGGAAGGGCTCTGGCAGGGGTCAGGGGCAAGGCAGGGCCACCGCCTGCCCCCCGTGACACCTGCACGTGGCGCGCCGCTCCGCACTGGGGCCCGGCCGGCCTGGAAGCACCTGGGGCGCTCTGCGAAAGAGGGGGGCATTGAGGTGCAGGAAGGGCATGGTGGCCGCACCTACAAAGACCTTTTTGGAGGCCTCAGCCCACACCTGTCAGAAGACAAGTCTGTCATGTCCACCTGCAGTCACAAACAGTCAAGTGCCCACCAAGAGGTGGATGCAGAGCCCCAGGAGCTGCCCAGTGCTTCCAGCTCAACCAAAGGCTCCACAGAAGAGGCAGCAAAGTGCTCTGAGCTCCCTTCCCCTGCCCAGTTGGCAGAGCAGAGCTCTGTCTCTGGAAACTCGCAGCCCTGGGACACTCCTGTCAAGGGGCTGGAGGAAAAACAAGAGGAAAAGCTCCCAGAAGCACAGGCTGCAGGACAGTGGGACAGCGACCTGCAGAGTTTGTGGCTTGCCCTGCTCTTGAAGGAGAATGAGGTAGAGGCAGAAGCTTCTGCCGTGGCTGGAGATCCCTGTGACAAGGGCCACAGCAAGCTCTTCCTCACATCAGAGCCTGAGGAAAGCTCAGGCTTCTCAGGTTCTCCGTTCTCTGAAGACCCCTGTGAGCAAAGGGCAACTGGTCGGCCAGCCAAGCATGCTGCACTTCACAAGCAGCTGTGCATGGGGCCTGAGGATTTGCTACAACTTAGGAGAGAAAAGAGAGAGGAGCTGGAGAAGCTGGAGGAAGAGAAAAGGCATACAGAGTTCTTTGGAGACACCTCCTCTTCCATAAGCAATGAAGAAAGCTCCATGATGTCCAGCTATGACCTCAGGGATCCATCAGGTGCCACCCTGGAACCAGCTGTAGATCCCTTGGTGCCACTCAGCTCTTGCTGTGTGACCAGAGATGTCACAGCAGAGACACAAAACTGCTCACTGCTTGTGTCTCCTGAGCTGTTTGCAGACTTGTGCTCTGACTCTGAGGACTCACCGTGCCTGGAAACTCTGCTGAAAGAGCTTCTGGAGAAGGAAGAGCAAGAAGCAGCAAGAGAGAGGGACAGAGAGGTAGAGAGCCCATTGTCACTCCCATTGCGAGACCGAGAGTTAGAGCCAGTGCCTACGTCGCCAGACAGTGACCTCAGCGACCAGGGGCACAGCGAGCCTCTCCACAGGGCTTTGCTCAAAGACCCAAATGTGTCTGTGGGTTGTGCCCTGCCTGCTGACCCTGCGGAGGAGGCAGAAGAAGCAGGCATGGAGGCTGGCCGTGCCCAGGCCGCCCCTGCCCAGGCAAAGCCCTGCGGGCAGGAGCCGCCGGCAGGAGCTTGCCCGGAGCCTGCCCAGCCCCTGGCATGCAGCGTTCCTGCCCGCCCCGCTGGCAGCGCAGCCGTCCCGCAGCCCCCGGTCCCGTGGCCACGGCGCTCCATGGCCAGGACGGCCCGGCGGGTGCTGTGCCGCCTTTTCTCCTTCAGCTGCCTCAGGGGGCAGCCAGAGCAGTGAGCCCGGGGCCTGCACCAGGACGATGCCCAGAGACGCCGGCTCCCCCTGAGCACGCCCAGCTCCCGGGGGCAGCGGCCGGTCCCAGAGCCGCTGGCAGCAGGGACAGACCAACCCTGGGCACACGCCCATGGATGGGTGGGTGGTGGCCAAGGCAAACACTTGCCAAAGGTAGGTCCTGCTGCTGGCCCCAGCCCCTCAGCCCCAAGCCAACAGCAAGGCAGCCTGGTCAGGCAGAGCCGGCTGAGGAAGGATGACAGCGCTGCCTCGTGCACTCTACAGAAGCTGACTTTGGGCCTGCGCTGCATTGTGGGGGTGCATCCCCACCCTGCCCCCAGGGAGGGGGGTTTGGGAGCTGAGAAATGCTCCTTGGGCCTCAGCATTGCAGGTAAATGAAAGCAAACCCATTCTCCTTTCACAGGGCAACTAGGAAAGTGCCTCCCTGGGTGCCCTTAAATAGAGTGGAGAAAGGTGTAAACCCTGGATGGATGGCCTGGGGTCCTCACATCCACAAGAACCACCGGGACCCCAGTGCAGAGAAGCAAAGGGTGAGGAGGGACTGATGGGCACTGCTGGAGACAAGAGTCTTGTACTGTCCACTGTTTGATCTCTTCCCCAATCCACCCCACCCTCACTTTTCCCTCTCTTTCCTTCTCACTCTCCTGTTTCCAATCTGCTTCAATTTCTCTACCCCACATTTATTGTTAAATAAAATCCCTGGTTTTGACTTTGGTAGATGATCTCCTTGGCACCTTAATTCAATCAGAGCCATCTCTCCATAATCGAATCTTCAATGCTGGTGAAGAGTGGAAGAGTCTGGACTTTAGGCTGAACTTGGAGCCCAGCCTGACCCAGTGTGTGGATTTATATTTTGTGCTGCATGTCATGACAGATTTTAGTTCCTTAGGGAAATGCCCCTACCTAAAAAATTCCCTCTTGGAGCCTTGCTCAAAGCCATTTGGAAGACAGCTGGAGATAGAATTGTCTTTAGAGATCATGTGGCAACCCCCAAATGTGAGAGGATCTGCTCTTCCTGTGCTCCACACTCATTAGGCAGTTTCTCCTGGAGGTGCAGAGCTGCATTTTTGGTGTCCGTGACTCCTGCCAATTCTCCTCCAGAAGATGGCAGGAGGCTGGATTTGCTCTGCAATGTCTTTTGGCACTGACAGCAAGCTGGGCATGTTATTTACAGAGGTTTATTGTGGCAGTGCAGGGAGGGCTGAGGGACATTTGCCTGTGAATAGCAGCAAAATTTAAGACTCTGCTGTGTTTTATTTATGGCGTGTTTCCAGATGCTGGGCACAGAAATAATTTGCTTAATAAATAATACAAATAAACAGACATCCAACGCCTCGTGCTTGCAGCCCATACAGCCACACACAGAGCCACAGCCTGCCAGGGAGCTGGAGGCTTTGCAGCAGTTCTGCTTTCATGGAATCCTTCAGGTTGGAAAAGACCTTCAAGATCATCAGGTCCAATTTTTGACTGAATCCCACCACATCCACCAAACCAAGTGCAGTGCCTACTCATTTTTGAGCACTTGAGGGATGATTATCTCCACTATTTCCCTGGGCAGTCCATTCTAATGCTTAACCATCCTTTCAGTGAAGAAATCTTTCATAATATCCAACCTGGACCTGCTGTGTCACAGCTTGAGGCCCTTTCTCCATGTGCTTTTCTTTCCTGGGAGAAGAAACCAACCCTGACCTCACTCAGCCTCCTTTCAGTGGCTGTAGAGAGCAATAAGGTCTCCCCTGAGCCTCATTTTCTCCTTTTTGAGGTCTTCCTCAATCCATTACTGTAATGAGTGACCAAGGCCTGGACAATTCCTTTTCCAGCTGTTTTCCTCTCTTTCCAGAGCCCCATCAAGTATCCCAGGGCACAGTGAACAGCTCGTGACCCCCAGTGCTGGATGATGTGATTTCAGTATATTTAGGCATCAGAATTAACCTTGGGGAAATTATTCTGAGCACTAAAATCTGAGAATTTTAGTTTACATTGTCAAGCATTGGAACAGGCTTCCCAGAGTAGTGGTGGAGTCACCATCCCTGGAAGTGTTCAAAGGGGGTGTGGATGAGGACAGGGTTTAATGGTGTTGACAGTTCGACTGGATGAACTTGGAGCACTTTTCCAACCTTTGCAATTCTGCAATTCCATGATTTGGGTGATCTCCCAGGTCCCTCTGCCCCGGCTGCAGAAGTGATGTGTGGAGTCACCTCGTTGGCCTGGTCTTTGGTTCCTGGAGCTATTTTAGGTGTCCCAAAGTGTCCAGTGGGCTGTAGGAGGGAATGGGGCTCCTCTTGGCTCCCTGTCCTGTTAACCAGCAATATGTAAATGCATAGATTGGTTGACTAAAGTTTCAATAAATTCAGTGCCAAGGCAGCTGAATCACACTCAGGCTGTAGAGAACTGGATGATCTTGAAGGGTTTTTCCAACCCAAACCATTCTGTGATTTATTTCACCCTAAACCAGACGTGCACTTTGTCAAGTGATTCACACTCTAAACTCTATTCAGTTTGTTGATTAATTGTCTTTAATTGATGATAATTAAATCAAGATGAATAAATAACAGACACCCAAATTATGCAGATGAATCCCAGTCTTCTCCTGTGCCTCAGTTTCTCCACAGGAAGAATTTAATAAATTTTTATCTTGTAAGGCTAAATAAAAATATCAGCATATCCAACAGTAGAGAAAATGAGGTCATATTGGTCAATATTCCTCTGTTATATCTTCATGGTTTGAAATGACTCGCTGGGAGAAGACACCAGGCCTGGCTAAGACCTTTCTTCTTCTATTTGAGGTAAATATTTAAAAAGATCTAAAAAATGGAGGAATATTCAGCATTGCCTTGGGCTGGCACAGGAGGGGGAGATTTCCCCCTGGAGGGGGGATCCTATTGCAGTTGTTGCATTCAGGCAGCTGCAGATCCCTCTGCAGGCTTTGGCTGCACAGCAGCTGGAAATGCAAGTCCAGGAGCTCTGTCCATGGCCAGCCCCAGCAGGTGACAGCAAGGACAGGGCCCTGGCAGCTCCAGGACATTTGCAGGGAGCACCTTCAGCAAGCGCTGGGGGCTGGGACTGGGTGCAGAAAATGCCCTGGGGGTCTCTGCAGCCAGGCTAAAGGAACAAAGTTTTGTTATGAATAAGAAGCTTGACTAGGCCAATATTCAAGCAGCAATCAATTTATTATTTAATATGGTAAAGTATGAGCAATACAGCACTGGGTACAGTGGGGAATTTTTCCCTCCAACTGCACACCGATAATTGAGGGTTACAGGTATTTATAGGGGTACTCATCAGTTTTTTTCAACAGTTTCTATTTCCAATTTTTACTCATCAGCAATTTTTATTCCAAATTATTACATCACAATTCTATACACTATTGTGATTTGAATCTCTCAGGATGTATTTTCAAAGGAGTATCCCCAGATGGTGATGGTCCAGTTTCCAAAAGAAGAAAGACGAATCCCATCTGGTGGAGTCCAGCTCCCCAGATGTGGGTCCACCTTTTAATTGCAGAGACTATAAATCTAACAACAGTGATGTCCAGCTTCCCTTTGGTTGAAACCATAAATCCTTGAGGTGATGGTCATCTTCCTTTCTCAAACTCTTTTTCTCTGCTTCCATAAAGTGTGAGATAAGCATATTTCCTATATATATATTCCAAAGCTATAGTTTCAAGGATACAAGCAATATTCTAAAATTATACTTCAAAAGGTTATTATTGCAGAGCTTTTTTATGGATTAAATGCAAGCAAAAAGCAACATCCTTAACACCTTAATTCCAATGCTCCTAAATCAACCAGGGTTAATTAAAAACAAAAGATAGGTTCAAAAGCCTTTTTCCACGCTTTATTTTCCTCAATTATTATTAGAATTCGCAACTATCCCATTGTCGATGTCCACACATTTCACATTCGCAAGTACACACTTCACCTGTTTGCACCTGACACGAAACACAGCTTTGCATCTCACAATGGTAGCAGCCAAAGAGGATCCACTCTGGTGGGCTGTACTCCAGTGCTCCTATGGGACACGGGTGCAGCTCATCAGGCCCATGCTGCTCCCTCCCTCCCTGCCAGCTCCCGTTCCACAACAACCAGCCCCTGCCCTGCCAAAAAGCAACTTGGCTGCAGCTGGCTGAAGATGGATTCCCCCTCCTTCCTTCCCTCCCTCTTGCCCCTCTGCCAGCCAAAAGGGGAACCTCTGCTGCCTGTCTGGGCGCCAGCTTCGGGCTCACCTGACATCCAGGTGTAGAACATGTCCTGGAGGATCGTGCCGCACCCGAAGTCGATGAGCTTCGCCTCGCCCATGGCCAGGTTGATGAGGACGTTCTCGGCCTTGATGTGGCTGTGCAGGACGCTGCGGCTGCTGCAGTGCTGCACGGCCTCCAGCACCTGGCAGAACAGCCCCCGCGCCACGGGCTCCGTCAGGAACCGCTGCTCGTGCAGGAAGTACCAGAGGTCCTGACAGCGCTGCGGACGCTCCATGACCAGCGCGAAGCCCTTGGGCACCTCGAACCAGTCCAGGAACTGCACAATGCTGCAGAAGCCAGGCTGTGACACCTTCCACAGCAGCGCCAGCTCCAGGGGCACAAGGGCGCCCTTGCGCTGCGGGGGGACTGCAATGCCGTCAGTGGGGCCGATGTTGCGCCATGCCTCGGGCAGCCCCTGCCCGGCCCTGCCGTGGCTCGCCATGGCCTGAGGCGCTGCGCAGCCCCCGCTCACTCCATGCTCGCTCCCCTCACAGCGTTCCAGCTGCTGCCCTGCCAGGCCTTGCCTCAGTCCTGCCCAGCACGCCCCGCCAGCTCCTCCCGCTGGCCCCGCTCACTCACCAGCCGCGCCCACTCCGAGATGTGCTCCCGGGATACTCTCTTGCTGGCTGCCTGTGAGCCAAGGCGAGCGGCGGGCTGAGCTCGTCGCCCACCGCCCGCCGCCACTCTCTGACCCGGCCCCGTCTCTTACCGGGGTGCCGTCAGTGAGCTGGCTCCCGGAGTAAACGCTGCTGCAGCCGCTGGTGCCCAGGAGTGGGCCCTGCCGGTAGAGCTGCTCTAGGGGAGGCCTCTCTGCCCGTGCGGGCGGCCCTGCGCTCCCGCTCTTCTGCCCAGGGCACCCACCCACCTGGCACGCTGCTGCTTGCCGAGCCGCCCCAGGCTGCAGCGGCTCGGGGCCGGCGGCCGAGCTGGCGAGAGGTGGAGCTCAGAGCGGGGAAGCTGCCGGCCACGCTGTCGGCCATGGGGCAGGAGCCAGGCGGCAGCGGGGCGGCTGCAGGCAGAACCGCGGCAGGGGCTTCGTTCGGGGCCGGGGCCCTCACCAGGTGCAGCCAAAAAACCGTGCTGCTCCGCCAGCACCAGAGCGAGTGGCTCTTCCAGTGGCGCCACAGCCAGGACAGAGAGACCCCGGCTGAGGCGGAACAACAGCGGACCGGGCAGGGGCGGGCACGGGGCGGCCCCGCCAAGGGGCGCCTTGTGGGACGCGGCATCAGCCGGGCTGGGAGAGGCGGAACACGGACGGCATGGGATGGGACGGGATGGGAGTAGAGTGAGTGTGAGAGGGAGAAGGGGATGGGGAGCGAGTGAAAAGTCGAGCGGAAAACCAATTGAGAGAAGCACTGCTAATGCTGCCACTGCTGCTGCTGCTGCCGCTGCTGCTGCTGCTGCCGCTGCTGTGGAGCCGCTGTAGCTCGCAGCCGTTCCTCCATTGCCCCCACGAACCCAACGGAGGAGCCGCCGCGCACCCTGAGGAACGAGAGAGAGAAACAAACAAATCACACCCCAAAGTAATTCCTATTAGAGAAGTAACCAAATAAAACAATGTAGCAATAAAGAAGAGTGTTGGCTTGTGGCTTCTTTCTTCTTTGCATGAGACGAAGCATTTCATGGGGAAGAATTTCCTCTTCTGACAATTTTGCCAGAGTGGACAGGAGCAGAGCATTTAATTTTCAAGTAGAAAAGGGAAATCGTATCAGTAACATCATCTCTTTTCATCATCTGTTGACATAGTTGCAGGTTGCCAAAAGACATGGTTTGCAGTGTGGAACTTGGGGCCAAGTTTCTTTTTCTGCCAGAGGATGAGGAGGGGAAGAATCCCAGAATCATGGAGTTGTGGCATGGTTTGGCTTGGAAAGGATCTGAAAAATCCCATAGCTGCAACCCCCCTGCTGTGGCTGGGGACCCCTTGCACTAGACCGACTTGTCTAGAGCTCCATGCAGCCTGGCCTTGAACACTGTCAGGGATGGGACACGCACACCATCTCTGGGCAACCTGTTCCAGGAGAGTCTTTTTTCTGAATCCCTTACCTAAACCGACTCTCTCTCCATTTGAGTCCATTCTCCCTTGTCCTGTCTTTGCCTGCCCTTGTACTAAGTCCCTGTCCAGCTTTCTTGTAGGTTGCCCTCAGGTACTGGAAGGCCACAGCTCGATCAAGTCTAAATCTCTTTCCCAGGCTGAAGAAGCCGAGCTGTGTCAGCCTTTCCTTGCAGGAGAGGAGCTGCAGCCCCGGCACCATCTGAGTGTCCCTGCTGGGCCCCTGCTGCAGCGTGTCCACATCCTTGCCGTCCGTGCCGGGAAGCCCGGCAGAGCCGGAGGCAGCGCTGCAGGTGCAGGGTCAGCGGCGGGGAGGAGACCCGGCCCTGGCAGCGGCTCTGGGAGCAGCGATTGGCGCTGGGCCGCCCGCACTGCAGAGAGCCGGGGCCCTTGTGCCTGCCCTTGTGCCCAGGGCGCCTTTCCCCACCGCCTGCCCGCCCGCCCACTCGGGGGAAATGCCCCCTGTGCCGCCCCTCAGGGCCGCCCCTCGCCGCTGCCCCGGGGGCTCCCGGCACCGGCTGGAGGGCCCCAGGCCTCGGCCTCACCATGCTCAGCCCAAGGCCTGGAAAAGCAGATTCAAACACCCACCCAGAAAGTGCCCCAGGATTCCAAGGTCAATCTTTTCTCTACAGCACGGGTTTGCTATCAGAGGCTGCACGGGATTATAAAATCACCAGGAGAAAAGAGCATGAACAAGTTCTGCTTTGGCAGTCCCTCAAGGCCTTGACGGAGAGGGTTTGTGGTTCTTACTCGCTCACAGGGACACACAGAAAGTATGAAATGGTAAAAATAGTCCAAACCCCTTAGAACTTGGAAGGAAAACCTGAGGCACTGGCAGCTAGCACCTCAGAAACACCTGGTTTTGCTCCTCTCTTGCACCTGAGATCTTCCTGGGCAGGGGCAATTCTTCCAATTGCATCAGCGTGGCCATGGCTAGAAAGGGCAGGGAGCAGATGGATTTAGCTTCTCCTGCCAGCCCTGCTGGCCAGCTTCTTCTGAAGCCCTGCTGGCCAGTTGTCATTTGTGTGCACTGAGGATTCCATTTCAGACTCTGAACTGGCGCAGCTGCTCCTTGGGCGCTGCTCGCACGCAGGCGCAGCGGTGCTGCGGCAGCTGTCCCGCACACAGGGAGGGCTCTGGAGCCTCCCTGGGGCCGCCAAGGAGCGCAGGAGGGAACATGCCCGGGATCTGGTGCAGAACCATGGGGCTGGGGGGATCCTTCGGTCTCTTTCATGGGAGAGGGAGCGGGGCAGATGGAATCAAGATGAGACAGGGATCAGACAGCCCCACACCAGGCAGCGTTTTCTCCTCTGACAGCTCCTCTGAGCTGAGCGAGCTGGTGAAGCCTGTAGAGCAAATGAGATCAGGGAGTGAGGGAAAGGCTGGCTGAGAAGGAATCAGATAAAGCCTGTGTGGGCATTTCTCTTTCCTAGGGGCTCCTGGGGAGACAAAGGAGACAAGAAGGATGTCCCATCCCACGACATTTCCTGGGATATGCTTTGGTGGTGACCTTGGCAGTGTTAGTGGTCTCAGGTTATTGGGAGGACTCTATGATCTTGAAGGTCTTTTCCAGTGGAAACAGTTCTGCAATTCTAAACTTCCATTCCTGCTTTTGAAGGATGCACTCCCAAATAGACCCACATTTGTGTTTTTAAGAAATTTAGCATCTACCTTTCCTTGAAAGTAATAGAAATCAGGCTTTAAATGCTCTCGAAACACTTGAATTCCTTGATCTTAAGCTGTGTGTTTGAATTGAGGTGCTTTTGTACAGAAAGGTCTGACCATGGGATAAATGCAGGCAATTCAGCCACAATGGCTCTTGTTTCATCTGCTTTTCTTCCTTTCCCCATGGGTGGCCGATTTGGGAGTATTTGTCTTGTACTTTGAGTTCCTGCTCAGACTTGCTCCTGCATGTACTGTAAAGTCTTATCTACCCGTTTCTGCTGAAACATGCTTGCAGACTGGTGGGAATTGCTAGAGACAAAGTATTGGAATGTTATCCCAATATTACTGGGTGGAATGTGCCTGGGCTCGTCTGACCCTGGCTGCTGGGCCAAAGGTGGCAGCTGTGGTGTTTCACCTCAGAGACACCTTTGGCTGGCTGGAAGTTGCAGTTAGGCACTCGGAACAAGTCCAGGCATGGTAAAACTCAGTTTACCTCTGATGGAAAGGCTCCAGGCTACGTGAAGAGGAAAAGGAGATGGATTCTGCAGAGGGTTTAATCCAGAGTTTATTCCAGGGTCACAGATGTCTGAATCTTGGTAACAGTTCCACAGAATCCCAACCACACGGTCCTGTCTCTTTTTAAACCTGGGGAAAGGGGGAGGGGAAGGGGTAGGTGAGCCACCAACCAGGTGGGAGGGGGGGAAGGCTCAGGGGACAATGACACTTGGACGAGCCAATGACCCCAGGGCTGAGGGGCTTCTTTTGAACTGCACCAACCAGACAACGGCCTTGCTGGAATGTTAAAATTGACTGACAGCACTTAGCAAGGAGGCAAGGGGGAGGGGAAGGGAGAAGGTATTGCCACACCTGGGAGCTGAAACAGGAAATGGCATCACACTGCAACAACAAAGCTTACAAACCAGGCCCCAGTATGATTAGCCCAGTGTCCCTGCCTAAATCCAGGTATGCTTGTATTAAAAAGGAGCAAACTATTCTAACTCACTTACTTGCCTCCTCCCCCACTCCTCTTTTTTTTTTTTTTTTTTGGCAGCTCTTGGGGAATCCTGTGTGCCATTCCAACTCTTTGTTATCAAATGTGTGAAGGCATGGTGCTGCTGCAGCAGCAGCCTGAGTTCAGTGGGAACATGTCCAAAGCACTGGGTCCCACAGCAGTGGGCACGGTGAGAGACTTGCCTCTGCTGCCATGGCCATCCAGCCTGGGGAGAGCAGCTGCTGGGGCTTCCCCCATTCTGCCAACAGCAGTCTGCCTCCAGCATGTGGACTGTATGGCCATGATTTTGCCAGAATGTGGAAAATACGTTGTTTGAATGTATTTTGATGGTGTCTGACATCACCTGACTGGAGCAGTTTGGTGGGCAGGATGCCCTGTGGGCAGGGCCATGGCAGGGATGGGTGGCTGCACTGGCACTGGCACTGGCAGTGTTATTTTCCCAAGCAGGCTCCTGGTACATCTGTGGGGGAGGGCACCAGCAGCTGTATCAGCCCAGCAAGCAGCAGCACATGGAGGAGACCCTCATCTGCAAAGAGCCTTTCAGCCCCTTTGCTCCCCCATGGCAGCACAAGATCATTCCACTGCAGGGGAAGGGCTGCTGCAGGCTGGAGACTCCTGCAGCCAGGCCTTGTTGCAATCTCCTTGCTGCAGCTGTGCCTGGAGGATGTTGGCCTGCAGCAGCACTGCAGATGCCCGGGAATGCTGCGGGGCTCAGAGAGGCAGAGTGTGTGCAAAAGCTGCATTCAAAGCGCTGATGGCGAGACCCTGGAGCCGCTGGCAAGGGCAGCAGCTCTTCTTCATTCCGTGCAGGTGAGAGCCCAGCCTTGGAGCCTGTCCCTGGGGACAGGGAAATGCTCTGAGGGTAGGTTTGAATTTTCAGGGACAGTCCAAATGAGAATTGCTTTTAGGCAGGTGTTGTAATGTTGGTTTTGGGTCTGTCTGCAGGAAAGAAAGCAGGAATAAATCCCTTGAGCAACAAAGGAGAACTCGGCATGGCAAATTTACACCCTACAGATACACTGATCATATCAGCCCACTGAATACTGGGGGCATCTAATGCAGAGTGCAAAGCTTCTTTGAATAGATAGGAGAGATAAGACTTGAAGAAATGATTTTGTGGATGCAGAAAAGGGGATCAGACCCACGGGTTCCATGGCTCAGGCTTAGTTCTGCCAAATCAAGCATGATTAGTTTTATCTTTTCTGTTGAGTGTATTTCAGAATGACCTGCCTATTGTGATGTTTCTGTTAAGAAATTTGGAATTGTCAGGAACTGCCAAGATCAGAAATATTTTGAGGCAGATCATGTCTATGTTGGGCTTGGGTGTCTCTGAAATAAAGAAAGCAGGGAATAAAGCCATGGAACAATGAAGCAGAGCAAAAGTGGAACGTTTGGATGGTCACTTTGTTCCCTACAGCTATTGGCCAGTTGAATTATGGGGTCATCTACTGGGGAGTGCAAAGCTTCTTTAACTTCCACCTCCTGGTGCCATTTTTTGTGTCCCACCACTTGGTTTGATGTGAAGACAAAGAAACAAAATCCCCCACCAACAAGCTGCAACCCAGAACTGAGTGGGAATTACAGAAATAAAGGCCTTGAAAAGTAGCTTTGGAAAGGGTCTATATCCTAGACAGTGTGAAAGCCTCAGGCCTGGCCAGGCTGGGCTTAGGGTTGGCTGCCCTTGGGAGGGGAATGGAAGAGGATGGAGTTGGGCTGGGGTTTTGCAGCCATGGAAACGAGAGAACCATGGTGAGCGTGTCACAAAGGGGCAGCCCCAGGCTGGGCTGGTGCAGGTTGTGCTTGACACGGCCCCAGCAGCAGCAGACGCGTCCGGCTCTGCCTCTCTGTGCCGAGCGCTGGCGATTGGAGTTACCCGGCCTCGTTCAAAGGCTGGGCCCAAGCTCCCGGCGCTGACTGCTCTGAGAGCGTTCCCAAATTCCAACCCAGGCACTTCTGCCAGGCAGAGGCACAGGTTCAAACATGGATTTTACTGGAAAAGGAAAGACCCCTGAAGGAAAAGGTGAGGATAGAAAGGAGCTGAAAGGCTGAAGCCAAATGGAAAACAAATCCCACCAGATTTCAGAGAAAACTGGTCTGTGGTGGTCAGTGCTGGCTCTGTGTCAGAGTAGGTGGCTGACAGCTACAGATGATCCTGCAAGGATGCCCTGAGGCATCACAACATTCTATCATTAGTTTGCTCTGCTTTCCCCTTTTTGACAGTGGCCAAATCACTCATACTGTCAGCCAGGACAGAGACTGTGGCCACAGCTGACCACAGATTGGACATGGTCATGAGATGCAAGTCCTGTTGCTTTCTTTGCCATCAACGTTAGGTCTCACTACAGATAAATTTCCCATTCTTCCTCTGCTCGCTGGTTGGGCCCAACCCTGAGGACGGTATTACGGTGCACTAGAAACACCAATAAGGCCTGCCTGCTTGTGGGAAGGTTTTTGTGGTTTGCAGAACGAGCAGTCACAGCTAGTGTGGGTTTTTCCAGTGGATTCACAGGCCAGCCTTAAGAAAGAATCTTTTTTCCCCTCTTATCATTGGAGCCTTCCACCTTTACCTTCAGACTTGCTAACTCAATACTCTTTAGAAAAATTAAATGCAGGCCAGTTCCATGAGAAATAAAACTGAATAAATTTTCTTAATAATTAGAAATTATTCCCCGAGAGTGCCACACCCATTAGATTTGTTGACGATAAAGGTGGGAGTTCCCCTAACTCACTTCTTCCCTTGTAGCATGGCTCAGCCTCACACAGAGGTGAGGGGGGAGCTGGGCCACTCTCTGTTGGGAGGAAGGGTCTTGTGGCAGCGCAGAGAGGCTGTGCACATTGCCAGGGAACAGCTGTGCCCTGCACGTGCCCCTGCAAAGAGCTGTGCTGCTGCCAGTGCCCCTGGAGCTGTAGGGCTGCTGAGCTGTGGGGCAGGCAGAGGAGCAGGAGGGTGCATGTGCAGCTGAGCCATTCCTGGAGAGCACAGGGCTCTGGGCTCCCTGCTGTCCCAGGGCAGCCCAGAGGCCAGGCTGTGCCTGTGCTAGCTCTGGGCAAGTGGCTCAGGGTTTTGCCCTGGCCTGCCTCAAGTGTCTGCCAGCAGGAGCATGTTTCCCTGTGCAGCTGTTTAGAAGTTTGCAGGAAATGTGTCCCAGGAAATATGGAGCTTCAGATGCTTTAGGTTTGCATGGTGGCCTCTGTTCTATTTTGTGTCTCCACTTTGCAGGCCTGACTGGCTGCCCTCTTGCCAAGAGGTTTTCCCTGGCAAGTGCCTCCATGCTCCTTCCCTCCAAGCCGTTGCCTCCCATCCAGAAGAGCTCTCCTTCTACCAAGCCAAGCCCAACATGCAGCGGAGAGCAGGAGAATGGGAAAAATGGCACCAGCTGGGATGAGTCCAGGGTAAAAAAACAGGAGCTGATTTCAGAGGGAAAAGGATGTAAGGTAAGGAGACCAAAGTAAGTGCAGTGTGGTAAATGTTCAGTTGATGTGCTGTGGGCAGAGCTCTGAGACCTTTTCCCTGACAGGAACTGACCCTCTCACTGAAGTTTGAACAGGTCCTGGTTTGGCTCTTTAGCTGGGCCAGAAATGATGGGATATGAAGGAAGGGTGTGCACCTGCCCCTGCTGCCCCCAGCCCCATTGCTGGCCATGGCATGGGGGCCCTGGAGCAATGTGGGCAGGCAGAGAGCTTGCAGAGAGCAGCAGGGCAGGGAGCTCTGCTGAACTTCCTCAGTGCCAGGGAGCCTGAGATGATGGATGTGTGGGAGCTGGAGAGCAGCCAGCATCCCAAGAGCTCAGCAGCATCTGGGCTCCAAGGCTGCAGGGGAAGTGCAGGAGGGAAGGGCAGCAGCAGGAGAAATGAGGGGCTTGAGAAAAGCAGGTTTTGGCATCCTGCAGAATGGCTTTGTGGGGACATGGCTGGAGATGTGCACTGGCTGTGAGACACCTCAGGGGCAGGGAGAGAACAGTGATCTAAAGCCACTGCCATGCCATCCAAAAGGCCAGTGGAGGCAGGGGCAGCTCAGAAAGTCTTGATGTCAAACATGTGAATGCCAGCTGGGAATGCAGCCACACTTGGAGAAACCTGAGCAGAAGGGGAGAGGTGGCAAATGTGTGACATGGGCTGACCCTCCCCACCTCCCTTTACTAGGTCACCTTTCCCTGTCCTAGGCCAAGCTGCTTCATAAGTTTGACTTTTCCTGCCAGGTCCCATCTAAATGTCTTGAGGCATAAATGGGGGCAAGGCTGGATGCTTGACCTGAGCACTGTATTCTACTCTTTCCAGACTTCCTTGCTGTATTCCATTGGTGGGGATATGAAGAAGGGGTCACTGGCACTGCCTTTGATCCCCCCCATCCGCAGGGCAGTGAGTCCCCCTGTGGGCAGTGCTGCAGGGTCTCTGCCAAGCTCTCCCCAGCTGGAATTCCAGGAGTCCCAGGAGATGAGGTGAGCCAAGGTGTCTGCTGCTCCAGTGTGCTGTACAGCTCTCTCTTTCCATCTCGTGTGGTTATTTTGCCCAGTCGGGTGTCCCATGGATTTAGGCAAACCTCTGTGTATTCACCATTTTGCCCATCTATGATGATCCAGCACAATGTCAAACCCAACACCATATGCCCCAAGAGCAGAGGTGGTGGTGGGGAAGAGGAGGCAGGGCTTCAAAGCACCTCCTGATGGGTCCTCTGCTGGGCTTGGCTATTGAATCTCTCTGTAATTGTTGTGGTGACATTTGGGAACTGTACTGCATGGGATGGGGTCCTGCAGGTCTTTGAATGCTGTGATCCTTGACTGTCAAATTCTGCAACCAGGAGACTGTGCTTGGGCAAATATTGGCTACTGGAGAGGTGTCTGCAAATTCAGGCGCTGCTTCTGTAAACGTCAGGTGTAACTTGACTGTGCCTGGGCCTCCACTGTGAAATAAGATTCCGGATATGTTTTGGGGTATAAATGTATAATCTGATCGATGTTTATTATTATGATCTGGGCTTAAGATCAAAGAGGGCAACGTGGTAGAGAAGAGGCATAGGGCTGTACCCGATGGAAAGATATTGGCTTGGATATGTGTAAGAAAATGTAGCTGTCAAGCTTATCTGATTGATAACAATAAGGAAGGAGATACAGAAGTATCATTCCAATTGAAAATCTTCGGTGGGGCTTTTATAGTGCAATCTGAATATCCTCCCCAGCAGCTGAGTTGGAAACAGCCTTTTTGTTCTTGAAAGAGCCAGCAGGTGTAATATCATTCTCAGGAGACAGCAGTGCTCTGATCCCATGTAGCACGAGGCTGTCACCAGGGTAAGGAATGAGCAAGCAAAGTCAAGCTTTGGCAGCTGTACAAAAGTAGCTGTCCTCCATACGGACTCGTGTCTCAGCTCAGCAGCCCTTGCTGCTTCAGAGAGGCTGTAGGAGCCACTTGGCTCCAAAAGGAGAGGCAGCAAGACTGGGGAGTTCTGATGCAAGTTGACGAATGACTGCTGATGGTGGGGAAAAGGAGGCAGGGCTTCAAAGCACCTCCTGATGGGTCCTCTGCTGAACTTGGCCATTATTTCATCCAGAGCTTGGCCAGCTGTCTGTAACTCCAGCAACTGAAAGCTTAAGGACAGTGAATTAGCTTTGCATCCTGTTGGTTTATGGGTTGCATTTCCTCCTTCATCAGAGTGACCATGCTAAGAAGGTTTGCCTCCTTTCATGGTACACCCATTCCCTCCCTTCTCTTTCTACCTCCTCACATGTTCTTTTCTCCTCCATTTTCTCCAGGCCAGGATCCAGCAGCATAAACAAAGAGAAGTGCTTTGAACATGCAGGTGGGTACAGGGCACGTCTGTCCTAAAATGACCATTGTAGTCTTGACTCAGAGGTGACATTTGGAAAGCTTGGGTAAATCCTATTCTTTTAAAAAATTCTTTAAATTCATTTCAATTCTTTGATGGGCTCAGTGGACTCTCCCAGAGCCCAGTCCCTGGGACTGTGCTCCATTGGTGCAGTGAAAATTCCTCCTCTTTGCAGGCGTGACTAGGTTCATTTTCTCCAAGTCTTTCCGGCCTTGGGTCCTTCCCTCAAAGCCATTGCCCCCCATCCGAATCAGCTCTCATTCTTCTAACAATAATAAAATGGACAGCGTGGAAGGAGAGAACAAGGAAGCAGGCACTGGCTATGATAATGACAGTAGAGAAAACCAGGAGCAGAGTTCAGAAGGAAAAAGTTCTAAGGTAAGGAGCCCAAACTAAGTCCTGTGAGGTAGATTTTCAGTTTATGTGCTGGAGGCAGAGCTTGGAGACCTTTTCCTGTGCTGTTAGCCCAGGGAAGCAGCTGAGCCAAAGAAGAGCTCAGCTGGACACTGTGCTTCAGGCTGTCTCTGCAATGGGTGTGTAGTGCAGCCTTCACATCCTCAGTGTGGATCAATAACAGGAGAGGTCTTACAATGGTTTCTGGGCTCTGCCATGGTTCTTCCTCTGTCTTATGGCTGAGAAAACACCAACAAGCAGTCAGAGCAGCTAAAGTTGTCCACTCTGGACAGGCTGTGCTCCTAGATTTAGTAAACAATGGGTTTCTTTGAACCGTCTCTGTGTCTTGGTGGTAGTTTGTGTCAGCTGTGTCTGGTTAGGATGGAAAAAGGTGTTTGCTGGAACAGGCAGTCCTGCAAAGGCAGTTCGAGGTTGTCTCAGCTTTTGAATGGTACAGCCATGCCCTCTGCACAGTTGTCCCTGATGCTATTTCAGGACTTCATCAGCTTCTGCGCAGCTGTGTGCTCTGGCATGGCTTTGTGCAGAGGGAAGGGATGGAAGGTGGCCATGGGGAGAGCAGCCCAGAGCCCAGCCCCACGATTGCCTTTGCAGCAGGGCCAGGACCTGCAGTTGTTTTGGGTTTGCCATGGGGTGCAGCAGGAGGCGGATGAACAAGAGCTTTGGTAGAGAGAATGTCCAATCAAGGACTCTGGTAGTTGATTTCAGCCTTGCAGAGAAAGGGCCCAGTGTATCCCTGACAGGAACTGACCCTCTCACTGAAGTTTGAACAGGTCCTGGTTTGGCTCTTTAGCTGGGCCAGAAATGATGGGATATGAAGGAAGGGTGTGCACCTGCCCCTGCTGCCCCCAGCCCCATTGCTGGCCATGGCATGGGGGCCCTGGAGCAATGTGGGCAGGCAGAGAGCTTGCAGAGAGCAGCAGGGCAGGGAGCTCTGCTGAACTTCCTCAGTGCCAGGGAGCCTGAGATGATGGATGTGTGGGAGCTGGAGAGCAGCCAGCATCCCAAGAGCTCAGCAGCATCTGGGCTCCAAGGCTGCAGGGGAAGTGCAGGAGGGAAGGGCAGCAGCAGGAGAAATGAGGGGCTTGAGAAAAGCAGGTTTTGGCATCCTGCAGAATGGCTTTGTGGGGACATGGCTGGAGATGTGCACTGGCTGTGAGACACCTCAAGGGCAAGGAGAGAACAGTGATCTAAAGCCACTGCCATGCCATCCAAAAGGCCAGTGGAGGCAGGGGCAGCTCAGAAAGTCTTGATGTCAAACATGTGAATGCCAGCTGGGAATGCAGCCACACTTGGAGAAACCTGAGCAGAAGGGGAGAGGTGGCAAATGTGTGACATGGGCTGACCCTCCCCACCTCCCTTTACTAGGTCACCTTTCCCTGTCCTAGGCCAAGCTGCTTCATAAGTTTGACTTTTCCTGCCAGGTCCCATCTAAATGTCTTGAGGCATAAATGGGGGCAAGGCTGGATGCTTGACCTGAGCACTGTATTCTACTCTTTCCAGACTTCCTTGCTGTATTCCATTGGTGGGGATATGAAGAAGGGGTCACTGGCACTGCCTTTGATCCCCCCCATACACAAGGCAGTGAGTCCCCCTGTGGGCAGTGCTGCAGGGTCTCCGCCAAGCTCTCCCCAGCTGGAATTCCAGGAGTCCCAGGAGATGAGGTGAGCCAAGGTGTCTGCTGCTCCAGTGTGCTGTACAGCTCTCTCTTCCCATCTCGTGTGGTTATTTTGCCCAGTCGGGTGTCCCATGGATTTAGGCAAACCTCTGTGTATTCACCATTTTGCCCATCTATGATGATCCAGCACAATGTCAAAGGCAACACCAATGTCCAAGAGCAGAGGTGGTGGTGGGGAAGAGGAGGCAGGGCTTCAAAGCACCTCCTGATGGGTCCTCTGCTGGACTTGGCTATTGTTTCACACAGAACTTGGTCAACTCTGTGTGACTCCAGCAACTGAAAGCTTAAGGACAGTGAATTAGCTTTGCATCCTGTTGGTTTATGGGTTGCATTTCCTCCTTCATCAGAGTGACCATGCTAAGAAGGTTTGCCTCCTTTCATGGTACACCCATTCCCTCCCTTCTCTTTCTACCTCCTCACATGTTCTTTTCTCCTCCATTTTCTCCAGGCCAGGATCCAGCAGCATAAACAAAGAGAAGTGCTTTGAACATGCAGGTGGGTACAGGGCACGTCTGTCCTAAAATGACCATTGTAGTCTTGACTCTGAGGTGACATTTGGAAAGGTTGGTTAAAACACATTGTTTTAAAAAATTCTTTAAATTCATTTCAATTCTTTGATGGGCTCAGTGGACTCTCCCAGAGCCCAGTCCCTGGGACTGTGCTCCATTGGTGCAGTGAAAATTCCTCCAGTGTGAAGTGTTGAGTGGCAGGAGCTGGAGTGGTGCCTTGGGGCCCTGGAGATGCAGTGCAGGGCAAGAAAACATTCCTCTCCATCCTGCACATGCCTTTTATCTCCTGCAGCCTTTTTGGTGTCACAATTAGGGTAAAGAAGGCATTTATCATGAAATGAGAGATGTTCCCACTCCTTCCTCCTGCTTTTGAAGCAGAAAACCTTTCCTTGGGGCAGTTTCTGAGCTGAACCCTGTGAGATCTGAAGAGGATTCATGGACATTGCCTGGTTTTGCACTGGCAGAAATCTGGAAATTTCCTATGACAGAAAGTCCTGTTTAATTTTCCAATGAAGGAGAAGGTGGCTTCCAAAAGGATGCAGCCTAGGCAGGGTGTGAGTTTGTCATGCTGTGACAGCACAAGCCCTCAGCCACCTATGGCAGGTTCACAGTGACAAATCTCTTGCCTGGCTCCCTCTGCCTGCGTCAGTGTTGCAGGCTGAGGCTGGGGCAGGAGATGCTTTCTGCCTTGTCCCTGTCCCTGCCTTGCCTGATCCCTGACAAGTGGAATTGTGCCAGACAAAATGCAGTCCCTGGTGCATCTGGGTCAGGCAATGCTTTCAAGTTGAAAGCCCCAATGACACTGTTGTTGTTCCTGTGTCATCTCTGGGTGTGTAATGATAGGAGAGATGAGACTTGGAGAAATAATTCTGCTGATGCAGAAAAAGGGATCAGATCCCCTGGTCCCTTTGGGGATCAGGGTTAGTTCTGCCAAATCCTGGCTGTGGCCCCTTTGGAATGACTCTTTACTCGCTCATATGCAGCTGGAATGCTTAATGCTCAGTAAGTAAGGTGACATTTTTGCTGGATCAATTCTGGCCTAGAAATTTCCTATCTCATTAAACCTTACCTGTCACACTTTTATTACTGACCACAGCATTCTACAGGTTGAAAGAATCCTGGTTTAAGACACTCATCCTCCTTGGCTGCCATAGGATTTTATTCTCTGTGCAGCCATGTAAAGAACTAGTTCTCTTAATTCTAACTGCTCTGTTGGATAGTATTTCAAAATGACCTACCCTCTGCTATTTCCATTAGGAATATTTTGAATTGACAGTATTAGCCAAGATCAGAAATGTTTTGAGGCAGGTCATGTTTATGTTGTGTTTGGGTGTCTCTGCTGAAAAGACAGCAGGGGATAATCAACGCCTGGAACAAGTAAGTAGAGCAAAAACGGAACTTTGGGATGAACACTTTGCTCCCTACAAAGCCAGGCTCACAGAATACTGGGCACATCTAATGGAGGAAGCAAAGCTTCTTTTGCATCTAAAATGTGGTGCCATTGTGTGTGTCCCAGCACTTCTTTTGTTGTAAAGAGTAATATAAAATCCCAAAAATGCAAAACCCGACCTGGAATTGAGTGGGACCTTTTGAAAACAATTACTTCCTTGCCAGTGTCAGATTCTAGAGAGCACTGTGAATTGCCAACTGTTTGGAAGGAAAGGGGTCCTGTAGTAGTGGGGAGGCAATGGGCACCACATGAACTAGTAGAGCCCTTCACTCTTGGCTTGCCAGCTCCATATTGTTCAGAGAAATTAAACTGATGCTCATTTCACGAAAAATAAAAAAACCAAGCAATCTTTTCAGTAACCAAAATATGCTTTGAATTCCTCACCCATTAGATGGGTTGATTGTAAAGGCATGAGTTCAATTAACTCACTTCTTGTGTTGTACCTGAATGTCAGCTTCTTCTGAGCCTACAGCAAACACCCAGAGGAAGAAGGGAAAGAGCTCTTGGTGCAAGATAGGAGCTGGGATGGCTCTGTTCCCAAGGAAACTGGCTGACCTGTTGGGCTTGGAGCCTCCTGTGCCGCAGCCCGGCCTTGGGAATGGAGGTCTGGGCTCCGGGGTGGCTCAGGGGCCTTGGCCCAGGAGCCCCGGCAGAGGCCGCGGAGCCGCGCTGGCCCCAGGGGCACTGCCAGGGAGGACAAGGACAGAGGGGAGGGGGGAGCTGGGCTGCTTGCTGGCAGCAGGAAGGGTCTTGTGGCAGCGCAGAGAGGCTGTGCACATTGCCAGGGAACAGCTGTGCCCTGCACGTGCCCCTGCAAGGAGCTGTGCTGCTGCCAGTGCCCCTGGAGCTGTAGGGCTGCTGAGCTGTGGGGCAGGCAGAGGAGCAGGAGGGTGCATGTGCAGCTGAGCCATTCCTGGAGAGCACAGGGCTCTGGGCTCCCTGCTGTCCCAGGGCAGCCCAGAGGCCAGGCTGTGCCTGTGCTAGCTCTGGGCAAGTGGCTCAGGGTTTTGCCCTGGCCTGCCTCAAGTGTCTGCCAGCAGGAGCATGTTTCCCAGTGCAGCTGTTTAGAAGTTTGCAGGAAATGTGTCCCATGAAATACGGAGCTTCAGATGTTTTAGATTGCATCGTCACCTCTGTTATATTGTTTGTGTCCATTTTGCTGGCCTGAGTGACAGCAGTGGTCCCAAGGAAGTTACTTTGGGATCTGTAGTTTCCCTGCCAATATCCCAAATGCTTTTACCTTCCAAGGCCCTCCTTTGAAAGAGCTGCTATCTAAGTCTCCTTTTTTTTATTATGCTGACCATTCTGCAGGGACAAAAAGTCCTGATTTAAGACATTGCTTTTTTTCTAGTGCGTTGCCACCTAATTTATCCTCTGTGAAGCTGTTGTATAGAATTGCAACTAGAAAATTATGATGGTGCTCACAGGAGTCTCAGGTTGAGGGAAGAGATGAGGATTTGACTCCATTGTTCAGAAGGCTTGATTTATTATTTTATGATATATATTACATTAAAACTATAGTAAAAGAATAGAAGAAAAACTATACTAAAAGAATAGAAGAAAGGATTTCCTCAGAAGGATTTCCTCTGTGTCTGAGCCAGCTGACTGTGATTCGCCATTAATTAGAAACAACCAACATGGGCCAATCACAGATGCACCTGTTGCATTCCACAGCAGCAGATAACCATTGTCTACATTTTGTTCCTGAGGCCTCTCAGCTTCTCAGGAGGAAAAATCCTAAGGAAAGGCTTTTTCATAAAAGATGTCTGTGACAGAAAATCAGCCTTTAGTCAGGCTGGCCCAAAAGTGGCCCAAGCTCATACAGTTTAGAATGAAAATCCTTGGGGAAAATGAAATATCTAGTGTCAAGAACACAGTTCACATTTGGGTAACACTCCTGCAATGCTCAGATTTTCTTTGAATGTCCTCTAAAATATTCCAACAAAAAGAAGACAAGGTTGATCTAAATGCATCCAGGTATTAGAACCTGGGGCTTCTTTTAGGAACTGGAAAGATGATGTTTACTAAAATCAGCGTGAAAAAGGGCAGAAAAGAATCTCTGTCAAGAGCAATCTCCGTCTCTGCCCTTCTCTATCAGACACAGAGGCTCTCCAGCATGCAGGGGCTGAGGCCTTCATCATGCAGCAGGTTTCAGTCTGCTGGCCAACAGAGCCATGGCATGTCTGCTGCCAGTAGCCCTTCCCTTGGGAGAAGGTCCAGGCATTGTACCTTGCTGCTCTCAGCCACAATCTCTGTGTCTTGAGAGCTCTGCACTCTGGAACCTGTCTTGCCTGTTGCCCAGCATTGCATTTTTGGGGGCTTGAAGTCTGCCAGAGATTTACACAAAGCTTTGCTTCCATTCCCAGGCCTCCCACTGAGCCAGGCCAAGGAGACAGATCATCCCACCAGTCCTGGTCTAACGAGGGACAAAGAGCTGAGGGATGGCTTTGGAAAGGTAAGAGATAATGACAGGGATGAGCAGACTTCCTTTCCAGTGGCTGTTTGGTGCTTGGCCCAAAATGTCACTGAAAATCATCATCTGCCACTCTTGGGGGATGGGGATTTCCTTGGGAATATATTGGACAGCTACAGAACCATTGCTTGGCTATTTCCAGTGGTGCCTAGGTCCCTGGTTTGGAGATGGTGCTAAGGTCATGCCAGAAGCATTCTTTATGTGCAAAGGCTGTTTTAGAGAAGTTCTGAATGGCAGAGCAAGCTACACATCAGTGCACGTGGGCAAAGTGCACTCTCGGAAGCAGAGAAGCAAAGATTCTAATGTTGGGTGTAAGCAAGGCTGCAAAAGAAAATGGGAGAGGTTGATTTTTCCTGGTTACCTTTGTGGCTGTATCTCACAGCCCTCTCATTCTCAAGTTTTCTGCTCATTATCATCAGTGTTTCTGCAACTTGTTTTCACATGACTCCTCCTTTTGGTCTCCTGGTTTCAGAGACCAAGTCCTTCAGAGTCCTTCAGAGCTGAGTCCTTCAGAAGCCAGGAAGTGAGAAACAGCTGCAATTCCTGGCCAGGAGTGTTAAGCAACAGCTCATTAGTCCTCCTTGCTGGGTATTGCACATGGTTTTTATTCTCCTGCCATGGCCTGTAGGAACTGAACTGCCTGCTCACTGGCCATGTCAGCTCTTCCTCTGTCTTGGAGCACTCCAATGACTTTGATGCTTCAAGCAGGGCTTCCTGACATAGGTTGCAGTTGCAGCAGTGGAAGGTTGTGGCACTGAAGTGTTCCCCCTCACTGTGTGTAACTGCCAAGGTGAGGACAGGAGACATTCCTCTGAAACTATTGGAATGTGGCTGGAGCTGCATTGAAGCCTATGGCACTCTGTGGACTCTGTGCTCTTGATGAGATGTTGTGTGTGGTTTGTGTGTCTCTGCTTGCAGTCTATGATGTATTTCCATTGCACCTAGATCCGTGCTGCTTTGTGCATGTTGGCTCAGAAGAACTTGGAGCGGAAGGACGCAGAGCTTTTCGAGAGAGAGATGAAGAAAAGGAGACAAAGGAAAACATCCTTGCAGCCTATTCCTGAGACAGTTGAGCCTGGGAATGCAGCTGAAGCAAGTAAGTGGTGGCTACACTTGTAGTGGTCCTTTTTGACCACTTGCTTGCCCTTTGCACAGCGTTGCAATCAAACTGGGGAGCTGTTCTGCTTGCATCTGAGTGGAAGCTTGCTTGGGATTGAATTCTGTTTCCCAAAGAAAAATAGAGAGGCATGAAGTGTCTTGCCCATGGCCTCACTGAGTCAGTAACAGAATATCAGCTTCCTCCCTTGACCTCTAAAGTCTTATTAAGAGTAGAAAATTCTGCCTTGCAAAGTACACTGGGGCTTCAGACTCTCTCCTGGAGAGCAGCCTCCAGGGAAGGGGAGTCCAAAAGAATGCTTTTCAACCGGGGTGCAGCCTGGAAGAAACAAAATTCAGCTCCTTGTAATGAAAACACCAGAGATCCTTCTCCTGCCCCTCCCTGCTGAGGAGCTGGTGCTGTAGAGCTGTGCTGAAGCCCCAGCCAGGGCTTCTGTTGTAGCCCCAGGAGGCAGCAGCGTTCCCGACTGAATCCCGGCTGAGGGGCTCTGCCTGCAGGGCTGTGAGCGCTGCCCGAGGGCGGCAGCGGGGCCCTGAGGAGGCAGCACTCAGCCCGAGGCCAGCACCCAAGGTTATCTGCACTTTGCTTTGGCAACTGCCCCTGCCAGCCTCTGCAACAGGAGAACAAAGGCAAAGCAATGCTGGGTTTCCTTGTTTCTTAGGGGAAGCATCACTGCAGTTTGGCTTTAAGCTAGGATAGGGTAGATTTAGATTAGACATAAGGGAGAATTTTTTTTGTAATGAAGGGAATGAAAAGCTGGAAGGGTTTTCCCAGAGAAGCTGTTGTTGGTCCATCCTTGAAGATGTTCAAGGCCATCTTACATGGGGCTCTGAGGAACCTGATCAGGATGATGATGACCCTGCTCACAGGAGTTAGACTAGATAGTGCTTAAAGGTGCCTTCCAACCCAAAATCTTCTAGGATTCTGTGCTCATTGTCCCATGTTAGTGTTATACTTGGTATAAAGTGGTATTTCATTGTTATACTTGAAGTTCTTTGGGATAACAAAGAGATGTTACGCAGCTCCAGCAAGTTTTCTGGCCCTTTCCATCATCACCCTGTGCAGCACTATCCACTTACAAGCTCCTCTTTGGTCCCTGCAGCCTTTAGCCTACCACCTGTTGATGGCACAGCTTCTAGAGTGCAGAGAACACACCCTGGTGGTGCCTTGAGGAAGAAGGTCGTGAGGAAGCAGGACAACGTTCCCTTACTGCCCAATACACCCATCATCCATGGGGATGGCAGCTTCCCACGCAGCTCCTCAGGTAAGCCTGCTCCATGGCAGCTTTTTCCACATGGGTTTTTCCTTGCACGAGGAGCACAAACTGCCTCCTGCCTCAGCCAGGACTGCTGGGATCTTGGCTCCATAGTCTGTCCTGAGAGTGAACAGCAAATCTGCTTTGAGTTACTCCAGCTTGGAAGTACTGGAGCAGTTGGTTCTTAGAGATCCATTGGAAAGTTGAGCTGAATAAAGTAGTGGTAAAGGCCTAAGCTCTGGCTTTTGCCCATCCTGATAGTCCAAACTACAGCACTGGTGCCAGGAGGCAGCTGGGACTGCAGGGATGAGCTGCAGGGCAGTCTGCCAGGCTGTGCTCACTGTGCTCCTACAAGAACCACCACGATCAGTTGTTCACTCACCATCTGGGCACCTGTGTCACTTGGGAGCTGGCGCTGCAGGGGCAATTGTCAGCTTCAGCCTGGAGCTGGGCCCAGCTGGGGGAGGCTGGGAGCAAGCAAGGAGCCCCAGGAGCCAGACAGCAGGGAAGCCTCTGAGCCAGTGCCAGTTTGTAGCACACGGAGCCCTGGCTGGGAGATGGGGCTGAGGCCGCTCCATGGCGGGGCCTTGCCCGGGGCTGCAGCGCCCATGGCCGACCCTGTCCTCACAGTGACCTCGCAGACGGCCCCTGGTGCCAAGCGTGGGCGTGGGCAGAAGGACAGAGCCTCTTCAGACCCACAGCAGTCCTTGCAGGAGGCACTCTCCTTGCTGGGCAGCAATGACTGGTAAGAAAGGCCCCGTTCCCTCTGTGTCCCTCTCGGCGTTAAGGTCGGTCAGAAGCGTGTCTTGCTCGTGCCTCGGAGCCCCGAGAGCCCAGAGGGCCAAAGGGCACTGGTGAAACCCCTGCAGAGCAGGGAGAGGATGAAGATTGGAGAGCAGCCTTTTCTTGGCCTTGCTCTGCAGCAGTGCTGCAGCTGCAGCAGGTCCGTGCTCTTTCCTCTCTTTGCCTGCTGCTCCATGGAGCTGCAAAGGAAACCTTGAGGGAAGAGAGAAAGCTCTGGAAGGAGATGATTTGCTGGCTGAAGGCAGAAGCAGGATGGCAGAAGTTTTGAGTGTAGAGATTTGGGTGCCTCGGGCCACTGGACCAGTGGGACTGAGTAAGATTCCTCTCTGCTCCCACTGCTGACAGCAATGGCAGGTGACAGGGTCTCCCTGTGACCTCCTGCATGGGAGTCCCAGAAGCAGCTCCAGGGAGTTCCTTTTTCTGAGAAATGGACTGAGTTGTGCTTTCAAGTCCCTCAGCCTGCTATTACTCCTGAAGGGCTCATGGCAGAAGAGAAGGAAAAAGAAAGAAAACCCTCTAGGAATCTTGCACTTTTGGAATTCAACTTTTTCCCTCTCACTGCTTCATATGGACCTGAGATGTTTTGCCAATACTCCCAATGTGTCCCAAAATTATACACAGGCAGAAGGAGGCCCAGAGGTGATAACCCTACAAATTTTAGCTGATACTGGTTTTCTTTTTGATGTCTTTTTGATCACTCCCTGGTGGATGCTTCATTCACACAGGAGTAAGGACTCCATTCACACCGGGATAAGCATGAAAAATCTGCCACGATGCATCTCCTTGTGGAGTCACCTTTGTTTTGCCCTTTCACTTCTGCTTTCTCTTCCCTATTTCTCTTTGGTGCCCTGTGAGATGCAGAGAGCTTCTGCAGGTGTGGGGGGTCCGGATGGCACTCAGGGGTGCCCGTGGGATCGGTCACCAGCCCTGGGCTGCAGCCCTGATGCCTCACAGACCTTCCTGTAGCTGAGGGCCTGCACAAAGAGAATGCTCAGAGACAGAGTTGTTTGCTCCTTTTAAATAACCTGTTGCTGTTGTGGGGGTTGTTTTAGGTAGGGGGTTTTGGGAAAAGCCAGAGTTCAACAGTTCTTGCCCAGGGGTGGAATCTCCTGGGTCATCCTGCTGCTTTTTTGGGGAATGTGTGAGGTGGAGTGGAGGGGGTGACAGAGAGGCCTAGATTGTAGAGTGGAAACTCAGCTCCAGAGTGGCGGTGCAGACTCTCCCTGCTGAATGCCTGCTGGGGCTGACAAAGAAGGAAAATGCCCCAATAACAGCCCGGTGGCACTGTGCCTCAGGGACAGGTACAGGGAGGTGACAAGAAACAGCAGCATGGCCTGGTCTCACAGCTTCTAGGAAGCAGTGACAGAGGGGCCTCATGTGCCAGAGATTTCAGAAAGTCTGTCTTCTTAAATGGCCACTCTGAAACCCCTCTCTTTGCCTCTTGGGTTTGTGAATCCTTTTGACAGCCACAGCATCCTGGGGCAACACGTTCCACGATTTCATTAAGCACTCCTTGAAAAGCACCTCCCATTGTTCAACTGAGCTGCCAGCCTGGTCATTTCAGAGGGTGCTGCCTTGGTGGAGAGAAAAATCAATCTTCTGCCTTTCAGGGAGCTGAAGGAGAAGGGACTCTTCACCATCCAACACCTGGCTGGGTCCCATTCAGAGGTCCTGCTTTGTAGACTTCGTGAAGTTTGCTTGGCACTTACCAGCGAGGTGAGAACATTGTTCTGAATTGTCCCCCATACTTCATACACAGTGTGTAGAGTAGGTATGCGCTTGTTCATCTCCATGTGTGCTCAAGGTCTACCTTCATTTCTGTTTTTAGACCTGATATTTCTAATGTCTGTCAGCTATCTGTAGGATCTGTGGGTACATGCAGCTGTATTTACTGGCAGGTCGGGTATCTGACACTCATCTTTGATTGTGGTGCCTTTATAATGCAATGTGCAAAGGCAGAAACTGAGACACTAATGACGTTATTTGCCAGAGTCCCAATCTCTGCCCAAGCTGTAATTCAACACTGCAAATTATTCTGTAGACCAGAGCCTGTGTTTTCTGTTTCTTGGCTGAGTGCTTCAGCTGCTGGTGTTGCTTTTTTGAACAGGAGCACCTGACTCTTTTATTTTTATGACTTGTGCCTTTATGATTTGAAAGCAGCACTTGCTTTAATTTTCTAATAAAAGGGCCTAAAATCAAAGCTGTGGACATTTTAGAAGGGTTAAGTAGAACACTTCTGTGAAATTTTTTTTTTAGGCCTGCAGTTAGCAGGTCTGAGGCCAGAAATTGGTGCCAGAGTAAGTGCCTTTCTGTGCTTGCGCTCTCCTGCTCTTCTTGTACTTGTATGTTTCTCTGGACACAGTGGATGTGTTGTCATTTCCTGGGACTTCTGTTGAAGGCAACTGGTTTTCTTTTCAAGGTGATTCTCATACTTCCCCTCATGACTTTCCCAGGTGACCAACCTCCGTTCCAAGGTGTCCTACTCTGCCATTGTCACTCTGGGAGAGCTCTTTGTGACCTTGAAGAAGGACATGGACTCTGAGGTGGATGAGGTTGCTCGGGTCCTTCTCCAAATGGTGTCCAACTCGCCAGAATTTGTGCAGAAAGCAGCCAGTCAGACCCTGGGGATCATGGTGGAGAATGTGACTCCTGCACGAGCAATGACTGCTCTCATGGACATGGGAGTCAAGTAGGTTCTTCTTCTTTTAGTGATGTTCTTCACCTTCGTGTGTGTGGGAGGGAGAAGGGATGAGACAGAGAATGGGAATGGTGGGAGGGAAAGGTCCTGTATCCTGCATCTTCTGTGGACTCAGTGACTTGATTCTCCGACTACCCTCACTTCTTTCCTCTTGTCACCTATTTCTGCCCTCCTGCAGCCTATTAGTTCTCAGAATCACAGAACTGTAGAATATGGGGAGTTGGAAGGGGCCTATCAGGACCATTGAGTCCAGCTCCTGGCCTTGCACAGAACAGCCCAAGGGTCACACCAAGTGCCTGAGATTGTTGTCCAAATGCTTCTTCAACCCTGTCAGGCTTGGTGCTGTGACCACTGCCCTGGGGAGCCTGTTCCAGTGCCCAGCCACCCTCTGGGTGAAAAACCCTTTTTCCTGATATCCAAACTAAAGCTTCTCTGACTCAGCTTCCTGCTGCTTCCTGGAGTTCTCCCAGTCTGTCAGATTTTCCTAGATATGGTGACTGGTGGGGAAGGGAAAGTGCCTGCAAAGGCCAAGGATAGAGCTTGGTGCTTTTGTGGGAAGAGGGACAATTGCAATTGCAGCTGTGAGCAGTGTTTGGTATTTCACAGCACTAACCGCAGAGGCCCTGGGGAAAACCACGTATCCTCATAATGCCATTAACTTGAGAAATGAGGAGGGTCCTTGCTGGGGCATGGAGCACATGGGGGACAATCTGCTGGGTGTGGCACAGCCTGCACAGCAGGTGCAGCTCCTGCCAAAGGAGTCTTGTATGACTGTCCTGGCCTTAGAGCTCTACTTTCTATTCAAACTGATGTTTCATGTTAGCCTTGAGATGATGAATCACTCTAAAGGCACCTTCACAGGCCGAGTGCCATGGGACAGTTGAAGCAAATGCTGCCTTAAATGTTGGTGATAGTTCCCAAGAGACACTCTCTAGAACAGGACAGCCTGGCTAAACTGCCTGCCACCCTTTCCTCAGCTTTGGAATAGGGTAAAACATTCAGATGGATCCATTGCCAAGCCTCACAGAAGAAACAGGCTGCATTGCTGGATATTCTGCAACTTCACAGCCCACAATGTGTTTTCCCTGCATTTGTTGTTTTCCAAAGGTCTGCAGATTTGGGGATAAATGGGTGGAAAGAGCCTCAATCCTGCTGCAGCTCTGTGTACTGGTTGCCCTCTGATGGGTCAGCATCAATTGTCTTTTATTTCTAAATTATTCATATGTCATCTATTTCTTTAATCTTTCTCAGAATAAATACTGAGAAAGAAATTGAGTCTCAGACAGTGCAGGGAGACTGAATTCCTCCCTCTTCCATGCAGGCAGGCCTTGTGTGCAATGCTAACTTTGTGTTTACCTGAGGACAGAACCTTCTGCAGGTGTCTGAAGGTGCAGGGAGAGCCCAGGCTCCTTCCCCCAGCAAGGGCAGGGAGCAGGCTCTGGCCAAGGCCTGTGCTGCTGCTGCTCCTGGTCCCTGTGGCCCAGGGTTTGCTCTCTCCTCCCCAGCAGGGGCCACGCCCCGGTGCGGCAGTGTGCGGCCCAACTCCTCCTGTCCCTGGTGCAGAGAATTGGAGTCACCAAGCTCGCAGGCACAGCCAGGGCTGAGAGGCTGGCACACGTGGCAGGGAAGCTTGCTCAGGACTGTCACAAGGACACAAGGTAATGATCTTCATTTCACCTCCTAAAACAGGAAAACCATTTTGTGTCTGGCTGTAAAGGTGAAATCACAAAAGAGTAGAAACTAAAGGGAATATGAAGTTACCTCATGGTGTGAATCATGGAATATGCTGAGTTGGAAGGGACCCATCAGGGTCATCGAGTCCAGCTCCTGGCCATGTGCAGTGACCCCAAGAGTCACTCCATGTGCTTGAGAGCATTGTCCAAACACTTCTTGAGCTCTGTCAGCCTTGGCACTGTGACCACTGCTCTGGGTTGCCTGGGCAAATGGCTGTACTAGGAAACCTGAGGTTGGCCAGCAAAAAGGAACATTGCCAACTTTTTCCTGTGGCTTGAAGGATTCTTTACTGAGATCAAAAGAGCTCAGATCAGCCAGTCCAACAGTTTTGTTTGGCCTTAGGTGCACAACACAAAGCCAAAGTGTTGGCTAATGTTCATCACTGAAGGATCCCAAACATCCATTTCTCATTAACTTCAGACTTTCCTAGAAATATTTCAGGGGTCTTCAGTCTTTCTAAACCTGTCCTGCAGATTTCTAGAATGCTGTTATCTGTGGCTCAGTGAACTCCACACTTGTTCTTGAAGAAAACTGTGGCAAAATCAACCCAAACCACCAAAATCCCCTTCCTTTGATGATGAAATTCCCATGAATAGCCGCCAAGAACACCAGAGCAACTGGCTGCCCCTGTGCAAACACATAGTATAGAATAATCAATAGGATGCATGAGGTGTTTTGTTCTGGCTTCCCTGCCAGTTAAAGAAAGGCAAAATATTGTGCAATGGCAGCAAGACACTGCTAATAGGCTCTGACAACAAAGCAGATGTGTTTTGCTTGTTCCCTGAGATCCTTTGATGCCACAGAAACACACCCAGTTTCAGAGTGAAATGGTATTTTTCTGTTGCCCCACATTCTCCTCCTGCCTCATGTGTTCAGCTGACAGCACTGTGCAGTGTCAAGTGAGGTAAATCTCCCTCTTTGCTGAGTAGGTAATGCCTTCTTGTGGAAGGATTGCACCTGATGAGTTTAAGGTATCAGCCTTTTCTGTTAACACTCTTCCTGTGTTTGTTCACTTTTCTTTTGTTTCCTTTCTTCCTTCATGCCTTCCTGCCTTCCTTTTTGCCTCCTTCCTTCCTTTCTTCTGTCCTTCCTTCCTTCCTTAGGCATTATGGACAGGAGATGGTGAAGATGTTGCTCAATCATCAACAATTTAAAAAGCTTTTGGAACAATCTCTTTCCACCCGTGACCTGGAAGATATTCTGACAAGAATTAAGAAGAAAGTAAGTGCTTGGCAGGAGAAATGTCTCCTTTGTGCAAGTATCGCCACTGCTAATATGAGATCAAACATACCCAATCTGTCTTTAGCTCATTCCTCTTCTGCTGAATCATTTTGCTCCTGGGAATGAGCTGTTAATCCTCAGCCTGTTCATCTGCAGATCGCAAAGGAATTGATATTATTAGAGAAAAAGTGGGGTTTTGAATATTTTCAATATCGGTCACAAAGAGGAAAGGGAAAGAGGAGAAAATGGGTTTACATTTAAGCGTAAGCCTCCACCATGCTCTCCCTACTCTGCCCCTGTAAAGGAATTAAGTGAGAATTGTGCTTCTGAACATAACAGAGTCTTTGCAAAGGACACTGGAAGTAGTAGTACCAAGAAAATTTGCAAATATACAAAAGATGTCCAAGTCAATCCTAGTTACTACAATTACTGTCTGTCTTTTGGGAATGCTGCCCTGCTGTCAAGCCCTGTGGAGCTGGAAGAAGCTTGGTGAATTCAGCAGCATCCAGTGGAAAATCCTTTGTTTATTTTTCTATCGACATTATAGAAGGGAGCCTGCCTTTGTGCAGGCACAGGGAGAGTGAGTGTTGAACCAAATCGACTTCCAACACAATGGGCCAACCCCCAAAGAGTCCAATTTTTACTGCTGCTTCCTTCACGAACACGCGTTGCCTGCCAGTTTGCATTATTCCCATTTATGCTCAAGACTAAGGAATTTGGGATTTTAAACTGCTGCTCAGTGTGGTAGCACCCATAACCTGCCTTGGGCTACTGAAAACAAAGAGTTGGCATCACTGAATCTCTGGTCTGTTTCCATCTGTAAGTTAGGAAATGTTTCCCTAAGCCTTGGTAGCAGTGATCCTGGTTCTAACTTGTGTTTTCAACAGGGAATTTCCAATTTTATACTCCAAAGATTGATGGGGTTTCTCTATGTCTTTGAAGGGGATGGCAAACCAGAAGGCTGAAGGCCCATCTGTCAAGGAGCCGGTGAAGGAGAGGAACAATGGCTCAAAGAAGCCCCAGGCCACGTTGTCTTCTAGCAAACGGTACTGAGCACTTTTGTTAGATGAGACAAAGCACATGACAAGCTTTACATGTCTCTTCCTCAGGAAAAACTTTCTGGCAGAGATGACCAATGCCACAGATTGTTTCCTTTCCCTACAAATGCTCTAGGATAAAACATGTCTACTTCTGCATTGTGCTGAACACAACTTCTCTGGAGGGGTTTCCACAAAAATGGAGAGACAAAAAGACACCCGTTGGTTGCAGCTCAGACGATGCAGTGCAGTGGCAAGGGCAGTGTTGTGGAGGCTGGGAGAGGGCCAAGTTTCTGCTGCCTGACTTGGGACAAGTAAATTCAAACAGGGCTTTTTTTTCATCTGAGTGGAGTCTTTTTCAGATGGGTGTTTTGATGAGAAATCTCAGTCTGGAAGCAAGATGCCATTCCACAAAGATGCAGTTCTCATCCATGTGGTTTGGCCTGGCTGAATCATGGTTTTCTTACCCTCAAGCAGTACCAAGTTTGAGTAGTAAGGAGCAAGGCAATTCCTGAACAACTTCAGTCAACAGGTGTCTCAATGTGGACTTTTTGTCTTGATATTCCTGTCCTTCATGTAATTTGCTTGATGGACAGCATGTTTGGTTTATTTCCCCCTGTGCTGCAATCAGCATTTAAGACAGGAATTGCTCCTTGCTGTCTCTTCATGGCAGTTGCAGAGCTGCTTGTACCTGTTCTCCTCTGATAACAGAATTTAGCTCTGTCCTGCTCAGCAGTGGCAGGAAAGTGACCACATGCCTCAGTAGCACAGCTAGCATCTTCCTGTGCTCATGGAAGAGACAGGTTGATCCAGGAGAATTGTTCCCAGTGGGTTTGTTAACCTGTGCATCTATGTTCTAGGGAAGCAAATGAAATGTGAGCATAGTTCTGGGATGTCTGGCTTCCATTTTTATCTCTCTTACTGATTTTCTGAATCCTTCAAATATAGCCCTGTTTATCTGTTCAGATGCATCTGAGCTACTTTTCCAGATTGTCATGCCTGGTGTAGAGACACTTCTCCAGAGTGATGAGTTTCCTTATTCTAAGACACACACGTCCCTTATGAGGAGGCATTTAGAATTGGAAGCAGTGTCTCTCTTTCTCCACAAAGCAATGTGACCTGTGTGCCCTGGCAGCCATCTGAAGATAGATCAGATGCATCTCATCCTTGGTTTTCCTCAGTGAGCTCCAGCAAGAATGTCACTTGCAGATTGTCTCCTGTAATGGTTGCCATGAGGTCCACATTGTTCTTCAGACCCTCATGCCTTTCCAGCTTGAAATCAGCTAATAGGAAAGCTGCTCAAGACTTTTTGCTCACAATTAACTGAAGGTATTGTCTGTGGCTGCAGCTCTCTCCATAGAGAGCAGCAGGCACAACTTTGCCAGGCATTGTCCTGGGGAAGGCTGTGAGAAGATCAGAGAAAAGACTCAGAAATAATTCTTATCTGCACTTGCTGCACCTGTTGTTGTGAACATGTGGAATGTGTTATGGAGATTTGTTTACTAAAGGGTAATTTCTAATTGGCTACTGGTGATGGTGTTTTGGATTCAATTGACCAATCTGGCCTGTCTGTATCAGACTGTCTGTAAGGGTGATGAGTTTCTGTATAGTATAGTATAGTATAGTATAGTATAGTATAGTATAGTATAGTATAGTATAGTATAGTATAGTATAGTATAGTATAGTGTAATAAAGTGATTGATCAGCCTTCTGGAATCATGGAGTCAATGCTAATTATTTCCACGATGGGAATGCCATGCTACAATAATTATAACCAACAGGTCCTCATTTGGTTTTATTTTCCAGGGTGAAGTCTCCCTCTGATGGACACCTCCTACACCGTGCAAAAGCCCAGGTCACGTCACCTCCAGCTGTGGAAGAAACAGAGCTGCTCCAGAAGCTTTACCATCTCCTGGAAGCCAAGGGGTTTCAGACAAGGATAGAGGGAGTGGTACTCCTCCAAGACCTGTGCAAAACCAGCCCCCAGCTCATCTCCACTAACATTGTCCAAGTACGTAGGGTATCTTCACTGCTCCTTTCCTTTAGCTCCTTTCCTAAGCCTGTAGCAGTAAAGTTAATTCAGTGTGTCTTGGCACTCTGTCCTGGCTTTTTGGGACACGCTGGTCCCTCTTACCCAGACAAATGTAATTCAGATCCAGGCTTCAGGACAAGTTATTTCAGTCCAGCTGTATTTGTCTGGCAGGTGCCTATTGATGCTGTTCATCAGATGATGGCAGAATTTTCTGCTGCTGTAACTGCTGCTGTCTTCTACTCCCAGTTGGGTTAAGTGAAGGGAATCCAGCCCCTGAAAGCATGGCAATTGTTCTCTAGTCCAAAAATGGGTTTGCATAGGGAACAGAAGTATCAGGCTGGGTTGGTTTAAACCCAGTTGGTTTTTCAAAAACAACACTTCTATATACTCCATCTTGTCTTACACAGGCACAACTCTGGCTACTCATTTCCATCCTTGTTCCTATTCCTCTTGGTAAAGACAGTGCTCACCCTTCTTGGGGGGTCTTTTTTTCTCTTTGGAAAAGGATGGAAACAGCTAAGAACGGATCTCTGCCTTCTCCTCCCAGCAGCTGCTTTTTCCCTTTTTCCAGGAAAAGGTGCCTGATAATGTGGCTGTCAAGGGACTGAACCTGCTCTAATGAGAGCTGTACAGCACATTACATTTTGGAAGTCTACCTGTTACTTAGAGAAATGGTCTAGATCCTGGAAGAGTTGACCAGAGCCCTGCACTTCTCCAGACACTGGCTCTGAGACAAACAAAATAAAACTTAGATCTCCTCCAGCCATAGTTTTGGCAAAATCAGAACTGCCCTCAGTACTTGAGGCAACTGTATAGAAAACCAGGCATTGTAAACATCTGCTTCCATTCAAAGCAAAGGTACTCTTCAGCATTAATAAATGGAATTGATTTAATGATTTATAGATGGAGAGAAATACCATAGGGGCTCCTCTGTCCCCAGCCCAACCTCTTAAAAACAGAAGAAAATCTTTCAACCAGCATGAGGTTGCACCACCATTCCAGTGAGTGGCCCACAGGAAAACAGTGAAATTGTGCAAGCAAATGCTGACCTGACAGAAAGGATCACTTTCATCTTTGACATTGCTGACTGCTACAGCCACTCTTCAAACAAGGACATTTGAATCCAGCTTTCATGTTGCTTGTTCTCTTCACAGATTTTTGATTATTTTGTCCTGAGGATATCTGACAGCCACAAGAAAGTGAAACAGAGGGCGCTGGACGTGCTGGCTGAAATCACAGGAGCCCTGAAAGATGCCTTGAACCCGGTGATCATTGGTTTGGTGGAAGGAATAACAAAGAACCTGAACTCAAAGGATCCCAGGGTTCGTGGGGCAGCTGTGAAAGCACTGGAAGAATCCATTGCTCATTTGGGTAAGGCTGAGCCCTAGCAGGGACTCTCCTCAACTGCATCTCTGTCTCTCCTGCACAAGAGAGCGCTGAGTGCCTTGACAGCTGCTCTTGTCTGTGGAACACTCCAGCTGACACCCACCAGAAGCTGTGCAGCTGCAGTCCTTATGCACCATCCCCAACAGGCTGGAATGTGATCAGCATTTCCCAACAGTCCCAGGAGCCCTTGGCTCTGTGCTGCTTGTCTGAAGAGCAAGTCCTGGGCTACAGCTTTGCTACAGTTCAGAGGCAAAGGGGGTTTGGAGTGTGCTTGGGCCCTGTCTGACTTCCCAAATGACCAGCTTTGCTGTTGGCATGAAGAGACACTGACCCATCAGAGCTTCTGCAGAGCAGCCACCTGCAAGGCTCTACATTAGAGGCATCAGCTGCCTATTTTCCACTTTTCTTCTTTGTCTTCTATGTTCAAAGGGGAACTTATGATTCGCCAAGTTCATTTCTTTAGAACAAACAGGTATAAACCCAGCTGTCAATGATGCCTTGTTCCACATGTTGTTTTGCATGGGGCAAGATGGCCACAGCAATTAACTACATAGGCAAGGGCTGCTCTAAATTCCTCTGCCACACACATTTATGTCAGCTCTGAGAATGTTCACTGGGGGAATATGCCTGGAAAAAGGAGTGTTGAAGAGGCAGGTCTTCAAGAGGAGTTTCCACTTTCTCCTCCTCAGCTGCTCTGTGAACTCAGGAACTGCCTGACTCAGTGCCTTTCTGTGACCCAAGTATGGGCTTCTTCCTTTTTGCTCTGGGATGCAAAACCTTTTCACTGCTTCCATGTGACTGAACTCTTGAGGTCCCTGATGTGAAATGTTTTAACACAGCTCCTGCTACAGCAGACAACTTTGGATTTACAAATGTGAAAGGAGAGCTTTTCTTTTGGAATTTTAAACCCTGCCAAGTATGCTGGAAGGAAAGAAGAAAAGGATTCAAAAATCCGCAGAAATGTACTTTATTTTATAAAATGGGGTTGGCCCTGCCCTTTCCCTCCTCACTGTCCTTTCTCCTATGACCTGAGAAAAGTGAGCAGAACCGTGTGTTTCCCTTGTAGATAAAGTGTCACTGCTGAAAGAGTTCAGCTACCATTGGAATCACCTGAGTGGCCAAGCTCTGCTGGATGTCACCGAGTGTATCACAGGTATGGCCTCCCCTTCTAAGCCAAGAGCTCTGCCCAGGGAGTATTGACAGGGAATGCCTGTGAACAGGGGCAGAGCAGCTCCTCCACATCAGGAGGTGCTGAGCTTGTCCCTGCTGCCCAATAGCCCAGGCAGGTGGATTTGGCAGGATTTCCCTGGCTGCTGCAGAGCTGGGCAGCATCTGAGATGGGGGCAGCGCTCGGCCTCGGGGCTGAGCTCTCACTGGGGCATCTCAGAACCGCCTCCAGCAAAGGGAGGGGCTACAAATACCCCAGCTGGCTCCTCTCTGGGAAGCTCAGGGACATCTGTGATCTTTGAGGGAAAATGGTGGCAAATGCTGTTTCAGGGCATCAGTTTGTTTTGCCCTCACAGAATTCTTGTTTTTCTCTTGGAAAGTTTTGAGGCTGAACCGTGCAGAGCCTGGGGGTCACAGCTCAGGTCAAAACTCAACAGAGGTATCAGAGGCACGGGTTCAGTGCAAGGCAGCCTCTGGGGCACAGGGACAGAAGCAGAGGGCTGAGGCTCCCTGCCTGTGCTGTCAAAGTGGCCTTGGACTGAGCCTTTCAGGGTGTGCAAACAGTGTCTGCCTGTGCCAGCACTGTCCAAAATGCTACAAATGCAGCTGATAATTGATTCCTCAGAGGAGCTTGCTATGTCAGCAATAGCCAAGGAATGGAAAAAGGATAATCTCAATATATGGTAGAGAAGAGGATTGATCGCCTTGCTTTAACTGGGGCTAAATCCACTGGTAATTATGCCAACATCTTTAAATGCAAGGTTTAATACACTTTGTGTCTCCATTTGGAATCTCAAAAGGGCATGTTCGGCGATTGGGAATGTCAAAGGCCCTTTAAAAAGCAATTGAATAAAGTAGATCTCCAGCAATAGGGAATTTAGTTTAGCAGTTCTTTTGATCTCTTTTTCAAATAAAGGAATTAACCATAAATTAGGACTACTTTAGAAAGAGCAGATGTTGTCTCTGAGATTTAGTAGGAACAGACAGCTGTTCCTCACGTTCAGTAGTCACCAATGTCTTTAATTGCATTTAAACTCAAATGAATTCCCATTTTAAAATGGGTACCATAACCCTTTCCTGCTTAGCAGAAATGGTTTTGGGTACTTGCAGGAGCTCTTTCAATGTTGATGACTGCTGGTGGATTAACAGCATAGAGAAAATGAAGTCTCTTCCACCACAGAATATTAAATGGCTGCTAGATAACATTTTGTCTGATCAGAAAATAAGAATGGTCTCCAGAGCATTTCAGGTTTTGGTCTCTCAGCCAAATCTGCCATGCAAGAAGCCTGTTGGTAGTAAATTTTTGTCTGTGTTTGATATAGTTCAGTTCAGAAAATGGACAGAGAGCACATTTCAGAGACAATATGAGAAAACACTCGTGTTTTGGTTACATTTCAGTCCCCTGTGTAGCATTTTTCTTTCTCTATGCCCCTATTTCAGTGGACATTAAAAGAAAAAAATGCCATTAACATTGGGAGGGGAAGTGGCAATAAAATGTGGAGATGCTCAAATGCCACACCAATGGGGTCTGGGTAATTATCTAAGACACCCTGAGGTTTGAAACAGCTGTTTCTTGGAAGCCCCAAAAGGATTCTGCCAAAGACACCAGCTGGTCATTGATGTTTCTAATCGAGTTCTCAAGGAGCAGCCATCTCTGGTGGGCTGAAGTTTTGAGGTGTGTTCTAATCCTGCCCTTTGCTGTGTGCCACTGAGCCAAGGGAAGAGCCAGATTAGACATTTGGAACTTGACATCAAAGTTACAAAAATGGAATCATCCCTTTATTAGAAATCTCTCCATTTCCTCTCTATGGTGCATTTCCAAATCTTCAGTGTGGGTTTAGACAAGTTCCTAATGGAAATAAAAGGCAGTTGGACATTTCATTCATTGTTCATGCAGAAAGAGATTGTGAAATAATTTAATAAATGTGCAGAATCTGCCACAGGGACAAGGCTCTGGTTGGAGCATTTAGTCCTGAGGGGTTGGTGGTTCTGTTTCCAGGATGATCAGCTGCTTTGCCCGTTTCTGGATCAAGGGGCTCTGTGTGCTGTTTTGCTGATCTTGGCCAGAGAGGCTTGCCAGAAGCAAAAGCAGAGGTAGATCCTTGTTTGCATTGAGGTTGTGGCTAAGGAGCTGTGTCTCTGTCCCGGCAGTGCTTGTGCAGTGGGTCCATGCCAGGAGCCCTGCAGTCGTCCAGCGCGACGCCCTGCCCGTGCTCTGGTCCTTCCTGGAGAACAAGGCGCTGCCCGTGCGGAGCGCCAGTGTCCGCACCGTGGCCACCAAGCTCGCCTCTGCCCTCTACAAGGTGATGGGCACCCAGCTGAAGAAATGTGCTGCCAGCAAGCCTCCACACGTGCGGGAAAACCTCTCCAAAATGCTGGGCTGGTGAGGGCGAGATGTTCTCCAGAAGGCTGAGGAAGCGCTGAGTTGGACACCTCTGGATTTGCCTTTTTAGCTGTGCCAAAAAAGACGAAATCCAAAGGAAGGGTTTGCATCTGCCCCCACTCTCTCCATTGCTCTTCCTAGTCATGGCATGGGGGGCCTGAAGCAACTCCAGACTGAGGACAAGGTGAAGGGAATCATGGCTCAGCCTCACACAGAGGTGAGGGGGGAGCTGGGCCACTCTCTGTTGGGAGGAAGGGTCTTGTGGCAGCGCAGAGAGGCTGTGCACATTGCCAGGGAACAGCTGTGCCCTGCATGTGCCCCTGCAAGGAGCTGTGCTGCTGCCAGTGCCCCTGGAGCTGTAGGGCTGCTGAGCTGTGGGGCAGGCAGAGGAGCAGGAGGGTGCATGTGCAGCTGAGCCATTCCTGGAGAGCACAGGGCTCTGGGCTCCCTGCTGTCCCAGGGCAGCCCAGAGGCCAGGCTGTGCCTGTGCTAGCTCTGGGCAAGTGGCTCAGGGTTTTGCCCTGGCCTGCCTCAAGTGTCTGCCAGCAGGAGCATGTTTCCCAGTGCAGCTGTTTAGAAGTTTGCAGGAAATGTGTCCCATGAAATACGGAGCTTCAGCTGCTTTAGGTTTGCATGGTGGCCTCTGTTAAACTTTGTGTCTCCATTTTGCAGATCTGCCTGGTTACAGTCTTACCAAGAAGTTTTCTCCGGACACTTCTGATGTTCCTCACCCACAAAGTCCTCGCCTCCCGTCCAGAAGAGCTCTCTTTCCTCCAAGCTCAAGAAAAAGCTGCTGCCTGCATGAAGAGTGTTTGAAGAATAGGATTGATGCATTAGGCTTCATAGTTACAGCTGTACATATGTTCTGATCTTTAGATGTAGTTTTGAATTAATGTGTTTTGATTGTATCTGTAAAATTTGATGACGTATTTTTAACTATATATAATTTTGATGATGAAAAAAGTAAATAAACAAATAAAACTTAAATAAACCAAGAGGAGAATGTGAGACCAGGACCTGCTAGCCAAGAGATTATGGGAGTGCAGCTCACTCAATGTGCCAGTGTCTCACCACATCCTTTCCTCTTTGGGCCTCTCCTCTTCCTCTTTGGCCATGTTTTCTTTGTGTCATTTGTGCTGCTCTTTGTTACTTGGCATTACAACGGGGCCACCATTGACCTGTTTGGGGGACTATGGATCCAAAAGATCTTGTATAGTCAAAGGTTTTCTACCTAGGTGTGTTCTGTGCTCACCAAAGGCCTGAGCAAAGAAACCAAAAGAAGTGTGCCCAAATCCCAAAGCTTTGCTCCTTTGCAATCTCACACAGATCTGGCTCACAGGGAAAAGTCACCTGTATGTATATTTACCTGGGACAGCAGTCCAGCTGTGTTGTTTGCACCTTGTTTGCACAAGGATGAGTGCACTGGGAGGCCAATAACAAGTGACAAGGGTTCCTCCAATCTGTACTGCAGCCTGGGTGCCATTCAGCCCAGAGCCTGGGGATCATTTGTTCCCATGGACCAGTGCTTGCCAGTGTAATGAATTCCTGCACAGCTGGAAGAAGCAATTCTGGATTCAGCTGCAGCTGTTGGTGGCTGCATGATCATTGACAATGCTGCCCTTCCAGAAATTATTCTGCAGTTTCCTTTCATAATCATTTGAAGTTTGAAACTTCACATTTCAATTTGCTTTGTCTTAGGGAAAAACACTTCTGGGCCCAGTACAAACTGTACTCTTGGTTGCCAGCTTCTGATGTTACACAATGTCACCTGGCTGCATGTGTTTGCTGAGCTCTGGGTCTAGTCCTGGCCTAGTAAAGCCCAGGCAGGGTGGCACATTGCAGGGAAAACGGGTCCATGAGCTTATGGGGTTGCCATCAGCAGCAGAGTGAATGTGCCCTTTGGGGATTTCTCTGGAGACAAAATTAGGGACCTACTCCATGCCACAATATTCTCTTAGATCTTTCTGAAATATCCTAGAAAAGGCTGTGAAACTTCACATCTCCTTGCACACCCACTGTTTGAATAGGGGCATTTTTGTCCCTCCTCAAAGCCATTGCTCTTGCACACCAGAAACATGAACATCCACCAACAGGAATGATGCATGGTCCTGCTGCTGCTGCTTCAGAGGACTGGGAAGTGCAGACCTGGGTATTACCAATATGAGCACTTAATTAGCATTTCGTGCTCCTTCGAGCTGTCCAGATCTCAGGGCTTTTTGTTTCAAAGCAGCCACTGCACCATCTCTAGGGAAGAACAGGAAATGGGAAACAGTGACTGCCAGCCTTGCAGGGGTGTGGGGGAAAACCTGAAGTGTCTGCATCAAAAGATGAATGGGAAGAGTGTAATTGCCAAAGCCATCCTTCATTAGGACAGCAGGACCAGTTCTTGACTGCATGCTTGCATGAAAATCCTTTGGGATCTCCTTTGTGTATCTCATGCAGAAAAGGAGCTCTTAATAATACCATGCTACTTAAACCAGATTGGGATGTAGCTCTGTAGTCGTTCACAATGAAGCAGACTGCCTGCTTTGTCACTCTCAGCCCTGGTGAGCCTGCGAGGGACCGTAGTGTATCCCATGCCTGTTTTGCCTCCAAGCAAAGCTTGGTTTTCCTTATTAGTGTGGAGTAAATACAAGAGTAATAAAATGGACAATTAAACTGGCCACTTTGGAGGATATACTCATGCTTTCACGTGTCAGTCCTGTACCTCATGCTCCCAAGGCTTGTTACTCATCATGAAATATTTTAACAAAAAAACTTCAGCTCTCATGTTACATCTGAATAAAATTGCATAAGATCATCAAGAATTCTGCTGTCAGGAACAAGACAAGATCCTTCCGACACTCACTTGCAGCTGTCATGGATTTCTGCAGCCCTTTGTGAAAAGCTGCTGCAGACAGTGTGTTTGGAGTTGGTTTGGGCCTTTATGAGGGATCTGTGGAGCAGTGTGCAGGGCTCTCCTGGCAGAAAACTGTTTGTCCAAGCCCAGGGACATGGTGCCGGCTGACGCAGAGCGGCCCCGCTCCCAGCCCGAGAGCCTGTGAGCTGAGCCACGCCGGGGAGGAAAGACAGCGAGGGGCTCCAGCCCAGCTGCTTCCCCTGCCCTGGCCGTTTCAGGGAGCTCTGCCATGGGAGAAAGTCGATGCCGGACGAGCCACCGAGCTTCCATCAGCTGCTGGAACTGCTCCGTGACAGCTCCTGTTCTTGCCGAGAGAGAACCCGGCGCCTTCTTGGAACATGTGTCATGGGGGGATTCTGTTTGTTAATAAACTGTTGGGGTTTTTCCACTTTCATCTATTAGTAATAATTTTCTATTGCTGGAAAGGGATTGTTGGAACACTATAGCGGAGACGACTTATTGCACAATATCCTGGTTTTGTCTCAAACTGTGTGAGACAGATGGCTTCACATAGGAGCATCCCCAAGGCTGCTGAGGGGAAGGCACAGAGGAAGACAAACCCAGTATTTCTGAGGGAAACTCCTTGAGACCAAACCAACCTGAGCTGTCAAACAGCAGACCTGATGTTTCAAGACACGGGCCAAAGGGGAAAACTTTCAGTGTGTTTGGTGCAGGCTGGGTTATGCTCGAGGCAAAGGTGTGTCAGTGTGTTGGATAATACTCTTTTCTGGACCTAGAAATGGGACAACTGAGAGGTGTTTTAAAAACTTTTATTCCATTTTCAGTCTCATGAGAAGGGTGAGACAATACAGATGTTATAATTCACACCATCACAGTCAGAAGCTGACTATTTCCTAATTATAATACCTTTTAAGTGTTTCTTGGTCTATCTGCTTTTTTTCCACACCATGTTGTAGATGCCTTAAAGCCAATTATTTCAAACTACCCCTTGTGGGTCCCACTACAATGCATTTTCATAGCTTTATTTTTCCAAAGTCTTATTTGCAAGGCAATCTTTTGAAATTTTTTTCTAGCTCCATTTCTCTCTCAACAATATCTGTCCTATTCCATGGCATTTTTAAGTCAGCATTTCTTGTCTCAAGATTTATATACAGATTCATACTGTGTGGGCCTTCTATTAGGCTCTAAAAACTTTTTACATATCCATTTTCCACATCAGTGCACTTGGCTCCTTCTCTCCTCATTGTGCATGGCAAGCACAGGGGCCCAGAGCTCCTGCAGAAACCATCACAGCACTCAGTGGGAGCAAACTTGTGTCCAGTCCTCGCTTGGAGCTGTGGTGCCCAGCATTCCACCACATTGGAATGAGGAACTGTTCCTGCTCTTTCAGAAGGAGCTAAGGAGATTTGGCCGTCAGATCAGCTCCTTCCCAGCTCTTGATTTGCTGCCCTGGGGGAGCTGCTGCTTGTGGCAGCACTTGTTTCACAGCTGACAGCCCTGCTCTGCTGGCCAGCAGCCATTGCAGGAGCCTTTGCTGGTGACATTGAACGTTTCAGATCTTCTTAAGGAAAGCTCAGGGCAGAACTTGTCAAAAGAGCATTGCCTGGGTGATGCTTTTAACATTGGATCTTTCCTTCACCAGTGTTCATGTCCAGGACCTGTGACCCTGAGTGGGCTGCTGCCTCCTAAAATCCCAAACAGCACAGGATGTCTCCCAGAGGCAACCTGCCACCACCTCCAACTCAGGCTGCCCTGGCAGTGCCAAGCGCCTCCTGCAAACTGACATCAGGAAACTGGATTGGTGAGTTTTGATTCCCATGAAAAGGGTTGGCATTCGTGTCCAGGGGCCCGTGGCCCCAACTGCGCTGCCGCCTCCTGAGATTCCGAATGGCGCACAGCATCTCCCAGACCCAAGCTGCCAGCACCTCCAACTTGGGCTGCCCTGGCAGTGCCAAGCTCCTTCTGCAAAATGACATCAGGAAACTGGGGTGGTGAGTTTTGTTTCCAATGGAGAAAGGCCTGCGTTCAGCCCAGGGGCCTGTGGCCCCAGTTGGGCTGCCGCCTCCTGAAATCCCAAACAGCACAGGGTGTCTCCCAGATCCAACCTGCCACCACCTCCAACTTGGGCTGCCCTGGCAGTGCCAAGCGCCTCCTGCAAACTGACATCAGGAAACTGGGGCAGTGAGTTTTGTTTCCCATGGCAAAGGGCTGGCATTCGCGTCCAGGGGCCTGTGGTGTAACAACTCCCCCGGGCCCCAGAGTCTCAGACCTCAGGCAGCCACCGGTGACCAACAGGGACAGGAAGGCAACAGGACGGGTCTGGGTTCAGCAAAACCCAGGATCCTTTATTGTGCCAGGGACCAAGACAAGAAACGAGGGGCAGAGGGTCATGGATTTTACATGACAGGGTAGGGGTGGTGTTTAGGGTTGGGGTCCAATAGCAGGAGGAGCAGGGGACTGCAAAGGGGTGGATCAAGGAAAAAACTAAGGAAAAAAAATCAATGGAAAAAACTAAGGCGGGGACATTGCAGTAGAATTTAAACTAATGGGAGTACAGGAAAAGAAGAACATTCTGGGGCCATTCCTTATTTGACAAAATGGAGTGGAGTGTTTCTTCCTGGGCTTCCGGGGTCACGGCCCACAGGATGGAGGGGTGGAATCTTCTTTAAATCACACCCCTCGCCCGATGCTCCCTGTCTGGGTAGAATCCCCACCTCCTGGGGCGGGGGAACCCCACACCTCCCCCTTTTGCTTTCTTTTAGAAACAGGGGAATAATTTAAGTTATAGCCCTTAAATTAGTTAATACTTATGGGGTAACTTACAGAGGGATTATGACAACTCATAAAGGGATTCCCAGGGACATAATAATGAACAGTAAAACACTATTAACATGACAATAACAATTATGAAGCTGATAATTTTAGCTAAACTTGAGACAATAAACAATCTTAATGGAAAGACTAAACATGAAGGGGGTACACACGAGAAGATTAAAAGGTATAGGTAAGAAAGTAAGTTTAATGTAATAATTAAAGTAACACTTAACTAAAGCCTTTTCTTTCATTTCTTTGCTCTCAACTTAATACCCTTATTCTTAGTAAATTAGTCCTTCTCTTTTTTGCTCACTCTCTTACTTTCTCTTTTTCCTTTTTTCCTCTTTCCCCTTTTTCTCTTCCCTTTAAATATCTTTCAAGTATTCTATACTATCACTTCTTGACTTACAATCAAACAGCTTACGCACACCTTCTTTTCACTTGCTTTTCACTCTAATTAAAACTTCTGTTACTTTTCTGCTAACAAAAATTGTAATTTGCAACATCAAGTACGAAAGTAAAACACATAATTTATAAAAACACAAAATGAAACTCATCATTTGTAAAAAACTTTTTAAACCAGTGAAAAATCAAGCATCAAATTAGACTTATACATTTATCATGAGATATTGTTTTTCTGGGGGTTCCTTGCATAAAGGATAATAGGGTATAAAGAGTGTATTCTGGAAACTTGATTTTTCCAATTAACTAAAATAAAGGGATTTAAAAACTTAACATGAGTAATGGGAGTTAGGATTGTTTGTGTCATATTAACTTCTTGTAATATTAGTTGAGAACTATTTACATTTATGTATATATTAAAATGAAAAGAGATAATAATAGTCTGTAAAAACTAAATTAACATTAACAAATGAAATAACAATTCTGGTATTTAATAGCTTACATCACTTAAATTAGTACTATTAAATCAAGCTACTCCTTTTTAATGAAGACTGGGGGGTTGGAAAAGGTTAATCAAACAAACATATCTTTTGTGATATAAACATGATCTAGAACTCACTTAAAATGATCTAAATACAACTGAAAATATATTTACCAGGAAGGGGGAATAAAAAGGGAAGTGTTAGCGTTTCTACAGAAAACTTGCACAGTTACATTAATTTGCTGTCTGGAGCAGGCTTGGTGATGATTTCTCCTTCTCCACCAGCCGTGCTTGGGAGCTCTGGGTGTCAAACTTTGTTGAGTGCAGTTTGCCATGGCGTGCTGGAGATGCCTGCCGCTGCAATCCATGGCGGTGGGCACTGGCACAGGCACAATTTGGTTGAACACAAAGTTTCTTTGGGGAGTCCGGATGGCAATGGCTGCATTCAAAGGAGGCTCTTGATGCTGAAACACAGGTCCCAAACTGTTTGATGGACTGGCCTGGCTTTGGAGGGGCCCTATGGTGCCGGCAGAGGCAATGAAGTAGGAGATCCTCTCGGGAGAAGGAGTGGAAGCCCTGATGTTTGTGCTGGGTCACTGTAGTAAGTTGTCTGGGGCTCTGCTAGGAGGGTTATGGGCATCACCATTTTGGGGGAGTAAACAAAAGGACAGTTTCTGCAGTGGGGTTTCTGGTTCCATAATCCCTGGAACAGACGTGTACTGTGATGGAGTGGTCACAGCCTCCAGAGGTGGAGCCAGAGGTGAGATCAGGGCCAGGAAGAGAAGGTGAAGAGCGGGAGAACAGGTTCCAAGTGGCGCGGCCATCACCACCTTGGAAAAGAGGGTCCAGGGTGGCACAGCCAACACTACTCCAGAGTAGGGCCTGGGGAGGGTGTGGGAAAATCAGAGGGGAAGAGAATAAGGTGTGGAGGAATGACTACGTGACAGGGGCCACGTTCTGGACCAAGAATTGGGAGGATGCAGCTAATCTGGGTCCCTGCACCTACAAAACACTGTGTCCTTGAGCATGGCTGTGGTACAATAAAAAGTAGTGAGAGAGACATGAGAAAAGAAAGATGTAACCCCTAAGGTATGAGGAAGAGCGGATATTGTAGAATAGCCAATAGATTGCTTAGCTTGCAGTATATGTATGAGCTTATTGTTTGTTGTGCATATAAGTCTGATGCTCTCTTCAATAAATGAAGCTTGCTAAACACTCATATTGAGCATCCAAGTTTCCCTCACCACGACAAAACCCAAAGTGTCTCAAGGCATGAATGAGTCCCACTGAGGTCCATCCCCAACACAGGCTCCTCATGGACTCCTTGGAGGAGAGAATTGGAGGCCAGGATGGCCCCAAAACCTCTCAGAGACTCAGTGTGGAAAGAAAAATCCAAAGTACCTTAAAAACCTCGAGTATCTCAAGGCATTAATGAGCCCCACTGAGTGTCAGTACAAAGCTCTCAAGGGACTCATTAAAGCAGATAATTGGGGCCATGATTGCACAAACCTCTCACAGAGTCTCTATCAAAAGAGAAACACCAAGTACTTTAAAATAACTGAAGTACCTTGAAGCATTAATGAGCCCACTGAGTGTTGTTACTGACAAAGCCTCTCCAGGGACTAATTACAGCAGATAATTGGAGGCCATGATTGCACAAACCTCTCAGAGACTCCAAGGCAAAAGCCAAACCCAAAGTCCTTTGAAAAACCTGCAGAGAGGCTCCTGGCACAGAGGCGGCTCCTGGCAAAGGCAGGGCTGCAGGGAGACAGCTCTGGGCAGGAGCAGCTCCTGTGCACAGCCCAGCAGGGCTGGGGCACTGCCTGCAGCCAGCCCGGGCACAGCACAGAGGCACAGAGGGCTTAAACTCAGCCTGGGCTGGGAGCACAGGGCAGAGCTCACTCAGGGCTCACTAGAGCAGAAATCAGCCCAGGTTTGAAGCAGTCATTCCCTGGCTGTGGGAAGAGAAGCCGCAGTTCCTGCAGGGATCCCCTGGAGCTGGCACATCCCACAGCTTTTAAGACCTTTCAGGAGGACTCTCAGGGCTGCTCCAGGGCAGGGCTGTGGCCCTAGGGCAGGGCTGGCTTTCCCTGCTGCCCCAGCCCAGGCACAGCCCAAGGCAGCTCCTGTTGCCAGGCTCTGCTGCAGGGCTGAGCAGCCGGGGCTGCAGCCAGGGGTGCCCAGGGCTGTCCTGCAGAGCAGGGTCCTGCAGCCCAGGGCGCTGTGCTGGGGCAGGGACTCTGCTGCCTGCCAGGGACAGCTCTCAGCCAGCCCTGGCAGCTGCTCCCAGCGCTGGCGAGAAGCTCTGGGGGGAAGGAGCTGCCCTGAGCAGGGCAGGGGCTGCTGCTGAGAGGGGCTGGGTGGGGCAGGGCTATTCCCAGCTCCAGACCAGCCTGGGCACTGCTCTGGAGGGCACTTCCCAAAGAAGGTAAGCCTGGGATTGCTGGAAAGATCGGGAGCTTTCCTGAGAGTGTTTTCAATTTCCTGCTTGGAGCAGGGTGGGAAAGTTGGGGTGATGGCAAAAAGATTATTGCTTTTTATACATTTTTGATACATTCATAGCTCTGTAAATTACTATTATATAGTTATAAATCTACAATCCTTACTTAACACTACTAAATTCTTATTCACTATATTAACTGCTCTTATATACTTATATAATTATAATCCTTAATTAACTCTAGTACGTTTCCTAACCATTCTCTTAGATTTTAGAAAAATAAGCTCACTGTCTAAATACATTCCTGAAATACTGTCTTATCAGTCTTATTATCAAATAGTCCTATTATCAGGAAGAGAACCTACAAAACCTTTTTTTTTATTGACCAGATAAATGAGCAGTCATAACAAAAAGTGAAGGTAAAGAAGCCCTTGGACCTATTCCAATGGGTTGAGCCAGGGGTGTGTAACCAGGGCAACTGAATCTGCTATGGGATGTTCCTGTTAAATATCCTAATTAATCAACCTTAATAAATTGTTGAAATCAGGCCCCAGGTGTGCCCCATCCCCACTGGGACACCTGGAAGCTTCCAATTTATGTCTGGTTTTTACTTTACTGTTCTAACACTGTTGCAAAGGTTTGTTTTGTTTTTTTTGGTTTTTTTTTTTTCTTTTTTGATTATAGACAACAAGGGGATGAGAGAAGCAGAACAGGAATTGTAATCAGATACTCACAGAACATTCTGAGTTGAGAGAGACACACAGGATCATCCAAGGAATGTTTGAGCATTTACAGAGAGTCCAGAACTGTAACTTTGGGTGGTCAGTGTCTCTGCTGGGAGCCTCCCAAAGGGCCCTCAGCCACTCCTCAGCCCTGGACAGCAGCAGCATCACCTTTGCAGGGCCCAGCAGGGCTCTCCTGAGCTGCCCTTGCCCAGCTGCACACAGAGCCTGCCCCAGGCAGGGCCCTGCACACAGGCAGGTTTCTGTAGGGCCCCAGCCAGGGCACACAGGCTGGGATGGGCTCTGTGAGCGCTGGCAGGGACAAGGCTCCTCTCAGGAGGGAATGTCCAGGCCCAGGGAGATGCTCAGGGAAGGAGAGGGGGCTGAAGAGAGCAGTGCTGGGGCAGGAGGACACTGTTGGTGTGTGGGAGGTGCCGGGCACAGCTGGGCACGGGAACACTGTCCTGAGTGCCCGGCTGTCTCTGCCCTGCCCTCTCAGGCACAGCACCACAACATCTGCTCTTGGTTCTGCACTGCCCTGACATTGGCACTGTTATCTGCTGCTCTCAGGGAGGCTCTGGCATCTGCAGCAGCTGAGCCAGGCACTGCCCTTGGCATTCCTGCCAGGCAGGGCTGTCCATGGGAATGGGGTGTCCAAGCTTCCCTGGCACCTGTGGGGCTGTGGGTAAAGCAGTCCATGGCAAAGGGGAATGAGCTGAGCCCCCTCCCTGAGATCCCATCATGGGCACAGCCAGGGATCTCCTTGCTGTGCCCTGCCAGGCTCTGAGCTGCCCTCCTGGGTGCAGATCTATGCCTGGATCTCTTGGAGTTCCAGCCTCTTGGAGCATCCCAGGGTGACCCAGGAGTGTGATTGTGCTCTGATTGCAGCAAAAGTTGCAAAGCCAGGGCAGTTGGGAACAAGCCCATCCAGCCCCTCACCTTCCCTGAGCCACGGGGAATCCTTTGCCTCTCCCATCTCTCAGTGGCAAAGTCTGAGTGCAGCAGAAATGCTGGGGATTGCTGTCCTCAGAGAGCCAGGAATGATGTGTGGGTAGGAAAACAATTCCTTAAACCAGCTCCTGCCATCCATGTCCTATAGGACTGTGAGTGCAGATGCTAACAAGACTTTCTTCATTAGGAGTGATTTCCCTGACAAATCCTGAATATCCAGCCTTGTCCCTCTGCCTCATGGCCACACACACTGGGCATCAGGGCAGGGATGGCTCCTCGAGAGCCCCCACGCACAGGCCTGGCTGCTCCTGGCACACTCAGCCAGCACAACTGGAGCTCAGGCAGGGACCTGGATGAAGGATTTCACAGAGCAGGAACAAGGCTGGGTGAGTCCCAGCAGGACAATCTGCAGGGAATGGCCCAGGTTTGGCCCAAAGCAGCCTCTCCTGACTTGCCACTGTCCTTTCTCCATGAACAGGTGCCCATGTGCAGCCCCAGCAAATGTCCAACAGCAGCTCCATCAGGCACTTCCTCCTGCTGGCATTGGCAGACACACGGCAGCTGCAGCTCCTGCACTTCTGCCTCTTGCTGGGCATCTCCCTGGCTGCCCTCCTGGGCAACGGCCTCATCATCAGCGCCGTAGCCTGCGGCCACCACCTGCACACGCCCATGTTCTTCTTCCTGCTCAACCTGGCCCTCACTGACCTGGGCTCCATCTGCACCACTGTCCCCAAAGCCATGCACAATTCCCTCTGGGACACCAGGAACATCTCCTACGCAGGATGTGCTGCTCAGCTCTTTTTCTTTCTCTTCTTCATCTCAGCAGAGTATTTCCTCCTGACCATCATGTGCTATGACCGCTACGTGTCCATCTGCAAACCCCTGCACTACGGGACCCTCCTGGGCAGCAGAGCTTGTGCCCACATGGCAGTATCTGCCTGGGCCAGTGCCTTTCTCTATTCACTGCTGCACACGGCCAATACATTTTCCCTGCCCCTGTGCCATGGCAATGCCCTGGGCCAGTTCTTCTGTGAAATCCCACAGATCCTCAAGCTCTCCTGCTCACACTCAAACCTCAGGGAACTGGGGCCCATTGCTGTTAGTTCCTGTTTGGTATTGGGTTGTTTCATGTTCATTGTTTTCTCCTATGTGCAGATCTTCAGGGTTGTGCTGAGGATTCCCTCTGAGAAGGGACGGCACAAAGCCTTTTCCACCTGCCTCCCTCACCTGGCTGTGGTCTCTCTGTTAGTCAGCACTGCCATATTTGCCCACATAAAACCCCCCTCCATGTCCTCACCATCCCTGGATCTGGCCCTGTCAGTTCTGTACTCGGTGGTGCCTCCAGCCCTGAACCCCCTCATCTACAGCCTGAGGAACCAGGAGCTCAAGGCTGCAGTGTGGAGACTGATGACTGGATGCGTTCAGGAACATTAAACTGCTGGGCAATTTCTGCCCATCATTTGTAATAAAAGTCACCTTTGATACTTCTTCATTTGGTTGTGGGCTTTTTCTTTTCTTTTACTTTTTTCATATTGTCCACAAAAAAAAGCCATTTGTTGTGCCATTTCTCATTTTGTTTCTCTCCGCCTTCCCTGTAGCCACAGACTGTGTCAATGAGGGGCTGCACTCGCAGTGGCTTTAAAGGAACTAATGGATCTCCCAGCAGAGTTTTCGGCAGAGATGCCCTTTTGTTCCCTTCTCTGGAGCTGCAGCAGCAATGTCTGTGTGCAGAGCTGGGGCAGATCAGTGCTGGCCCAGCAGCAGCAGCAGCAGCAGCAGCACTTGGTGTTGCCAGTGCTGCTGCCGTGGCCCTGCCCCGCTGCCCTGGTGGCCCTGGTGTTGCTGCAGGGCCTGAGTGCTCTGGGGGCCGGGCACAGCCCTGGGGGTGGCAGTGCCGGGGCTGCAGCAGGGACAGGCCATGGGCACTGCTGGGGCAGCGCTGACGCCTCAGGCCAGGCCCTGGAGGCTCCAGGCTCCTTGCCCAGGCTCTCTCAAGAACACGGCCAGGCCAATGCTCAGCACAGAAACCCCCGTGAGCAGCCTCAGGCTGGCCGTGGGCAGGCTGGGGGCAAACAGCATGGCTGGGGCTCTGCAAGGGCCCTGGGGCAGACGGGAAGGAGCAGCAGAGCAGGGGCTGATCCATCCCCAGTGCGCTGCACAGCCCAGGGCAGCGTCCCAGAGCGTCCTCATGCAGCTGCCAACAACATCCCCCCTCTGCAGCCCTGGCCTCTCCCCCAGCTCACACAGGTGCCCCATCCTTGCAGGCACAGACACGGCAGCACTGGCTCAGCAGCCCCTGTTTGCATTGCCCACAGCAGGGGGAGCACCCCCATGCTGTTGCTGTGGGGACATGAACCTGAGGGAGCACAAATGCCATCAGCCCCTGGGGCCAGCAAGGCCTGGGGGACACCAGGGAAACCATTCAGCTTTGTCCTGGCCTCTGCAGTCAGCCAGAAAGTTTGTTCCCATCAGCTGGGAGTTTCCTGTGCCACTGCAGACGCTGTTGCTCAGAGCCAGGGCTGCCTGGCAGCCACCCCCAAACTGCCCTCAGCATTTCCTAGGCTTTTTACTCTTCCCTTATACAAATTGCTTCCTCTTGCCCAGCCCTGTTCCCTCCCCTGCAAACAGCCCATCCCGGTTTGCCCTTTCCTCTCTGGCCCCACTCCCCATTGCAGTTCCTGACTTGGCACCATGGGAAGGTCCCTTGGGCAGCAGGATCATCCTACAAGTGCTGCAGGAATTGTCTGCAGGCTCCTGCAGTGCCTGGTGCTGCTCCCTTGCCAGAGGCACCCCAGGCCAGGGGGGCACATCTGGGCTGCTGTGTCTGGCTCTGGGGCTCCCTGTTCTGGGCAATGAGGAGGAGCTGCAGAGGCTCTGCAGGACTGACAGGATGGGCTTTGGGGCTGCCAGGAGAAGCTGAGGGACCTGGGCTGCTGGAGCTGCTGAAGAGGAGGCCCAGGGCTCATCCTGCAGCTGCTCCAAGGGTGGTTTCAGAGAATCCCAGAATCAGCAAGGCTGGAAAAGGCCTTGGAGATCATCAAGTCCAACCTGTGCCCTGACACTGCCTTGTCTCCCCTGAGCCTCCTCTTGTCCAGGAGAAACAACCCCAGTAGTTCCCTCAGCTACTCCTCACAGGACTTGTGTTCCAGACCCCTCCCCAGCCTTGTTGCCCTTCTCATGATACGCTCCAGCCCCTCCGTGTCCTTCCTAAATTGGGGGCCCAGATCTGGACACAGCACTCGAGGTGCTGCCCAACCAGTGCTGAGCACAGGGGAAGAATCCCTGCCCTGCTCCTGCTGGCCACACCATTCCTGATCCAGCCCAGGAGCCATTGGCCTTCTTGGCCACCTGGGCACACTGCTGGCTCATGTCCAGCCTTCTGTCCAACAGTTCCTGCAGGTCCCTTTCTGCCTGGCTTCTCTCCAGCCACTCTGTCCCCAGCCTGTAGTGCTGCAGGGGTTGTTGTGGCCAAAGTGCAGGACCCAGCACTGGGACTTGTTCAACCTCACCTTGTTGGATTTGGGCCCTGGATCCAGCCTGTCCAGGGCCCTGTGCAGAGCTCTCCTGCCCTCCAGCAGGTCCACACTCCCAGCCAACTTGGGGTCACCATGGTTCCATGAGGCCCCAGAGTGTCCCAATGGTGTCCATGATTCATGAGGCCTGCCAGTGTCACAATGTGCCTTTGGTTCCATGGGCCCCCTTGGTGTCACAAAGTCCCTTGGATCCTTGGGCCCCACAGCGTCACAATGGCACCGTGGTCCCCCAAGGCCCTGCACTGTCACAATGGACCCTTAGTTCCATGAGGTCTGGCCGTGCAGCAATGCTCTCCTTGGTTCCACAGTGTCACAATGGCCTCTTGGTCTCAAGGGCCACCACGGTGTCAAACATGTTTCCGTCATTCCAGGAGTCCCTGAGGAGCAGCACTGGCCCCTTGGTTCCATGGGGCCCTGCAGTGTCACAATGGCCCCATCATGACACCAGGTCCTGCTCTGCCACAATGCTCTGCATGGTTCCAAAAGGCCCTGCAGGGTCACAGTGGCCTCTGTGGTTCCAGCAGGACCCAGACTGTCACCATGGACTCCTTGCTTCCATTCAGCCCCACAGTGTCACAATGGCCCCTTGGCTCTGTGCTGCCAGGTCGTACACAGTGTCACCATGGTCCTCTTAGTGCCACCAGGCCCCGCAGTGTCACAATGGCCCCCTTGCTTCCCCAGGGCCCTGCAGGGTCACAATCATCAGAGAATCAGCCAAGCTGGAAAAGACCTTGGAGAGCATCCAGCTCAACCTGGGACCCAACACCACCTTGTCACCCAGACCATGGCACTGAGTGCCACATTCAGTCTTTCCTTAAACACTTCCAGAGATGGCGACTCACCCACCTCCCTGGGCAGCCCATTCCAATGCCAAATCACCCTTTGTGTGAAGAATATTTCCTAATGTCCAGCCTAAATGTCCCCTGGTGCAGCTGAAGGCTGTGTCCTCTTGTCCTGTCCCTGTTCCCTGGGAAAAAAGCCCGACCCCCACCTGGCTGCACCCACCTGTCAGGGAGTTGTAGAGAGTGATGAGGTCTCCCCTGAGCCTCCTCTTCTCCAGGATAAACAACCCCAGCTCCCTCAGCTGCTCCTCACAGGACTTGTGTTCCAGACCCCTCCCCAGCCTTGTTGCCCTTCTCTGGAGACGCTCTAGCTCCTCCATGTCCTTCCTAAATTGGGATGCCCAGTACTGGACACAGCACTTGAGGTGCTGCCCAACCAATGCTGAGCACAGGGGAAGAATCACTGTCCTGGTCCTGCTGGCCACACCATTCCTGATCCATAGGAGTGCCAGGGGTTGGATGAGGGAAAAGGTGGGGAGAGGGGGGGACAAAGTGTTATTGATTGTCAGCCATGAAGGGTCTTGGTTTTTATATCTCTTCACAAAGCATTAGGAGGTGCTGGGGGTCAATATCAATTGGACATTGATTATACCAAACTATAAACAGGAAAAGAATACTGGATAAAACAGTTCTCTTCCCTTTTTTTTTTTCAATACAGCAGATTCACATTGAAAACACTTCTGAAATTTGTCTAATTAACCACAGAAGAATTGAAAATTTTGATTATTCCTCGGGGCTGTTCTTGATCAGGTCTTTTAAACAAATGTTTATGAGCCTTTTTCACTGAATCCCAGAACTGAAGAGTTCAAGAAAGAGGCCTCTGGAGTAATAAAATTCATTAGCAACCTCCAACTGGCTGAGGATCCATCCCATGCAGAGCAGCAATGAACAGAAATGGGCACAGCTTTGTGGCTGCCCCAGCTTTGGCATAGGCCCTGGGCCTGGAGCAGTAGCAGCTCTTGAGAGCCCCAAGGCTGGGGCTCTTGTGCTGCCCTGGGCAGATGGGATGGCAGCAGGGGCTGCAGAGCTCTCAGCACCTCAGCCCGAGGGGAGCAGGGCAGCCAGGGAGCCTCCTTTGGCCTTGGCCAAGCACCTTCCCCCATGGCTGGGGCTGAGTCCTGTGGCAGCTGCAGCTGCTGCTGTGCCCTTGGCAGGGGCTGAGGCCATGGGGCCAGTGCCCAGAGCAGCCTGGCCTGAGCAGAGCTGTGGGGCCAGAGCTGGCTGGGCTGGGCTGGGCTCAGAGAGGCCCTTGGTGCTGCCCAGAGCTCAGGGCAGCTGGCAGAGCTTGCAGGGAGCTGGGCTGGGCTCCGAGAGCCCGGCCCAGAAACCATCAGTGTCCATCTCAGCCTGGCTGAGCGTGCAGGGGCAGGACTCAGGCCAGGCCTTGTGGGGCAGGGCCCAGAGCCTGTGCAAGGCATTGCAAACAGGCAAGTGGCCCAGAGAGGAGGCTGCTCTGTGCCCTTGGTGGCATGGACAGAGCAGGGAGGGGGCCCAGGACATTTGTCAGAGCCAGCCTCTGTGCCCAGCCCTTGGCAGCCCTGGCTGCTGAGCCCAGTTTTGGCCTGGGCTGAGTTTGGCTGTGGCCCAGCTCCATCCTCCTGCGGGGCTCAGGGCCTGTTCCCGGCCATGGCCAGTCCTGGCTGCCTCTCTGCTGGCCCAGAGGCCGGCAGAGCCCGGGGCAGGGCTGTCTGTGCAGCCCCACAGGTGCCATGGGCTCTGCAGGAGCTGGCAGAGGCTGCCCAGCAGGGAGGCCATGGGGCACAGAGCCCCAAGGCTGCTGTGGGCACCACGGCACAGGGGCCGTTCCCAGCCGCAATGCTCCTGGCCTGGGCTGGGCCTGCACAGGGGCTGGGCCACCATGGCTGGGCCAGCACAGGGCCACAAAGGGGCCATGCAGCCGCTGCCGGGGCTGACAGCAAGGCCAGGCACACACAAGCAATTGCTGAGCATGGCCTGCGCTGGCCAGGCCTGACTGTGCCAAAGGCAGAGCTCAGCTGCCCTTGGGGGCTGCAGCAACACTCCAGAGCCCAAAGAGCCTCCATGGCTGGGCTGGAGACCAAGGCTGCAGCAGGGAAATGCAGGGCTGCTGCGGGGTTGGGAGGCCATTGAATTCCAGCACACACCTCAGCTCTCTGATGATCCCGGCACCATGCTGGGCCCTGTTTCAGACTGGAGCAGAGCAGATGTTGATGGGACAAGGGCCCTGTGGGGCTGTCAGGGACCTGCAGCTTGCAAGGTGCTCTGCTGTCCCTCAGGTGCTCTGGGAGAGATCCAATCCCAGCTGGGCACTTCAGGGCACAAGAGGCACTGCCTGTTCATGGGCACACAAGTGATGTCTGCCTGGAAAGGGGCACAGGTTTTAATACTTGTAAATTTCATAATATGCAAGCACATTTTCATTATCTGGGTCATTTGAGTACTCTTAAGACATGGCAAAATTTTCCCACCAGGAACAGCAATTTCCTGGAAGTGTACTGATGGCAGGAGAAGAGCTACTGATCTTCCCCTCTGCTTGAGTCTCCAATAATCTGTTTATTATATCATCTCTCTTTTCCTTCAGGTGTTACCAGCTCTCCTGTTTAAATGGGCGTCTCTCTGTATATCTCTTCACTAGACACACTGGATCTTTGTCCTTCCCATTGCTTCTAGATTTCTTCCTCCAGTTGCTCTCTGGTCATTCAAGTGCCTCTCAACTGACTGGGTTCCTGCTTTGAGATTCAGGCAGCTTCCCAATCTTTCCAATATTCAAAGAAATATCACTTTAGTCAACATCCTAAAGGTTTTTACATCTATCATAGACTTACCTTTTCTTTTGTCTTTATCTAAAACTGTTCCTGTACAGAAATCCCTTGGGGATGGGGGACATGTCATATGCTGCTGGGACATCCCAGAGAGCTGAGGGAAGAGATGTGGTGGTTCTTAAACTGTTCAAATGTTCAACTTGTGTTTGCTGGAAAGAAACCTTTCTGTGCCTTTGAGTGTCACCAGGCCCTGAGCCCAAAGGACACAAACCTGATGAGTTGTGGTTCCCACTGCAGGGGCTGCACTTGGACCTTGGCTCTGCACAGGAGAGCTCTTCATCCCCTTTCTCTCTTTTCCTCCCCCTGGGCATGGAGGGAGCTCCTGACTTCAGCCTGTGACTCATGTGTGCAAAGAGCAAATCTGGGCAGAATCGGGGCAGGGAGGGTTTGGGGGGACCTTGGGATCTGTGCTGGGCACAGAAGGTGTTTTCCATTGCTCTGAGACTGTCTGCTGTGCAAAGTGGATTTAATATCCAGCAGAGGAATGACTTTGGCATTTGATGGAGCTGTGCCTTCTCTTGGCTTTGTTGGCTGGCAAGAAATGAACATCCCTCTGTGTCTCAGGCAGCTCCTTCTGCAAGAAAAGCAGGTGGGAGTTGGAGCCAAGGAGCTGAAAGCTGCAAGTGCAGCCTGGGCTGGAGGGAGCTCAGATTTGCACAAGGCTGCTCTGAGTGCCAGGGCTTGGATGGGGGAAATGGTGGGGTGGGGTTAGGGACAGAGTCTGATTGATTGTCAGCCAGGAAGGATCTTGATTTTCATATCCATTCCAACAGCATGAGGAGGTACTTGGATTCAGTGTCAATTTATGGACAGGGAAAAAAATGTAAACAGGACCTGAAAAATGTTTTCTATCTTTTTAAATATCATGTATTCAGTTTCAATACACTACTGAGATCTACTTAACCACAAAGGATTTGAGAATTAAAATCAAATGATTCCCAGAGGCTTGGCTTGTTCAGGTGTTCTGAATGTTCATGAGCCCTGGGACACTGAATTCCTGCACTGAAGAGCTGAAGGCTGAACAAGCCTCTGGAGCAGTGAAATTCAGCAGCAGCCTCCAAGTTGCTGAGGATGTCAGCAGCCCCCACTGAGGCCATCCCTGCCCAGAGACCGTGGGGGAATGGGCAGACAAGGAGAGCGTCCCTGGGGCTGGGGCAGCACAACTCAGAGGCACCAGGGGCTCCAGCTGGGCAATGGAGTGTGGAATGTGGCTGGGAAAGCCCTGCCTGGGCTGGGCCAAGCAGGACACACAAGCCCTGACTCCCATCCCCCAAACAACTCTCTCGAGGAGACATTTAAAAGGAATTACAATTGTTTGTGTACTCTGAGTTGGATGTGCTGGAGAAATACTGACAAGAGATTCTCAGGAGCTCAAAACAAGAAAACAGCCTTTACTGGCAACTTAAAAAATCAGAGAAATTTTAGCGACAGGTTTAATACGACATGCAATCAACACAGAACACTTCTTATAGCACTGCCTTGGCCCATTCAACTTCACAAACTCTAAGTTATTTGAATTTTACATTACTCAAATTTGCAAAAGGACAGAAAGAGAAGGAAAGGACCGAAAGACAGAAAGGCAAAAAAGATACAGAGAAGCACACACACAGCTACCAACTCCTGGATTCCAGCACTGTTCAGATGGAAATTCCAAGAGGATGCAGGGCCAAGATGTGTGCTTGCCTTGTGGTCAGCCTTCAATACCCCTTGGTCTTCCTGGGCCCTTCCCCCAGGTGGGGCTTGGGCTCATTTGGTCCCTCAGGAGCTGGGCTGGGGGCTGCAGAGGTGGCTGTGGAGCATTGCCTGTGCTGTGCCAGGGACTGGCAGCCACTGCTGGGGCTGGGATAGAGGCTCTGGGGGGATTGGGGTTCCAGGGCAGGGCAGGGCTGGGCTTCCAGGGCAGGGCAAGGCTGGACCTCCCCCCTCCTTTCCCCCACACACAAAATGTTTTGAGCCAACAATCTCCTCCAGTCTGTCACAACAGGCAGTGTTGGAGGTGAAATCCGAAATTTGGCCATGGGTGCCTGGATGAGAAGGACAGTTCCTTTCCATAGGAAGGAAAGCCCAGAGCCCCAGTGTTTGGAAGGCAGGTGAGAGCCTCTCTAGTCCAAGGCCAGCCAGACTTGTCAGGAATGGCAGATTTTGTCTGGGAGCAGTCTTTGGATATAGGGAATTTGGCGGTGACTCTTTGTGTCTGTGTGCACACAGGAGTGCCTGTGCTGGGGAAATTTGGCAGAAATGCTGCTCTCTGAGGCGTTTGAGAGCCTTGGACAGCTGAGTCAGTCAGGCCTGTAAGTAAGGTTACATCATAAGGAATAAGTTAAATGCTGTTAAGAGCTTTTTTTTTTTGCTAAGTTTAATATGATATAAGCTAAGTTGAATATTGTTTAATGTTATTCTACCATTAAATCATTAAGTCATAGGTTGTTAGTCAGGTTAAATACTGTTTGTGGAATCCATAAAATTAGAGGGTTCTAGGAAAGCAGCAAAAGGCAGGCCTCAGATACAGCAGAATTGTGAACAGTGCTAAAGCAACAGTCATGAGATAGGTCAGCAGAAAAATTATTTAAACTGTAGAAAAGGCAAGGCCAAATAGAACAATAACCTATGTATTAATGCTTGTCTGAATAGCTCTCTAAGTTGCAGCAAGTTTATCTAGCAAGATATTAGGAAAGTTAAAGCTTAATAATGGAGCTCTGTGCGTTGTCTCTTACAAACAGGTATTGTATTCTAAATAAGCAGGCATTGTTTTAATCAACGGTACGTGTGCTTATGGTGATTGGATAGAACTACTGTCAATATGCTTTTGCTTTGTGTGATTGGTCAAGAAGCTTATAAAGTATGTTGTAACATTAAGTTTTCTGGCCTGCTGCCTGGATTGTGAGCTGCTAGCATCTTCCCATTATCATAATCATGTAATGAGAGTGATGCTGAAAAAATAAACAGCTCGAGACACTTTCCATATAGCAGCCCCATCTTGTTTGCGTCTGTAAATAAACCCCCGGCTGGCGTCAAAGTTAAGTGCTGTTCTTTTGCTAAATTGTCAAGTTGAAGGTATCAGTTAAGGTTAAAGTGTAAGTTAAGTCCTGTTAAGTTTGAGCTCTGTTCAGCTTTTGGGCCATATTCCTTTTATTCTTGCCCTCACTGTCCTTGTGTCACACACAGGCACAGGGACAGTTCTTGCTTCATTTCTGGTTTGATTGTCTGGATTTGGTTTGGTTTTGTTGTTGCTTTGTTTCCTTGGTGTGCCTGAAGTGTCCAGTCAGGAGCAGAGTGACTCTTGCCAAGGAACTTTGTGCTGCTGTCCCTTAATATTCAATCTGGTTTTTGCTGCTCCCTTGCTGGGGATGTTTTCAGCGCTCTCAAGGCCACGTTGGTACCAGGGTGAAGGAGCCCTGGCCCAGGCTCTGGCCCTGGGGGACACGGGGACGCTGCCGGGGGGTCCCTGTCCCCCTGTGCCACCCCCAGGGCCCCGGCCCCCCATCCCCGTGTCAGGCTCTGGGGTCGATCTCGTGGAACATCCTCTGAGGGAGGCTGCGGCGCTGGGGGCGGGGGGACCTGGGGGAACAGGGGACCCCACTGTGCACGAGCAGGGTTGGACTGCTCTGGGGGGAACTGTGAGGGGGGCCAGGGCACTCACACAGCCCCTGTGATGTCACACAGCCCCTGTGATGTCACACAGCCCCCTTGCGATGTCACATAGCCTCCCTGTGATGTCACATAGCCTCCCTGTGATGTCACAACCCAATCTCAGATGTCACAGAGCCACATTCTATTATGGCAGAGTCTGCTCTATGGCCCCTCATCCTACTCTATGATGTCACAGCCATCTCTGTGATTTCACAACCCCCTCAGTGATGCCACAAAACCCTCTCTGTGATGTCATACTGCCACTCTGTAATGTCACAGCACACACTTTGACCTCACAACCCGCTCCATGGTGTCATACAGCCATGCTGTGATGTCACAGCCTGCTCTGTGATGTCACAGAGTCTCTCTATGGTGCTGTAGCTGCTCTGTGACCTCACAGAAAGAACTCTGTGATGTCATAGCCCAATTTGTGACCTCACACAACCCACTCTGTGCTGTCACACAGCCCCTTGCTGACATCACAGCTGCTCTGTGCCTCCATGACACAGCCACAGAGGTGCTGCTGTGGTACAGCCCCCTCTGGGACATGCCACAGCCCCTGCCAGTGCTGAGCCCCTGGGAGCTCTGTCTGTGCCCTGCTGGTGTCCCTGATGGGCCCTGGCAGTGCCCCAGCCCTGGTGGGCTGTGCACAGGAGCTGCTCCTGGCCAGAGCTGTCTCTCTGCAGCTCTGCTGCCCTTGCCAGGAGCTGCCTCTGTGCCAGGAGCCCGGCCCAGCTCAGCAGCACAGACACAGCACAAGGACTTTAATGACCCTCTGGGGCTTTGGTGATCTTTGTGTCTGCCATGGCCAAAGTGCTGCCCAAGTTGGCTCTGTCAGGGCTGTCTTGCAGCTGCTGCCCATCCCTGTGCCCTGTGCAGCCCAGGCTGTCCTACAAGTGTCCCTGCCCTGCGCCTCTGTCTCTGCAGGCTGTCGGATCCCCCGGCTGCCCCACCTGGCTGGGCCCTTCCTTTGCTGACAGCTCTGCCTCCTGCCTGCCTCTGCCTGCCCACACAAAGCCTTGGCCTTGATACCAAAAGGGTTAATTCAATTTTTACTGTGCTTGTGAACTTTCAGCACAGGAACAAGCCATGCAGGGGCTGCTTTCCCAGCAAGGATGGTTGGAAGACAAGAAGACATCTGGCTCAAGAATGTAATGGCAGAAAAAAGAAGGATTGCAACTGGGAACTTGGGATGGATTTTATGGTAATGGGTAAATTGTGATACACATTTAATGACGCTGGTAGAATTACATGTCCACATAGGGTTAGGAGTTATCCCTCACTAGACCTCAGACCTGAATAAATGATACTCTATTAAACAGCAATTTAGTTTTAATGAGTCTTATTCTGATATTTCGTCTATTTGATTGTGGCGAGGCCTCACAGAACCAAACTCATGGAACAAAGGGTCCATTGTGACACCATGGAACCCCATGGAACCAAAATCCATTTTGGCACATTGGGGCCACATTGAACCAATGGTCCATTGTGATACTGCAGATCCAAGGAGACCATTGTGACACTGAGAAACCTCTGGGAACCACGGGGCCATTCTGACACAGCAAGACCTGGTGGAACCATGGGTCCATTGTGACACTGCAGAACCTCACAGAACTAAGGTGACCATGTTCTACTACGGAACCTCATGGAACAAATGGTCCATGGTGACCCTGCAGAACCAAGGGGATGCTGTGGGCAGTGTGAAAGCTCATGGAACCAGAAGTCCATTGTGACACAGCAAGGCCTTGTGGAACCAAGGGTCCGTTGTTAAACTGTTTGGCCTCATGGAACCATGAGCCATTGTGACACAGCGTGGCCACATGGAGCTAAGGGGCCACTGTGACACTGTGGATGCAAGGAGACCATTGTGACTGAGGAACCTCATGGAACCAAGAGTCCATTGTTCTACTGTGAGACCCTGTGGAACCAAGGGGATGACAGTGACTTTGTGGGGCCTAATGGAACAATGGAGACTGTTCTGACACTTTGGGACCCACTGGAACCAAGGGGCCATTATAGCATGGCAGGACCTCATGGAACCAAAGGGACTGCATAGATCCCTCTGGGTCTCCATGGGATGAAGGGTCCAATGGAGCCAAGGATACCATTGTGACAGTCTGGGGCATGATGGAACCATAAGGCCATTTTTACACTTGGAGGTCTTGTGGAACCAAAGGGCCTTTGTGGCACTTCAGAGCCTCTTGGAGCCAAGGGGACCACAGTGACACTGTGGGGCTCAGTGAAACCAGTGATCTGTGGTGACACTGCAAGGCCTTATGGAATCATGGAGACACCAAAGACCTCATGAACCAGGGGGCCATTGTGATACTCGAGGCCTCATGGAAGCAAGGGACCATTGTGACACATCCAGGCCTGATGGAACCAAGGGGCCATTGTTACCCTGAGGAACCCAATAGAACCAAGGGGCCATCTGGGGCTCTGCATCTTCATGGAACCAAGGGGCCATTGTGGCATTCTCAGTCCCATGGAAACAAGGAAACCATTTTGACACTGCAAGGCCTCATGGAAGCAAGGGGCCATTGTGCCACTGTGGAGCCAAGGAGACCATTGTTATATCACTGGGCCTCATGGAAACAAAGATCTGTTGTGATCCTACGGGATCTCATGGAACCAAGGGGCAATTGTGATGCTGCAGGACCCCAAGGATCCAATAACACGTGACAGGTCTGGCTGGCTGGGCCTCCTGGGGGCTGCCTGACTGGTCCAGCTGACCTTGGCATATTGAGGGTTGCTTCTCATCAGCCCCTGAAACCCAGGAGTTGTGTGCTTTCCTTCCTGTGGGAAAGAACTGTCCTTCTCCTCCGGGGGTTCATGGCTGAAATTGGGATTCCTCCTCCAAATTTGATTATATCCAAGGATTATTCCCATTGGTCACCTGGAGGGACAGACAGCTCTGGCTGGCCTTGGCCTCTTGGGGGCCACCTCTCATCTGCCTTCCAAACACCAGGGGCCTGTGCTTTTCTTCTCATGGGAAAAAACATCTTTTATGTCCAGGCATCCATGGCCAAAACTGAGAATTTGCCTCCAGAATTCCTTAAATCCAAGGACAGCTCCAGACAAAAGCTTCCAGGACTATCTAGGTTCCCTCGGCTTGCTAAGGGCCAGCTCTCATCATCCTTTGAAGCACTGGGGTTCTGCACGTTCCTTCCTATGGAAAAGAACTGTCCTTCTCATCCAAAGCCCATCCAAAGCCCATCCAAATAGACAAATGTGGGGTTTGGCCTCCCAAATTCTGTCTCTCCAAGGATTCTTCCCTGACAACAGATCTTGCTGCCTTGGCCTCCTTGGGGCTGCCTCTAATCAGCCTTTGGAACACTGGGGCTCTTTCCTTTCCTTCCTATGGAGAACTGTCATTCCAGTCCAGGAACCGGTGGCTGAAATGGAATTCCACACCCAAAACTCCCCACATATATCCAAAGGCTGCTTTCAGACAAAAGCTCCAAGGACAGACAGGTCTCGCTGGCCTTGGCCTCTGGTGACTGCTTCTCATCTGCCTTCAAACCCTGGGGTTCTGTGGTTTCCTTCCTATAGAAAAGAATTGTCCCTCTTGTCCAGGTGCTCTTGGCCTCAAGCACTTGACCACTCTATAGGGACACAGGAGCTCTGTGCTCAGTGGGGTGGAAACTGAGGATAGTAGAGGAGAGGCCTGGGAGGGATTAAAGAGTGATTTCAGAGATGGTGGATCCTTTTCACATAGTAGAGAACAGCTGGAGAAAGGAAGAATTAATACCAAGTGGGGAGGCCCAGGCTGGACACCAAACAAAAGAATTTTCCAGCCAGGGCAGGGCTGTGGTGCAGCACGTCCCCCAGAAGAAGCCTGAAGCAGCCCAAGTCTTTGTGTGGGCAGGCAGAGGCAGGCAGGAGGCAGAGCTGTCAGCAAAGGAAGGGCCCAGCCAGGTGGGGCAGCCAGAGGATGCCGACAGCCAGCAGGGACAGAGGCGCAGGGCAGGGACACTTGTAGGACAGCCTGGGCTGCACAGGGCACAGGGATGGGCAGCAGCTGCAAGACAGCCCTGACAGAGCCAACTTGGGCAGCACTTTGGCCATGGCTCCTGGCCCTGGGCCTGAGGCCACGAGGGAACAAGTGACCCTTGCAGGCCTGGGGCCTCATTGCCTCCTTGTCCCTGCTCAGCAGCCTGGCAGGGGCCGCCCCATGGTCCTGCCCTTGGCATTGCCCATCCCCACATCCCAGTGCCCATCCCGGGAAGACCCCTGAGCAATGAGGGAGGGACAGGATCTGCCTTGCCAGGGGCTGGGGCTCAGGCCTTGGCCCTTTGCTTTCCTGAAACATGTCCAGATTTGCTCAGCACCAGGGACACCTTTGCCTTGCTTGTCGCCAGCTGTCATCACTGCATACAGGGTTCTGCTCTACCTGGAACCTGGGAACACTTTCTCAGTTGTGTCCCTGACAGGGATATCTTCAAAGTACAAGAAACTTCAGTGTTCCAATGTAAATGAGTTCTTGAGGGTTTTGTGACATCACTGAGGGGGTTGTGACATAACAGAGCAGGCTGTGACATCACAGAGTAGGATGTGAGGCCATAGAGCAGACTCTGCCACCATAGAGTATGGATCTGTGGCATCAGAGAGTGGGTTGTGACATCACCAGGTGGCTGTGTAACATCATAGAGCTGGCTGTGACATCACAGAACAGATTGTGATACCACAGGGTAATTTTGTAACATTACAGTCTTCTGTGACATCACAGCACTGCAGTATGACATAACAAAGTGACATATTTGAATTGGCTCTGTGACATCACAGGGGCTGTGTGACATCACAGGTGGCTGTGTGAGGAGGTCACTCTGCCCCGGCCCCCCTCACAGTTCCCCCCAGAGCAGTCCAACCCTGCTCGTGCACAGCGGGGTCCCCTGTCCCCCCAGGTCCCCCCGCCCCCGGCGCCGCAGCCTCCCTCAGAGGATGTTCCACGAGATCGACCCCAGAGCCTGACACGGGGACGGGGGGCCGGGGCCCTGGGGGTGGCACAGGGGGACAGGGACCCCCCGGCAGCGTCCCCGTGTCCCCCAGGGCCAGAGCCTGGGCCAGGGCTCCTTCACCCTGGTACCAACGTGGCCTTGAGAGCGCTGAAAACATCCCCAGCAAGGGAGCAGCAAAAACCAGATTGAATATTAAGGGACAGCAGCACAAAGTTCCTTGGCAAGAGTCACTCTGCTCCTGACTGGACACTTCAGGCACACCAAGGAAACAAAGCAACAACAAAACCAAACCAAATCCAGACAATCAAACCAGAAATGAAGCAAGAACTGTCCCTGTGCGTGTTTGTGACACAAGGACAGTGAGGGCAAGAATAAAAGGAATATGGCCCAAAAGCTGAACAGAGCTCAAACTTAACAGGACTTAACTTATACTTTAACCTTAACTGATACCTTCAATTTCATAATTTAGCAAAAGAACAGCATTTAACACTACTTAACCAAACTTAAAACATATGACTCAGCAATTTAACACAGTAATACCATTTATTATTCAACTTAGCTAAGAAATAAATTAAACAGAACAACTTAGCAAAAGAACAACTCTTAGCAGCATTTAACTTAGCTTAGGCCTTGTGACTTAACATTACTTACTGATATCTGGATATTTGACCGACTCAGCTATCCAAGGCTCTCAAACCCCTCAGAGAGCAGCATTTCTGCCACATTTCCCCGGCACAGGCACTCCTGTGTGCACACAGACACAAAGAGTCAGTGCAAGGCACCTGGAAGAAATTCCCCTGAGGGCAGGAAATGCTCCCTGTGGATCCTTTGGCATCTCCCCAGTGGGTGAACGGTTGAGCCTGGAGGAGTGGGGGGATCGGCCCAGGCTCCGTCGTTGTTGGGGATCCCCGAGTGCAGCAAACGGGAGAGTTCCCGGCTGGGAGAGGCCCCACTCAGAGGGAGTCGCTGGCCCAGGAGAGCTCCAAGGGCTCCTTTTGGAGTGCTGTTTGTAGGGCCCCAAGAGAGGGACTTCAGTCCCAGCAATGGTTCATCCTGGCCACACTTGGCACCAACAGCTTTCTTTGGCAGGGTGAGAACAGGGATGTTGTGCCACTGAGGGAACAAAACCAGTTCCCAGGGCTGCTCCTACAGAAAGCAGGAGCTGGTTGGGCAGCAGCAGTGCCTGGAGCAGACAGTGTTTGTGATGAGCTGCAGAGGAGCTGAGCCCAGGGGCTGTTGGCCAAGGCTGAGGCCCAAGGAGCATTTCTCATCTGGCAGGACAGCCTGAGAAGGAGGGGGGAATGCAGCAGCACAGGGCCATGGAACCAAGGGACCATTGTGACACTGGGGGGCCCTGTGAGACCAAGGGACCATTGTGACACTGTGGGGCCTCAGGGAATCATGGAGAGCACTGTGACATTGCTGGGCCTCATGGAACCAAGGGGACCGTACTGACACTGTGTGACTTCATAAAAATGTAGGGACTGTAGTGTCACTGAGAGGCCCCATCAAACCAAGGGTCCACTGTAACACTGCAGGGCCTCATGGAAAAAGGTTCATTTTGATATTGCAGGGCCTCATGTAACAATGGAGACACCATTAAGAGATGGCAGCCTCATGGAACCACGGGGCCATTGTGACACTGTGGGGCACCATGGAACCAAGGAGACCATAGTGACACTGAGGGGACTCATGGAATCACGGAGACCATTGTGACACTATGAGGCCCCATGGAATAAGCAAAGCATTGTGACACTGTGAGGCCTCATGGAACCAGTGAGACCATTGTGACACTGAGGATCCCCATACATCCAAGAGGATCATTGTGATACTGCGGGGCCTCGTGAAACCAAGAGGCCTTTGTGACACTGCAGGGCTCCATGGAACCAAAGCTCCAGGGTGACACAGAGGGGCCTCCTGTCATCAGTGGTCCATTGTGACACTGTGGAGCCAAAGGAGACCATTGTGACACAGCAAAACCCCAGGGTCCAAAGGTCCATTGTGACACTGCAAGGCCTCATGGAATCATTGGGACCATGATAACATTGAGGGGCCCCATGAAATTGTTGGGGCCATTGTGAAAATATTGGGCCCCATAAAAGCAAGGGAACACAGAACAGGTCTGGCTGGTTTGGCCTCCCAGGGGCTGCATGACTGGTCCAGCTGACCTTGGCATGTTGAGGGTCTCTTCTCATCTGCTGCTGAAACACTGAGGCTCCGTGCTTTCCCTCATATGGAAAAGAACTGCCCTTCTTCTCCAGGCATGCATGGCCACAATTGGAGTTTCACCTCCAAATTTCCTTATATCTAAGGATTGTTCACATAGGAATATTTCCAGGACAAGACTGGCTGGGATTGGTTTCAAAAGGGTCAGCTCCCATCTGTCCCCAAAGCACTGGGGAAGGCTCCGTGTTATCCTTTCTATAGGAAAGAACTGTTTTGCTTCTACAGGTTCCCATGGCCAAGATTGGGTTTCCACCTCCAAATTCGCTATATACAAAGACTGCTCCCGGACAAAATCTGCTATTCCTGACAATTCTGGCTGGCCTTGGACTAGAGAGGCTCTCATCTGCCTTCCAAACACTGGAGCTCTGGGCTTTCCTTCCTATGGAAAAGAACTGTCCTTCTCATCCAGGTGTCCATGACCAGAAATGGGGTTCCACATCCAACATTCTCTGTTGTGACAGACTGGAGGAGATTGTTGGCTGGAAACATTTCATGTGTGTGGGGGAGGAAGGTGCAGGTCCAGCCTTGCCCTGTCCTGGAACCCCAGCACTGCCCTGGAACCCCCATCCCCCCAGAGCCTCTATCCCAGCCCAGCAGTGGCTGCCAGTCCCTGGCACAGCACAGGCAATGCTCCACAGCCACCTCTGCAGCCCCCAGCCCAGCTCCTGAGGGACCAAATGAGCCCAAGCCCCACCTGGGGGAAGGGCCCAGGGAGACCAAGGGGTATTGAAGGCTGACCACAAGGCAAGTACACATCTTGGCCCTGGATCCTCTTGGAATTTCCATCTGAACAGTGCTGGAATCCAGGAGTTGGTAGCTCTGTGTGTGCTTCTCTGAATCTTATTTTTCTTTCTATCTCTCTGAGAAGGAAAAATACTTCTTCTATTTTTGTCCTCCTGCAAATTTCAATTAACTTAAAATTGAACAGGCTTAGAGTTTGTGAAGTTGAATGGGCCATTAATGCTTTGAGAAATGTTGTTTTGTTGATTGAATGTCCTATTAAACCTTTTGCGAGAATTTATTTGATTTTTTAAAGTTGCCAGTAAAGGCTGTTTGGTTATTTTGAGCTCCTCAGACTCTCTTATTGATATTTCTTAGTGCATCCAACTCAGAGTACACAAAAAAAAATAGAATTTCCTTTTAAATGTCTCCTTGAGAGAGTTGTTTGGGGGATGGGAGTCAGGGCTTGTGTGTCCTGCTTGGCCCAGCCCAGGCAGGGCTTTCCCAGCCACATTCCACACTCCATTGCCCAGCTGGAGCCCCTGGTGCCTCTGAGTTGTGCTGCCCCAGCCCCAGGGACGCTCTCCTTGTCTGCCCATTCCCCCACGGTCTCTGGGCAGGGATGGCCTCAGTGGGGGCTGCTGACATCCTCAGCAACTTGGAGGCTGCTGCTGAATTTCACTGCTCCAGAGGCTTGTTCAGCCTTCAGCTCTTCAGTGCAGGAATTCAGTGTCCCCGGGCTCATGAACATTCAGAACACCTGAACAAGCCAAGCCTCTGGGAATCATTTGATTTTAATTCTCAAATCCTTTGTGGTTAAGTAGATCTCAGTAGTGTATTGAAACTGAATACATGATATTTAAAAAGACGTCGAGAAAAGATTTTTTAGGTCCTTTTTAGTTTTGTTTTCCTGTTAATTCACTGATATGTGCAACCTCCAATTGACACTGAATCCAAGTACCTCCTCATGCTGTTGGAATGGATATGAAAATCAAGATCCTTCCTGGCTGACAATCAATCAGACTCTGTCCCTAACCCCACCCCACCATTTCCCCCATCCAAGCCCTGGCACTCAGAGCAGCCTTGTGCAAATCTGAGCTCCCTCCAGCCCAGGCTGCACTTGCAGCTTTCAGCTCCTTGGCTCCAACTCCCACCTGCTTTCCTTGCAGAAGGAGCTGCCTGAGACACAGAAGGATGTTCATTTCTTGTCAGCCAACAAAGCCAAGGGAAGGCACAGCTCCATCAAATGCCAAAGTCATTCCTCTGCTGGATATTAAATCCACTTTGCACAGCAGACAGTCTCAGAGCAATGGAAAACACCTTCTGTGCCCAGCACAGATCCCAAGGTCCCCCCAAACCCTCCCTGCCCCGATTCTGCCCAGATTTGCTCTTTGCACACACGAATCACAGGCTGAAGTCAGGAGCTCCCTCCATGCCCAGAGGGAGGAAAAGAGAGAAAGGGGATGAAGAGCTCTCCTGTGCAGAGCCAAGGTCCAAGTGCAGCCCCTGCAGTGGGAACCACAACTCATCAGGTTTGTGTCCTTTGGGCTCAGGGCCTGGTGACACTCAAAGGCACAGAAAGGTTTCTTGCCAACAAAGACAAGTTGAACATTTGAACAGTTTAAGAACCACCACATCTCTTCCCTCAGCTCTCTGGGATGTCCCAGCAGCATCTGACATGTCCAGGTCCCCAAGGGATTTCCGAAAAGGAAAAGTTCTAGACAAGGACATAAGAAAACACAATTTTGTGATAGATATAAACACAATTAAGATGTTGACTAATATGGTATTTATTTTAACATCAGAAAGACTGGGCAACTTTCTGGAGCTTAAAGCATGAAACCAGTCAGTTAATAGGCACTTGAATGACAGAGAGCATCTGGAGGACGAAATCTGGGAGCAATGGAAAGGACATAGATCCAGCCAGTCTAGTGAAGAGATGGCCACTTAGACATGGCCATTTCAACAGGAGAGCTAAAAACACCTGATGAAAAAAGGAGATTAAGTAATAGACTGAATATAGGTGACACAAGTAGATGGAATCATCAGCCTTTCTTCTCCTGCAATTAGTAGAACAATAGAGTAGATCCAGAAAATTCCTGTTCCTGATGGGAAAACTTTGACATTTCTGAAAAGAACTCAGATTACGTAGATAATAACAATTTTCTTGTATATTAGGAAACTAACAGGCATTAACACCTGTGCCCCTTTCCAGGCTTACATCAGCTGTGTGCCCATCAACAGGCAGTGCCACTTGTGCCCTGAAGTGCCCAGCTGGGATTGGATCTCTCCCAGAGCACCTGAGGGACAGCAGAGCACCTTGCAAGCTGCAGGTCCCTGACAGCCCCACAGGGCCCTTGTCCCATCAACATCTGCTCTCTGCTCCAGTCTGAAACTGGGCCCAGCATGGTGCCGGGATCATCAGAGAGCTGAGGTGTGTGCTGGAATTCAATGGCCTCCCAACCCCGCAGCAGCCCTGCATTTCCCTGCTGCAGCCTTGGTCTCCAGCCCAGCCATGGAGGCTCTTTGGGCTCTGGAGTGTTGCTGCAGCCCCCAAGGGCAGCTGAGCTCTGCCTTTGGCACAGTCAGGCCTGGCCAGCGCAGGCCATGCTCAGCAATTGCTTGTGTGTGCCTGGCCTTGCTGTCAGCCCTGGCAGCGGCTGCGTGGCCCCTTTGTGGCCCTGAGCTGGCCCAGCCATGGTGGCCCAGCCCCTGTGCAGGCCCAGCCCAGGCCAGGAGCATTGCGGCTGGGAACGGCCCCTGTGCTGTGGTGCCCACAGCAGCCTTGGGGCTCTGTGCCCCATGGCCTCCCTGCTGGGCAGCCTCTGCCAGCTCCTGCAGAGCCCATGGCACCTGTGGGGCTGCACAGACAGCCCTGCCCCGGGCTCTGCCGGCCTCTGGGCCAGCAGAGAGGCAGCCAGGACTGGCCATGGCCAGGAACAGGCCCTGAGCCCCGCAGGAGGATGGAGCTGGGCCACAGCCAAACTCAGCCCAGGCCAAAGCTGGGCTCAGCAGCCAGGGCTGCCAAGGGCTGGGCACAGAGGCTGGCTCTGACAAATGTCCTGGGCCCCCTCCCTGCTCTGTCCATGCCACCAAGGGCACAGAGCAGCCTCCTCTCTGGGCCACTTGCCTGTTTGCAATGCCTTGCACAGGCGCTGGCCCTGCCCCACAAGGCCTGGCCTGAGTCCTGCCCCTGCACGCTCAGCCAGGCTGAGATGGACACTGATGGTTTCTGGGCCGGGCTCTCGGAGCCCAGCCCAGCTCCCTGCAAGCTCTGCCAGCTGCCCTGAGCTCTGGGCAGCACCAAGGGCCTCTCTGAGCCCAGCCCAGCCCAGCCAGCTCTGGCCCCACAGCTCTGCTCAGGCCAGGCTGCTCTGGGCACTGGCCCCATGGCCTCAGCCCCTGCCAAGGGCACAGCAGCAGCTGCAGCTGCCACAGGACTCAGCCCCAGCCATGGGGGAAGGTGCTTGGCCAAGGCCAAAGGAGGCTCCCTGGCTGCCCTGCTCCCCTCGGGCTGAGGTGCTGAGAGCTCTGCAGCCCCTGCTGCCATCCCATCTGCCCAGGGCAGCACAAGAGCCCCAGCCTTGGGGCTCTCAAGAGCTGCTACTGCTCCAGGCCCAGGGCCTATGCCAAAGCTGGGGCAGCCACAAAGCTGTGCCCATTTCTGTTCATTGCTGCTCTGCATGGGATGGATCCTCAGCCAGTTGGAGGTTGCTAATGAATTTTATTACTCCAGAGGCCTCTTTCTTGAACTCTTCAGTTCTGGGATTCAGTGAAAAAGGCTCATAAACATTTGTTTAAAAGACCTGATCAAGAACAGCCCCGAGGAATAATCAAAATTTTCAATTCTTCTGTGGTTAATTAGACAAATTTCAGAAGTGTTTTCAATGTGAATCTGCTGTATTGAAAAAAAAAAAGGGAAGAGAACTGTTTTATCCAGTATTCTTTTCCTGTTTATAGTTTGGTATAATCAATGTCCAATTGATATTGACCCCCAGCACCTCCTAATGCTGTGTGAAGAGATATAAAAACCAAGACCCTTCATGGCTGACAATCAATAACACTTTGTCCCCCCCTCTCCCCACCTTTTCCCTCATCCAACCCCTGGCACTCCTATGGATCAGGAATGGTGTGGCCAGCAGGACCAGGACAGTGATTCTTCCCCTGTGCTCAGCATTGGTTGGGCAGCACCTCAAGTGCTGTGTCCAGTACTGGGCATCCCAATTTAGGAAGGACATGGAGGAGCTAGAGCGTCTCCAGAGAAGGGCAACAAGGCTGGGGAGGGGTCTGGAACACAAGTCCTGTGAGGAGCAGCTGAGGGAGCTGGGGTTGTTTATCCTGGAGAAGAGGAGGCTCAGGGGAGACCTCATCACTCTCTACAACTCCCTGACAGGTGGGTGCAGCCAGGTGGGGGTCGGGCTTTTTTCCCAGGGAACAGGGACAGGACAAGAGGACACAGCCTTCAGCTGCACCAGGGGACATTTAGGCTGGACATTAGGAAATATTCTTCACACAAAGGGTGATTTGGCATTGGAATGGGCTGCCCAGGGAGGTGGGTGAGTCGCCATCTCTGGAAGTGTTTAAGGAAAGACTGAATGTGGCACTCAGTGCCATGGTCTGGGTGACAAGGTGGTGTTGGGTCCCAGGTTGAGCTGGATGCTCTCCAAGGTCTTTTCCAGCTTGGCTGATTCTCTGATGATTGTGACCCTGCAGGGCCCTGGGGAAGCAAGGGGGCCATTGTGACACTGCGGGGCCTGGTGGCACTAAGAGGACCATGGTGACACTGTGTACGACCTGGCAGCACAGAGCCAAGGGGCCATTGTGACACTGTGGGGCTGAATGGAAGCAAGGAGTCCATGGTGACAGTCTGGGTCCTGCTGGAACCACAGAGGCCACTGTGACCCTGCAGGGCCTTTTGGAACCATGCAGAGCATTGTGGCAGAGCAGGACCTGGTGTCATGATGGGGCCATTGTGACACTGCAGGGCCCCATGGAACCAAGGGGCCAGTGCTGCTCCTCAGGGACTCCTGGAATGAAGGAAACATGTTTGACACCGTGGTGGCCCTTGAGACCAAGAGGCCATTGTGACACTGTGGAACCAAGGAGAGCATTGCTGCACGGCCAGACCTCATGGAACTAAGGGTCCATTGTGACAGTGCAGGGCCTTGGGGGACCACGGTGCCATTGTGACGCTGTGGGGCCCAAGGATCCAAGGGACTTTGTGACACCAAGGGGGCCCATGGAACCAAAGGCACATTGTGACACTGGCAGGCCTCATGAATCATGGACACCATTGGGACACTCTGGGGCCTCATGGAACCATGGTGACCCCAAGTTGGCTGGGAGTGTGGACCTGCTGGAGGGCAGGAGAGCTCTGCACAGGGCCCTGGACAGGCTGGATCCAGGGCCCAAATCCAACAAGGTGAGGTTGAACAAGTCCCAGTGCTGGGTCCTGCACTTTGGCCACAACAACCCCTGCAGCACTACAGGCTGGGGACAGAGTGGCTGGAGAGAAGCCAGGCAGAAAGGGACCTGCAGGAACTGATGGACAGAAGGCTGGACATGAGCCAGCAGTGTGCCCAGGTGGCCAAGAAGGCCAATGGCTCCTGGGCTGGATCAGGAATGGTGTGGCCAGCAGGAGCAGGGCAGGGATTCTTCCCCTGTGCTCAGCACTGGTTGGGCAGCACCTCGAGTGCTGTGTCCAGATCTGGGCCCCCAATTTAGGAAGGACACGGAGGGGCTGGAGCGTATCATGAGAAGGGCAACAAGGCTGGGGAGGGGTCTGGAACACAAGTCCTGTGAGGAGTAGCTGAGGGAACTACTGGGGTTGTTTCTCCTGGACAAGAGGAGGCTCAGGGGAGACAAGGCAGTGTCAGGGCACAGGTTGGACTTGATGATCTCCAAGGCCTTTTCCAGCCTTGCTGATTCTGGGATTCTCTGAAACCACCCTTGGAGCAGCTGCAGGATGAGCCCTGGGCCTCCTCTTCAGCAGCTCCAGCAGCCCAGGTCCCTCAGCTTCTCCTGGCAGCCCCAAAGCCCATCCTGTCAGTCCTGCAGAGCCTCTGCAGCTCCTCCTCATTGCCCAGAACAGGGAGCCCCAGAGCCAGACACAGCAGCCCAGATGTGCCCCCCTGGCCTGGGGTGCCTCTGGCAAGGGAGCAGCACCAGGCACTGCAGGAGCCTGCAGACAATTCCTGCAGCACTTGTAGGATGATCCTGCTACCCAAGGGACCTTCCCATGGTGCCAAGTCAGGAACTGCAATGGGGAGTGGGGCCAGAGAGGAAAGGGCAAACCGGGATGGGCTGTTTGCAGGGGAGGGAACAGGGCTGGGCAAGAGGAAGCAATTTGTATAAGGGAAGAGTAAAAAGCCTAGGAAATGCTGAGGGCAGTTTGGGGGTGGCTGCCAGGCAGCCCTGGCTCTGAGCAACAGCGTCTGCAGTGGCACAGGAAACTCCCAGCTGATGGGAACAAACTTTCTGGCTGACTGCAGAGGCCAGGACAAAGCTGAATGGTTTCCCTGGTGTCCCCCAGGCCTTGCTGGCCCCAGGGGCTGATGGCATTTGTGCTCCCTCAGGTTCATGTCCCCACAGCAACAGCATGGGGGTGCTCCCCCTGCTGTGGGCAATGCAAACAGGGGCTGCTGAGCCAGTGCTGCCGTGTCTGTGCCTGCAAGGATGGGGCACCTGTGTGAGCTGGGGGAGAGGCCAGGGCTGCAGAGGGGGGATGTTGTTGGCAGCTGCATGAGGACACTCTGGGACGCTGCCCTGGGCTGTGCAGCGCACTGGGGATGGATCAGCCCCTGCTCTGCTGCTCCTTCCCGTCTGGCCCAGGGCCCTTGCAGAGCCCCAGCCATGCTGTTTGCCCCCAGCCTGCCCACGGCCAGCCTGGGGCTGCTCACGGGGGTTTCTGTGCTGAGCATTGGCCTGGCCGTGTTCTTGAGAGAGCCTGGGCAAGGAGCCTGGAGCCCCCAGGGCCTGGCCTGAGGCGTCAGCGCTGCCCCAGCAGTGCCCATGGCCTGTCCCTGCTGCAGCCCCGGCACTGCCACCCCCAGGGCTGTGCCCGGCCCCCAGAGCACTCAGGCCCTGCAGCAACACCAGGGCCACCAGGGCAGCGGGGCAGGGCCACGGCAGCAGCACTGGCAACACCAAGTGCTGCTGCTGCTGCTGCTGCTGCTGCTGGGCACAGCTGCTGGGCCAGCGCTGATCTGCCCCAGCTCTGCACACAGACATTGCTGCTGCAGCTCCAGAGAAGGGAACAAAAGGGCATCTCTGCCGAAAACTCTGCTGGGAGATCCATTAGTTCCTTTAAAGCCACTGCGAGTGCAGCCCCTCATTGACACAGTCTGTGGCTACAGGGAAGGCGGAGAGAAACAAAATGAGAAATGGCACAACAAATGGCTTTTTTTTGTGGACAATATGAAAAAAGTAAAAGAAAAGAAAAAGCCCACAACCAAATGAAGAAGTATCAAAGGTGACTTTTATTACAAATGATGGGCAGAAATTGCCCAGCAGTTTAATGTTCCTGAACGCATCCAGTCATCAGTCTCCACACTGCAGCCTTGAGCTCCTGGTTCCTCAGGCTGTAGATGAGGGGGTTCAGGGCTGGAGGCACCACTGAGTACAGAACTGACAGGGCCAGATCCAGGGATGGCTAGGACATGGAGGAGGGTTTTATGTGGGCAAATATGGCAGTGCTGACTAACAGAGAGACCACAGCCAGGTGAGGGAGGCAGGTGGAAAAGGCTTTGTGCCGTCCCTTCTCAGAGGGAATCCTCAGCACAACCCTGAAGATCTGCACATAGGAGAAAACAATGAACATGAAACAACCCAATACCAAACAGGAACTAACAGCAATGGGCCCCAGTTCCCTGAGGTTTGAGTGTGAGCAGGAGAGCTTGAGGATCTGTGGGATTTCACAGAAGAACTGGCCCAGGGCATTGCCATGGCACAAGGGCAGGGAAAATGTATTGGCCGTGTGCAGCAGTGAATAGAGAAAGGCACTGGCCCAGGCAGCTACTGCCATGTGGGCACAAGCTCTACTGCCCAGGAGGGTCCCGTAGTGCAGGGGTTTGCAGATGGACACGTAGCGGTCATAGCACATGATGGTCAGGAGGAAATACTCTGCTGAGAGGAAGAACATCAAAAAAAAGAGCTGTGCAGCACATCCTGCATAGGAGATGTTCCTGGTGTCCCAGAGGGAATTGTGCATGGCTTTGGGGACAGTGGTGCAGATGGAGCCCAGGTCAGCGAGGGCCAGGTTGAGCAGGAAGAAGAACATGGGCGTGTGCAGGTGGTGGCCGCAGGCTACGGCGCTGATGATGAGGCCGTTGCCCAGGAGGGCAGCCAGGGAGATGCCCAGCAAGAGGCAGAAGTGCAGGAGCTGCAGCTGCCGTGTGTCTGCCAATGCCAGCAGGAGGAAGTGCCTGATGGAGCTGCTGTTGGACATTTGCTGGGGCTGCACATGGGCACCTGTTCATGGAGAAAGGACAGTAAACATTTAGAAGACATACCTGTAACCAAAATCAAAGCCATTTCCTATTCACCGTCCTCTATAACACAGACACACTTTTGTGTTCAAGGGTTCTGAGGTTTTCTTTTTAATCTCCCCCACATCTCTCCTGGCATTCTTGGATATCAGAATTTCTGAGCATTTCTGCTGCCCTCAGAGAGAACACAGTGAGTTCCCTGAGGCAAGATGATGAGTGGAAAGTGAGGGGAGACGTTGTGTCACTTCATTCTCTTTGGAGCTTCTCTGGGCTTTCACTTTTCTCAAATAGGAGGATATGTGCAGTCTCAAGTTCTCCTTAAACATCACCAGGTACTGCTTAGAGCAGATGGATCCACCACAGCCCAGCCCCACATTTGTAGCCAAGGATTCACGTTGCTCATTTCACCAACCCAGCAGCATTTTCAGTGTCACAACACCTCTGCCTCTCCCCATCAATCTCATAACTCAGAGATGCTCTAGGACAGGTTTGCACCTTGGATTGAAGCTCCCAGCTTGGACTGAAATCTCAGGGAGACTTCCAAGTGTCCTTCTGATGGCATTGGATGAAGGGAGACGCAGCTCCTTCCCTGGCTGCACTGACAGCATTGCCCAGAGCCGGGCACTGGGGACAGCATCACCCTGAGCCAGCTGTGCCCCTGCCAGAGCCCCCAGGGCCGGGCAGCTGCTCCTAGCCCTGTGCTCTGCAGAGGGAACTGGGCCCGGGGCTGCAGAGCTGCCCCACGGCTCTGCTGCAGCTCTGCCTGCACAGGAGGGGCTGCACGCCTTGGAGCCCCGGCCCTCAGGGCAGAGGCTTGGCTGGGGCACAGGAGGGAGGGGGCTTGTTCACAGGGAGGGGCTGCACTGCAGGGGCTCCTGTGGGCATCTCTAAATTCTCCCTGCCACAGCATTGCTGGGCTTTGTTTTCTCTCATTGCCTGATCTTCTCTCTGCTTCCTGCAGATTTCCCTCCTGCAGGTGTTTCCCTGTGCCTGATCTCTCTCTGCCAGCACTCACAGACCCCAAATCTCTGTGCACTCTCCTTGGCCCTACAGAACCCTGCCTGTTTGCAGGGCACTGGCTGGGGGCAGGTTCTGTTTTCAGCTTGGAGTAAGGACAGCTCAGACTGAGCCTGATGGCTCCAGCAAAGGTGATGCTGCTGCTGGCATTGGGCAGAGTGGCTGAGAGCACATTAGGGATCTCCTGTGAACCTATAGATCACTAAAAGGAACAGTGCGGATGTCTGAAGCTCTTGTCAAAATTCATAATTAATAATTCCTAATCAACCTTTAATATTTAACCCCCCCTCACTGCCATGCTCCAATAGTAGGAAACTGAATACAAAGTCTTAGGAATATCCGTTTTTCTTTTAAAATCCTTGTCTTGGAAATAGGTCAGAGCTTCATGAGCATTTCAAGTCCCCTGCACCAGAAATACCAAGAGTTGTACTCACAGGCTCTGCAGGCATTGGGATGTTCCAGCTTGAGGAGATGGCTCCAGGAGCTGCAGCTGCATTGTCCTGCAGCCAGAGGTTCCTGTGCCAAGGGCTGGCAGTGATTGTGCCCCAGGCACTTCTCAGCCCCTTCCCAGCCCTGACTGATTGAAGCTCTCTGTGCCTCTGTGCTGTGCCCGGGCTGGCTGCAGGCAGTGCCCCAGCCCTGCTGGGCTGGCAGAAGAGCTGCTCATCAAGAGAAATGTGCTTTTGAAGCTCTTCTTGGTGACCAGGAGCTGCCTCTGTGCCAGGAGCCCAGCCCAGCTCAGCAGCACAGACACAGCACAAGGACTTTAATGAGCCTCTGGGGCTTTGTGCTCAGGCCCTGAACATCAGTCCCTGAGAGGGAGATGCAGAACTCCAAGGCAGAATGCAACTCCAAAGTTTCTTGGACTTTTAATGGGTCCCAGAGAGGGACACGACTGAGCAAGTGTCCCCAGGCCCCAGGCAGAGCAGAGAACTGCAGGCAGTGATGACCGGTGGGGACAAAGAGAAGCCAAGTCTTGGTGCCCTGGGCCACAGCAGGGTCCGTGAGGAGACACCTTGTCCTGAGGCCCTGGGGCCTCCTGGCACAGCCCCAGCCAGGCTGGGCACTGTCAGCCCCTTGTCCTGCCCTCAGCATCCCCCCCTAGCCCACATCCCAGTGGCCTCAAGGATCTGCTGGAAGGAGTCCCTGGGGAGCCTTGTTCAGCAATGGCCCTGGGGGCTCCTTCATGCTCCCTGCAGGGACTGCAGGTTTTTCAAAGGACTTTGGGTTTGGCTTTTGCCTTGGAGTCTCTGAGAGGTTTGTGCAATCATGGCCTCCAATTATCTGCTTTAACAACTCCCTTGAGAGCTTTGCACTGACACTCAGTGGGGTTCATTAATGCTTTGAGATACTCAAGGTTTTTTAAGGTGTTTTGGATTCTCCTTTCCACACTGAGTCTCTGACAAGTTTTTGTGCCATCCTGGCCTCCAATTGTCTCCTTCAAGGAGTCCATGAGCAGCCTGTGTTGGGATGGACCTCAGTTGGACCCATTCATGCTTTGAGACACTTTAGGGTTTTCTATTGACTTTCACTCCTGGAAAGGTTTGTACAATCTCCTCTCAGGCCCTGAGGTTCAAGGGCTCAGCTCCAAATGCACCACAGGGCTCATTAGGATGCAGCAAGTCCTGACAAACCATGGCTCTGCCTTGATTTCCATCTAGTCTTTTTCAGTTCAGCAGGAAGCTTTCCTTTTACAGTTATGTATTGTATAAATAAGAAACTTGACTAGCCCAATATTTAAGCAGCAATCAATTTATTAATTAATATGGTAAAGTATGAGCAATACAGCACTGGCTACAGTGGGGGAAGTTTTCCCTCCAACTGCACACCCATAGTTGAGGCTTACAGGTATTTATAGGGGTACTCATCAGCTTTCTCAGCAGTTTCTATTCCAATTCTTACTCATCAGCAGTTTGTATTCCCAAATTTTACGTCACAATTCTATACACTACTGTGATTTAGTTTTTCTCAGGATGTATCCCAAAAGGAGTATCCCCAGATGGTGGTGGTCCGGTTTCCAAAAGAAGAAAGATGAATCCCATCTGGTGAGCTCCAGCTCTCCAGATGCGGGTTCTCCTTTTAATTGCAAAGACTATAAATCTCATAACAATAATGTCCAGCTTCCCTTGGTTGAAACTATAAATCCTTGAGGCGATGTTCATCTTCCTTTCTCAAGCTGTTTTTCTCTGCTTTATTAAGGACTTGAGATAAGCATGTTTCCTATATGTATATTCCAAAACTATAGTTTCAAGGATACAAGCAATGTTCTAAAATTATACTTCAAAAGGTTATTATCGCAGAACTCTTTAAGGATTAACTACAAGCAAGAAGCAATATCCTTAATGCTTTCATGCCAATGCTCCTAAATCAACCAAGGTTAATTGCAAACAAAAGATGGGTTCAAAGGACTTCTTCCATGCTTTACTTTCTTCAGTTATTATTAGAATTCACAACTGTCCCATTGTCGGTCTCCACACATATCGCAATCACAAATACACACATTGCCTGTGTGTACCTGACACGACGCACAGCTTTGTATTTCACATCCCCCCGTGTCCCCCTGTGTTTCCCCAGCCGGGGAGCTGCTCTGGCCCAGGATGGCGGACCCAGCCGCTGGGCCTCGCCGGCAGCGGGCAGGAGCCAGCCCGGGCTGCGGGACACGGCGTGGGGGCCCGGCTGCAAAGCAGCTCTGGCTCCCGCCAGGGAGCTGTGGGCAAGGGGCTGCAGCCGTGCGGGAGGAAAGCCGCTGGGCCAGCCCCTAACGCTGCCCCGCAGAAAGGAAGGGCAGGAGGAAGCTGACAAATGAGCTTGCAATGTGGCAGTGCAGAGATGAAGGGACAAGTGCCCTTGGGGGCTGGGGGTCGGGGCCAGCCCTTGGGCACGGCTCCGAGCGGCTCCTGAGCCGGCCTAAGGGCTGCCTATAAGGATTGCAGGCGGCAGCCGAGAGCAGCAGCGCCGGCAGTGCCAGCCGGGCCCCACGGCCCTCTGCCCGTGCCCTCTGCCCGTGCCTTCAGCCCCTGAGGGCCGCGGGCTCTGCAGCGCTGCTCCTGCTCCCACAGCCGGCCCGGAGCCTCAGGGCTGCCCCGCAGGTGCCGCGGCAGCAGCAGCGGCCTCAGGGCCCGGCCCGGGGCTCGATCTGCTCAGCCCGGGGGCAGAGCCACAGCAGGGGGGAAGGAGCTGAAGGAGCACCAGGGAGCCCGGGGAGAGACAGGCTGTGAGACAAGGCTCTGCCTATAATTTTAACTGGTTTTATTAACCTAATAACTATATACAACTAACTTAATAACTATATACAAGTAAAAAGTCAAGTTTCTTATGACAATTGTCACAGGCGTTTCTCGCTTTGGACAAGATGTCCCATGTTGAGCATTGGGCGCTGAGTCCTTTCCAGCTGGCCGGGGGCTGTTGATGTCTGGCGAGGCTGCAGAGGCTGCTCGAGCCCTGGGGCCCATGAGACCTGTCGAGGAGCTGTGCCTGGCCGGGGCTCTCCTGAGGCGGCAGGGCCTGGGGGTGAAGGGCAAGGGTGAGCCGCCACAGGTGCTGGCCCCAGCGCACCAGGACTCAAGCTCTTGTCCCACACTGGGCATGGCCATTCTCCCACGTTACTCCAGCTCCGAGCTCAGTTGCCCCATGTGCCAGTCCTCCTGCTCCATTCTGCCCCTTCCTTCTTACCCCAGACGCAAAATACCCATGCCACATTACCCAGCTCTGTACACAGAGCCCTACTCATCCCCCAGCTGGCATCCTGCAGATAATCAGCCCCCTGTCGTCATTGACCCCCTTGCCCTGACAGGGCCATACCTGACGCATCCTGTGTCCTGATCGCCGTACGATGCTGGTCATTACGGCCCCTCGAGATGTGTCCATCACTGTGCAGCAGGGTCACACTGGGCTGAGGAGGAGAGGGGCAGCTGGCTGCAGTGCAGGGCCCAATCCAGCACACCCCAATAATCCAACTCAGGTCTCTCCGGAGACTGAAGGCACAGATTCCCCCTGGATAGTCAGCAATGCCATCAAGCCTCAGTCACCATTCTGTGTCCCCACCTTCATCACACCTACCTTGTTGTGTACCAGGAGACACTGCAGCTGTGCACTTGTATGTGGGGAAGCCTTGATGTTCTGCATCGTGGAGCTGCTGCTCTGATGGTCCCCAGAGCTCTGCAGCACACGGGGACACTGGCACGGACCACTGGCCTCCTGTGGGATGGGGCACAGGACACTCAGTGCCCAGGCCTGTGGCATGCAGGGCATCACCCTGCTGTGCCAGGGAGGGCATTGGCAGTGCTGCCTGCAGGGGCATGTCCCTGCCTGCTCCTGTCCACCTGCTGCAGGAGCCCCAAGCCCATCCCACCAGGCTGGATCTGCTGGCTCTGTCCCCACGGCCAGGTGTGCTGGCCATGGCACCAGGCAGGTCCCTGTGCACAGGACACCAACTGGCAGGAGCTGGGCTGTCCCAGCTGCAGGGATTGGTTTTGGGAACTCCTTTCACAGGAAGCACCCAATCCCCATCTGTAGGATTGATGGGGGTAGCACGGTCGGGACGAACGGAAACGAGAGATCTCTGAAGACAGGTCGTGGACAGTTTATTGAAAAGGGCCTGGGTGCAGGGCCCTGCTTGGAGCTGCCAGCTGCAGCTCAGAGCAGGCCTGAGAGAAGAGAGGGGTAGAGAGGATGAGAGGGTAAGAGAGTAAAAGCATAAGAGAGTAAAAGGGGTATGAGGATAAAAGGCAAGAGCTAAGAGACAAGAGGTAAGAGTAAGAGCTAAGAGCTAAGAGCATAGAAAAGTAAGAGCGAAGTTCCCGTTACAATACAATAAATGATCTTCTGTGTTGAATATTCTGATTCTCACTTAACCAATCTAGTACAACATACAAATCCTATAGCATTTCCATACAGCCTATAAGAATCACTACATTACCATACTGTGCTACATTTTAAACTCTAAAAACTACTCTTTGGATCCCTTCTGCAAAGCTGGCAGGGTCTGCTCGGACCCTTGGGCCTGCCTGCAAGCAGAGGGTTCTGTTTCATCAAAAGGGGATTACCTTCAGCCAGCCACACCGTTGTTTTCCCGTTGTTCAGTAACTAAGGGATCTCGAAGCTTGCTTTCATTTCAATCTCGCTTATAGTTTCCATATTCTCAAAATCTTTTGCCAGGCAATCATATTTATAAGGCTTTCCTGTTTCATCTTCCCCAACACCCCTCCAAGCCTGAGCTCAGACTGCAAACAGACACAGCTCATCAGATGTGCTTTCAGCAGCCTTGGGACAGAGAGATGGGCCAGACAGGGCAGTGCAAGGCAAGGAATGCAAAAGCCCCCAGCCCTGGGGCAAGCACTGGCCCTCCACAGCTGCCCTCTGCTCCCCTGCCGTGCCCCGTCCCCCCAGGCTGCTCTGCCCCAGCCCAGGTGCAGAGCCCTCCTTGCTGTGTCAGGGCTGCTCTGCACCCCAGGTGCTGGGGATGTGTCCTCAGGGCCCTCACCTTTGGCTGGGCGGTGGCTCCTTGCTGGGGGGCATCGGCTGCAAATACGGGAGTGTCTCGGGGTACCTGGGGGGGGCAGGAGTCACAGGTGTGTGACAGGGGACAAAGAACCTGTTCCTGTTGGAGGCAGCACCCCCAAAGCCATGGGATTGTAGCCCATGGCATCCCGCTGCCTGTAGCCCTTGGGATGAGCCCCCACAGCCCCTGCTGATGGGCAGGGCTGCCGAGGGGGCTCCCCACATCAGCCCCTCCCAAGCAGACACCATCCCCCTGTGCCAGCACAGCGGGTCACTGCTGGCACCCATCTCCCCCCATGCCAGCCCCGCCGCCCCCGAGGCACTGGTGCTACTCACTGGCCAGGAACCTGCACGCTGAGCATGCGGTCACAGGACAGGCACGAGAAAGGGACTGGCAGCTGCCTGAGGAGGGTGAGGGAAGAGGGCTGGCTGAGCTCCTGGGCCCACAGCCCTGCAGCACACAGGCAGCAGCTCCCTGCAGCAGCCAGCTGCTGGGCAGCTCACTGCACAGGGTCACGGCCATTGCAGGGTGAACCGTGGGCTCTTGAGCCTGTTTCTCCCCATCCCCAAGGTGCTGGCTGATGCCAGGTGAAGGGCACAGGCACCCATGCCACCATCCCAAGCAGCCCCTGCAGCACTTTCAGCCCCTCTCTGGCACCAAAGCTCCCCCGTGTGCACGGCCAGGAGGGCAGGGCACGACCCAGCTCAGGGGCATGGTGTGTGACAGCCCTGCCTGGCAGGAGCAGTTGCCATCGCTGTCCCCAAAGCCATCAGAATCTCCATTGCACTCACTTCTTAATCCCAGCAGCATTTTCACGCAACAGCCTATCCTTGAGTTCCTCCATGTTCCTGTTCCAGGAGTCCTCCCGGTGTTTACGGAAAGTCTTCAGCTCCAGGCGATCCAGCTGTGAACAGGTGCACAGCCTCAGCCAGCGGCTCCAGGATGTGACATGGAGCTCTCCAGGGAAAAGCCTGGAGGGGGATCCTCAGAGGGATGCTGCCTCAGGCTGTCAAGTCCCAAAGGTGCCAGTTCCTCGTGGTGGGGACGAGGTACCCCTCACCTTGTCTTCAATTGCATCGCTGAACTGCTGCTGGGTATTGTTCCAGTGCTGTTCCTGGCCTGAAATCTGGCTCTGCAACTCCTGCATCCTCTCATCCAGCTCCTCCATGTTCTCTTCGCACTGGCTGCAATTGACTTTGCTGTCCAAGGCAGCTTTGTCCACCTTCTAGCAGAGGGGAAGAGCAGGAGAGCTGTGGGGAAAGGGATGAGGAACGCCAGGCAGGGCCAGCGTGTGAGGAGCAGAGGGAGGAGTGCTTCTGAGACAGAGTAGAAATTCTCCAGAGTAGAAATCCATTTTGATTTAGGTGAAATGTACATCTTTGAGTCTGCGGTTAGAAAACACAGCTATGTAGCCTGACTGCAAAGCCTAGGCTCAGGGAAACTGATTCAGTGAAGGACAGAGATAAGGGGTGGGGGGGTACGGGGGGCGGGACAGAGGGTGATAAAGAGAGACAGAGAGACTGCTGTGAAAGCAGGTCAACCTCACCTAAGAATTCTTTCTGATAAAGAAGAACTAGTGGCAAATGTCATGCAAAATTTGTAAAAATGAGTATGTATGAACCTATTGTGAAATTGTATGGATATGTATTTGAGAGGAGGATAAAAAGGGACCTGAAGTTCCCAGAGGTACGCATGCCTTTCAAGGAGAGTAATCTCTGCATGTATCCGGCGCTGTAATAATAAACATACCGGCTTTACAACTTACACAAAGTTGTGGAGTTTTTGGCTATCTCCGCAAAACAGACCCCTTTTGGAGGTTTCCTCCCAAAATTTGCCCTAAGCCAGCACAGTCATCATGAAAATTTCACCAGTGGCATAATTTCCTGCTGGCAAATCTTGTGACAGAAGCTTGATCTTGTTCTCCATAAGACATTCTTGGGAAGCGAGACAGGAGAAGATTCCTGGAAAACTGAAACAGCTTTCCAGAAGGGAAATGAAAATGAAAGAAACAATCCAAGATCTTTTCCTCTATTTATTTCTATGCTCCCCTTTTCCATATTGCACTACTTCTCCATCCCAGGAATTCCAGATGCACCGCACCTCTAAGATCGGTGACTTAGTGATTTTTAGACACTTGAAAATACCATGAGCCACACACAGTTTTCCTTCCCCTGGTTTTACTGGAAGGCAACACTGGACATGTAAGTGCAGTGCTTGGGTCAGGTAGGAATCCTACACCAAGGGAAGGTGGCCCAAGAGTGTTTGACCCTCAGCCAGGACAATGCAGAGCAGCAAGCGAGGGGATTGCTGTGCCAGTGTGCAGGAGTCAGGGCTCTGCATCTGGGCTCACCGCTGCAAAGTTCCCGTGTTTGGACAGACTCAGGGGGGGTGCCCGGGGCGCACGGGGCTCGAACGTGGGGCTCGTGGGGCGAGCGGGGAACGGACACGGGGACGAACGGCCCCGGTGCTTCAGTTGCAGCGGCGGCAGCGGCGGCAGCAGCGGCAGCGGCAGTGGCAGCAGCAGCAGCGACGGCAGCAGCAGCGACGGCAGCAAAACAGATATTTTAGATCACTCTTTCTTTCTTTCTTTCTTTCTTTCTTTCTTTCTTTCTTTCTTTCTTTCTTTCTTTCTTTCTTTCTTTCCTTCCTTCCTTCCTTCCTTCCTTCCTTCCTTCCTTCCTTCCTTCCTTCCTTCCTTCCTTCCTTCCTTCCTTCCTTCCTTCCTTCCTTCCTTCCTTCCTTCCTTCCTTCCTTCCTTCCTTCCTTCCTTCTTTCTTTCTTTCTTTCTTTCTTTCTTTCTTTCTTTCTCTTTTTCCTTCTCTTTCTGTTGTTCTTTCTGTTTTTCTTTCTCTCCCTTTCCCGCGGTCGGGCACCCTTCTCTCGCGGTCCCTTGCCCGGCGTCCCTCTCCTCTCCCCGCCTCCCTCTCCCCTGCTGGGCTGGGCCATGCCCCCGGCCAGCCCCCAGCCCCGGGCGGGGCTGCCCCGTGCCCGGCCCCGGCCGTCCCGCCGCGCTCTCGCCTCCGCCCGGCTCTGGCCGTGCTGGCGGTGGCGCTGCTGGGCGGGCGTCAGTGCCTGGTGCGGGGGCGGCATCGCCGCCCTTCGGCTCCGTCTGGCCCGAGCCCGGCTCCGGACCCGACGCAGGGTCCAGTCCCGGCCCCGGCCCCGGCCCCGACCCCGGCCCCGGCCCCGGCCCCAGCCCCGGCTCCTCCCGGGGCCCGCGGAAGACACAGGCGGCGCGGCCGCTGCCGCCGCCTGCGCTGGGGCTTCCCCGGCCCGAGCTCCGCCGCTCGTCAGCGCGGCCGCCTGCCCCGAGCCTCCCGTGCCGCGTTCCAAAGAGCGAACGCCTGGGCATGGCCAGCCCGGGGCGGCTGAGGGGCGCTCGGGGGCCGTTGCTGGCCCCGGGCCGAGCTCTGACAGCCGCGTCCCGCCCGCAGGGATGGCGCAGGAGGCCCTGCAGGAGCGGCACCGGCGGGGTTCGCTGCTGGGCCCCGCTCCAGTCACAGACATGGAGCAGAGAGCGCCGAGAGTGCGCAAGCTGGTCAGCCTGGAGCAGGAGGAGGACGAAGGCCCTGGAGCTGGCCCAGCACAGGGGACCGAGGCGGTGCCCTTCCATCCACCGCAGGAGGGTGAGTGGCAGAGCTGGGCTGCAGGGCTGGAGCCTGCAGCCAACTTGGCCCCATCCCATCCCATCCCATCCCCTGGGGAAATGCCCAGGGGCAGGACGGAAGAGGGGCAGGGCAGACACCCCGCAGGGGCCGTGCTCCATCCCCCTGGAGCATCCCGGGGCTCTCCCTGCCTGGGCAGCGCAGGGCTGGGCTGTGTTCTCCGGCCTCTCCCTCAGCCCCTCAGCTCTGGCTGGGCTCGCTCTTTGCCAGATGCAGCCCTGGAGCGAACACAAGGGCAAGAATCCAGCCCTGGCCGCTTCCACAGCACAGCGCAGGTACCTGCAGCCCCCCCCAGTTGGGCTGGGCCTGCTGTCCCTGCACCGTGTGTGCAGCACTCCATGCAACATCCCCGGCTTCTTGCCCTTCTCCTACAGCTCGTTTGCAACTTCATCCGGAGCATTCGGCAGGAAGAGACCAGCACCATGGGCACTGGGCTCAGAGCTCACTCGGAGCTCCTCAATCATGAGACCAGTGCGGCCCTGCTGGATTTGCTCCTGGAGAAGGGGGCTGCCAGGCCAGAACAAGTAAGCAGCCTGGGGCCAGGCTTCAATTCCCCCATGAGTCCCGTGGCTTCCCCAGCCAGGCCTGCTGGTCCCTGGGAGCCTTTGAGGCCATGGCAGTGCGCTGGCAAGGGAAGCATTCTCTGGGGACCCTGGGTACATTGCTCCCTCTGGCAGCTTTCCAAGTCTCCCCGTGCCTTCTCCAGGTGCCCGCCATGGTGAGGTACATTCACCGATGGCTCCTGGCCAATGATTCTGCCGAGCACAGGCTGGACAAGGCCCTGCTGAATCTCACCAGAGCACACCCGGGTGACGCAGTCATGACGCTCCTGCGTGTGGCCCCGTCCTGTGACAGGTATGGGGCCCACCTGCCCAGAGGGCTCAGGCCTCCCCAGCCCATCACCCTGTACCGCCTGGCCCAGGTGTCTGACCAACAGAGAGTTCCAGGGCCCTCTGGCTGCTGCCTTTCCCAGCCCTGGCACGTCAGCCCCCAGGCTGCTGCCATGCTCCCTTGCTGCCCCTCAGGGCTCTTTCCCCACAGGGCTGGGCTGCCTGGGTGCTGCTGGCGAAGGCCAGTGGGCAGAGGCAGAGCCGGCCATCAGCCCGGGCCCCTAAGGATGCCCAGGCCATGGTGCCGTGTCTGAGACCCCCCCTGAGACAGAGCTCTAACCCCGCAGAGCTGCCATCACCATGTGGAAGAGCATCATGTGCTCGCCCAGGACTGCAGAGCCAGTGCAGCTGATACTCCTGGATGTGCTGGGGAGCTGGCCCAAGCACAGCACATGCACCTCTGATGGGACAAAATGGGTGTCTTTGGCCTGGCTGTGAGTTTCTGCAAGTGGCCTTTGCTGGCCCCCAAGGCTGCCTCTCCAGCAGCTCTCCATCCTCCTTCCCCCACTGCATCTCCCTGCCTCAGGCGCTGGCCTGAAACCTGGCCCAGGGGCAGCTTCAGGCCCACCAGGCCCCGTGCTCCCCCTGCCAAGGTCTCTCCGGGCCTCTCCCTGCCAAGCTCGGGCCCTGCCACATGGACACCTCAGCACTGAACGCTGTCTTGGGGGGCTTTGTCCCTTGCAGGCAACCATGGTGACGTGGAAGATCCTCCAGGTGCCCCCTGTCCCACGTGTAGTGGCTCCGTATTTCCCCTGCCTATTTTTGCATCTGCTGTTCCAAGTGTTCTTCAGCACAGAAGAGATGCCAGAGGAGGTCGATACCTTCTGGAAGGGATGCCAGGAAGAGCACGGCCTTGCCACCAGCCCCAACCGGTGCTTCACGCCAGTCCTCCTGTCCCTGCCACATGGCCTGCCAAGGAGCCAGTGCTACCAGTGTGACCTGGGCTTTGCTGTGCACACAGGTTTGCAGTGCAGACCCTGAAGTCCCTGCTCTGCCTTGTCCAGTGTGAGCACGTGGTGGTGTCAATGGAAGGCAAGCATGGCTGGGACACGCTGCTCTGCGTTGATACCCACCACTATGCCGTGGCTCTGCTGGCCAGGTGAGACCCCCCTTGTCCCCATTGCTCCCGGCATTTGTGCCCTGTGCCCGGGCTGTCCCACACGGTCCCCGTGGCTGTTTGCCAAAGGGACGAGGGACAGCCAAGCAGACTGGGAAAGGCTGGCAAAGGAGGGTGCCCAGGAGTGGCCACATCTCAAAGGGCCCAGGTCCCATGGCAGGTGGTGGGGAAAGACAAGAACCGTGTGAGTCAGTGCTGGGAGAGGCTTCCCCCCCCAGCTCAGGGTCTTAGTGCCATTTTCCACCTTCCAGGGAGATTCGCCATGCATCCAGGCCCTTGTGTAAAAGGATCTTATGCTGCCTCCTTGAGATGCTCAGCAAAGAGATGCCATACTGGGATTTCCCTGCCCTGGCATTCCTTGCGGAGGTGAGCCTGAAGGCCAGCATGACCTGGCTGAGCTGCCTCCCAGCTCTCTGCCCTCTCGTCGCCGCAGCCGCCTGGGACGGTGCCCGCACCCTGCACTGCTGCCTGGGCCCAGCCCTGTGCGGCTCCAGGCTCCTGCCGGCCAGCTCCCCCGTCACTGCCCTGTGCCTTTCAGCTCCTCGAGTGCCTGGACTTGAGGGAATGCAGGGACAGCATCATGGATCTTGTCTTGTCATGGCACCTGCAGAGGGAGCGCGCAGACATTGGCAGCCAGCTTCTCAGGGCCCTCCTCCCACTCAGGGACCATTCCCCGCTGGTGAGAAGGGGGCAGTGGCTGAAGCCCTGCAGGCAGCGTGGGGCTGGGCAACGCAGTCTCTTGGCCTTGCCTGGCCTTTGGGTTCTGGGGCAGTTGCTCCCAGCTCTCCTGCCTCCCGCTTCAGCTGCCCGAGTGCTTCAGGACAGGCCTTTGGCCTCTGGGCCCTGCAGCAAAATTTGGCCTTTCACAAACTTGCCTTCCGCACAGGCCGAAAGAATGTGGAGCCTGACGAAAGGCTCGTGGAGCTCCTGCGGGTCAGGATGACCACCATGCTACTGGGATATCTGTTCCTGGATAATGGTGCCCGCATACCCAGCCCCATCGCCCTGCATTTGGCTAACGTGTTCCTGCCACTCTTTAACTACGTAAGGCTCTGTGTCCCCAGCCATGGCCACTGGCTGCTGCCCGGACACTTGGTGCCCTGTGGAGATGCAGGCCTGCACCAGTGTGGGCCAGAATCAGCTGATGCTGAGCTCTTGCTGCCTTCCTGTTCTACAGGGTGATAGCCAGGTGCAGCAGCTCTCCATGATTGTCTTTCACACCTTGATGTCTGCTGTAGAAGAAGAAGGAAAGAAGCCCCTGATGACACAAGTGTGGCAGAGCCTGCTCCCACTGCTCTTCCACTGCCACAGTGAGAATCTGCGTGTGGCACAGGTGAGGACTCGTGGGCTGCTGCTGTCCCCCTGGCAGGGGGCTCGGCTGCCTCCTGCCCTGCGCCTGATGGACTGCAGCCTCCTCCAGGCTGCGGCTCCTGTGCCCTGGGCTCTGGGGCCATCTCTGCGTCTCTGCTGCTCTCCAGACTTCTCGGGAAACGCTGCTTTGTGCAGTCAAGTTCCTGAAAAAAAAAGATCTTGAAAAAAGTGTGAAGAAAGAGAAACTCTGGAAGTTCACTGAGCTCCTGGTAAGGACGGCCTGCAAGCCCCAGCCTCAGGCTGGAGAAGGCCCCTGAGGGCGGTGCTCAGTGTGCGGGCCGGGCAGCTGTGCCCCTGCCCGCTGCTGCAGCCAGAGGCCGTGCGGGCTCTTCTCCAGGCTCCCGTGGGCCCGAGCCGGGTGCCCATGGAGCCTCGGCCCGGCGGGGCTGCTGGCCGGCACCGCGGCTCCCCGGGCAGCAGCCAGCCCTCTGCCCCCTGCCCTCGGGAGCCCTTGGCCAGCGGCTGCTGGCCGCGCCTCAGGCCTGTGCGGCCAGGGGAGGCCGGGGCTGGGCGCAGGCAGCGCCCAGCCCAGGGGCTGAGCCCGCGCCAACCCTTCCCTCCTGCCCCTCTCTGCAGCTGGCCGAGGACAGGAGCCGAGCGGCCGAGCACCTGCGCCGGGCCCTGCGCTACCTGCAGAGCCCACAGGAGCCCCTGAGAGAGGCGGCCGTCAGGTTCATGGGTGAGCCACGAGCCCGGGCTCCCTCCCCGGCCCGCCGCAGCTCGGCCCCGGCCCCGCCTGCTGCCCCGGCAGCGCCAGCCGGGCCCGGCGCCGTGGAGCCCCGCCTGGCCTGGGCATTGCTGCTGCCACCCTCTGGCAGCCGTGCCCTGGGGCGGCAGCGTGCGCCAAGGGCCGGGCTGAGCCCTGCCGGGCCAGCAGCCCGTGTGGCCACAGCACCGGCAGCGCTGCTGGCAGGGAGCTGTGCCGCTGGCACCGTGACAGGCTCTGTGTTCACAGGCATGGCCGGGCGGCGCCTGACGGGGCAGCAGCAAGAGCTGCAGCTGATCTGCACTGGTGAGTGAGGCCAGCGGGCTGGCAGCGGGGGCTGCCGGGGGGAGAGCTGCAAGCCCTGCCCTGGCTGCGGAGGGCTCTGCTCCCGTGGCCAGAGCACACGGAGATTTCAGGGCCACGTGGGCCATTGCTGGCCAGCAGCTTCGGGCTGATCCCCTTGCTCCCTGCTCCCTCCTGGCCATGGCCAGAGCCAGCTGGGATGGCCCTTGCAGGGGGCTCTCCTGGGCTCCCCACAGATCCGGCTCTGACCGTGGCTCTGTTCCTCTCTCTTGCAGCCCTGGAACGCCTGACGGAGGACGTGAGCAGTGCCGTGTCACAGCTGGCACTTGAAACACTGCATGTCCTCCGGGCAATACAGCGTGGGCGATATTCCATCCAGAGGCTGCAAGATCAGCTGCGCAGGGCATGGAGGACTTGGCCTTGCCTGTCGGGGCTCGGCTGCCTGCACTGCCGGATGACTTAGGAGGAGAGCTGATCTGGGAGGCTGTCTTTGCTGGGGCAACCTGAGCCAGAGGTAATTTTCTTTAAGATTTTTCTTATTTTCTATTTTGTATCTATATTGTAAATAAATAAATTATAGAGTATATAGAATTATATATATTATTATAGATTATAGATAACTGTAAATAATTCTAGAATGTGTTATGATACACAGACTGCCAGGAGCTTTTCTTTGCTGCCCAGGGTCTGCAGGGCAAGAGGCAGGAAAGGGTAAAAAGGGAGCTTGTGCTCAGCAGCACAGCAGGCTGAGGGGTCCTGAGGCCCTGAAGGGGGAAAAGGGTGCCTGTGCTCAGCCAGCTGCCCAGGCGTGCAGCGGGCAAGGGGAAATGGCCAGAAGCCCCTTGGCCTTTGGTGGTTCTGCTGAAGCCTTTGTGCTGCCCACAGAGCGGCTGGGCAGGGGCCAGAGCTGCGGGGATCCCTGCCAGAGCGGTGCCTGGAGATGGCCACAAGCCCTGTGCCAGGCAGGAAGCGCCATCCGTGTCCTCCCACCCGTGTGCTGCTGCCTGCCTTGCTGAGGGCTCCCACCTGCCTCTGGCTGGGGCTGCTCTGGAGCTGCTGTGGGGCTGCGGCGCTGCTGCCGGGCAGCTTGGCCGGGCGGGGGCAGGGCCTGAGGGGCTGGGGCGCTGGCAAGCCCTGAGCAATGGGGCTGTCAGAGGCCACAAGCAGCCCCCTGGCAGCCGCCTTGTTCCTGCCAGAGTTGACTTGCAAGAGGGATCCTGGGCACTCTGGAACGAGCAGCATCGGTGTTGTTGGAAACCCAAATGCAGGGAAATCCCAGACCTTTGGTCTTGTCAGCAAAGCTTAGAATTAAACACAGCATTTGATCTGAGACCTTGGAAAGGGCTTCCAAACTTAGGTGCTAGAAGGGAGAATGAGGATTTCTAGTTTCTAGCAGAGACACGGGGAGTAAAGTTTAGAGTTTTAGAGTTCAAGATGTAGAAAAAATCAAAGTAGTTACAATGGTAAAGAAGAAGTTTAGGATGCAGTGCAGTAGGTTTGTGTGTCATAACATGATTGGCTAAGGAAGCTTACCCTGTAGCATGAGTCCATAAGACGAAAGATTGAAGGATTGGCTCCAAAACACAAATATCCTTGTTGGCAGTGTCTTCTTGGCCAAGAAATCCTTCAAAGCTCTTGTAACTACAAGTCTTGTGGCCTTGTGAGTCATGCGGTGCAGATGGGAGCCAAACTCACCCTTCCTGTCTATGTAGAAGAGAAGAAAAAGCAATGGCATCATCTAAAAAACTCAGAGGTCCGCTCTCTAGCTCATTCCAAACTCCTTCAACTCCCCCAAAGTGTGATTTAGCCAGAAATAGATGACAAGGACTCTTAGTGCTGCCTCTTTGTCTCCAGAGCAGCTGCTTTAGGATCTTTCACATAAGCTTGTGTAGTTGTGTGCCAGAAATGTATCATTTGAAGAAACTTTCCCAACTGACTTGCATAGAGGTTTGTTTGAAGGGTATTTGAGGAGAAAGGCTCCCAGCAGAGGTCTGGGCTTTGGACGAGCTGTGTCCCCTGCTGATTGTGAAGTGTGCCATCAGCTGCAGGGCTTTCTGGGCTAAAAATATCATCAAGTCACTTGGACTTGCTCATTTTGGCCTCTAAAAGCTGGACCCAATTTTGGGGCAAATTTGGAGACCTCATCTATCTATGGGTGGATGGAGCACCTAGGATTTTCCCAGTTGCTGGGAATGGTTCTCCAGATCCCTGGAGTATCCAGGGCCCTGGTAAGTTCCAGCTCCACACGTGCCTTGGCAATGAGAAGCAAAGGAACCCAGACCTTTTTGTGCTGCCTGTGGCACTGCTCCAGGGCCATTGGATGGGCACACGCAGCCCTTGTGCTGGAGCTGAGCTGCTCTGCCCAGCACTGGTGGCTGCCATCCAAGCTGGTTTTGCTTGTCCTGGTTCCCTGACAGCTGGGGCCCTGGGCAGGGCCCTGAGAGCCTGGTCTCCCCCCAGGGAAGGAGCAGGAGCCCCTGGAGAAGCTGTACCGGGTGGGGATGCTGCTGCTGCTGCTGCTGCTGCTACTGCTGCTGCTGGAGACAGCCAGGATGACATCAAGGATGACAAGCTCTTCCTCAGCCTGGCCACTGGAGGCTGAAGGTGATGGACTTTGATTCTGGCACCTTCTTCAAAGGCAAACTCCACAGGGAATTTGCAGATGAGTCCCCACCCGGGGAAATGCTGCCAGATTTGGGCATGGCCCAGCCTGGCTGGGAACCAAAGGTTCCCCCTTTGCTGGGGCAGATGCAACTCATCCTTCAGTTGCTGCCCAGCTGCTTTTGGCAGGGCTGTGGGGATGGGCTGGGCTGGGTACGAAATGGGAGTGGGCTCCTGGCCCTGCCAACAGCCCCAAGCACCCACCGTGCCCCGGGCTGGGGCTGGGGCTGGGGCTGGGGCAGCCAGCCCGACACAAACAAAGCCCCATGGTGGGAGCAGAGGTGGGACTCCAGAACCTGTGCAGGGGCTGCTTTGCTGTGCAGGCAAGGAAGGGCTTGGGCTGCTCCACTGCCCTCGTTTGCTTTGGGGTCACGGTGATTTTGGGGGCAGTGCAGGGGGGAAGAGAGAGAGTGTGGGCTTCCCTCAGCCATGGCTGGGGTTTTCCCTACCATGTAGGAGTTGGGCCTCCCTCAAGGCCCTGACAGAGATAGGAGTTTTTACTGTTTTTCTTTTCCCTTTTTGCATCTAATCTCTTTTCAAGAATGTGTTGTTTGTTTTTCCAGAGGAAGCGTTCGAGGTGGTCCAGTGTGGATGGGGAAGTGCTTGGAAGCAGCTGTGGTGTGGATGGGCCGTGCCCTTGGAGAAGGCTGAGGCCATGGTTTGGGAGCAGCTTTTCTTGCAGCCGTGGCTGGCGTGAGGTGGGTCCCTGTGTGCTTGGCAGGGTGGGATCAGAGCTTTTGGGAGATGGCAGCGAGCACAGGAGCATCCTGCTCTGGGCAGCTGCTGAGGGCTGGATGTGCCGTGGCTGGCTGCAGGCTGGGCACATGTCCTGCCCTCCTGCTCTGCTGCCAAAGGCAGCAGGGATGGGCAGCTCTGGGCACAGCTCTGGGCACAGCCAGCATGGCCTGGGCACCGCAGGCCTTGGCACAAGGGCACAGGAGCCCTCAGCTGACGGGCACTTTCTGCTTTCTCTCCTTGCAGCCGGGCTCTGCGGCTGCTGAGGCTGCTCTGGGCTCTGCAGGGCTCTGCTGGGCTCAGCCCTGGGCCCAGCTGGGCTGGCTCTGCCCTCACATTGCTCTGACAGCTTTGCATCATACGAGCCCGTTGCGAGCACAGCGCCTGAGCTTTCTGCTTTGGCAGGTGAGTGAGACTCTGCTGCAGGCCCAGAGATTGCAGCTGGGGACACACATCCAACTGGCAAGGACCCAAACTCTCCACAATCGCAGCTGAACGCCTGGATCTGTACAGGTTGTTTTGTCTGTCCCATTCTTCCTTCTTGATTGGCTGGAATTGTGCAGTTGCACTTTCTTCCTCCTCTAGCAGTGCCACAAGTGGGCCAAAGCTGGCGAGTGGGCCATGCTCCTGAGGCAGTGCAGTCTGGAGCTGGTGGATGGAGAATTGCCTTTTTGCACTGCCAAACCAGAGCAAAAAGCTGTCAGTGGGACTTGGTGTCTTTAAGAAATCCCTGACAGTTTCAAAGGGAATGTGCAGCTCATTCACAGGGTGAGAAGGAAGGGCATCTTCTAAAGGATTTGGGGTTTGACAGAGATTAGATTCCCAATCCTGCTTGGAGCTGGCAGGGCACAAAGCAATTTCTTCTTGCTTCACAACAATTTCACCAGAATTGAAAATAACAATGTTGGAACCAAAGCCCAAAATCTTTTTTTTAAATGATTACTGAGGCCAGTAAGATGGATCCATGCCAGCACCACATTTACAAAATAAATCACTGAGTTCTCTTTTTAAGAAAGATCAGTTACCTCTTAATCCAAAGTTATGCACTATTTTTCTTTACACACTTCGGTTTTGTTTTTATCTTTCACATTCTTTTCTGTGTTTTTAATAATTTCTTTTTCTTTCTTTTTTTTTAACAGAAAGCATGTCCTAAAAAAGGAATGTCCTTTGCTCCTGGTTCCCGTGTGGAGCAGCTCCCTTCCTGCTGGCTGAGCTGCTCAGGCAGAGCCCGGCAGCTCCTGGCCCTGCAGGGCTGAGGCTTTTCCCCGTTGCTGGGCACAGACTGATGGAGCAGCACTGCTGAACACGGGCACACAGAGGGACCAGGAGCAGCTGCCTTTGCCCACCTGAGGCTCCAAGGCCCAAACTCTCAGCAGCCAGGGCTGGAAGAGACTGGCAGGATCTGATCCCTGACTCTGGGCCAGGGCTGCACAAATGACCCCACAGCAGCAGCAGCAGCAGCAGCAGCAGCAGCAGCAGCACATGGAGCTGACTTTCAGCACAGCCTGCCCTCTTCACTCCCATGTGCAGCGGTGTCACAGCAGCCTGAGGCACCTGGGAGCCCCCAGTGCCAGCAGGGACTTGAGATGGCAGCCCTGGGCTCCTGGAGGCTGTGTAAGGAACAGAGCTGGGCACTCCCTGTCCATGGGGAGCTTGCAGATGGAAATGGCTGCTGTGGCCAGGCAGCTCCAAGGGCACAGAAAGGAGGCTCTGGAGCACTGGATCTGTGCCAGTGCCACAGTCCTGGGCAGCAGCCAGCCAGCCCTGGGGGAACAGAGGGCACAGCACGAGGGACAGAAGCAGGCAAGGGCAGAGACTGGAGAGAGCCAGAGCCAGGAGCAGGAACAGCTGCTCCATTGCACTCTTGGAGAAAGCTCTTGGCTGGTTCCAAGCGCTGAAAGGCGTGAAGGGCAGAGAGGAGGCCACAGCAAACAATGCTCCTGTTTGCACAGCCTCCCCTCTCCGTGTCCCAGAAGGAATTGGATGGACTGTGTTCTTCTCTCCGAGTCGTCTCGTTCAGCATGAGCAGCTCAGCACCAGGAGCTGAAGGAGCTGAAGCCTCAGGCCACAGGAGCTGGGCAAGAGGGAACTTCTGGAGCAAAGTAATGCTGCTAACACGGACCCAGCTGAATGCAGTGGATAGAATCATGGAATCACAGGATCCTTTCTGTTGGAAAAGCCCTCTGAGCTCACCCAGTGCAGCCGCTCAGCCAGCAGTGCCAAGCCCAGCACTAAAGCACGTCCCTGAAGTGCCAAGGCCTGGACAGCAGCCCTGAGTGAGGCCTGAACAGCAGGCCCTGAGCCCAAGGTGGCCTCTGGATGAACCTTCCAAGCAAAGGTTATCTTTCTATCTGCTCTTTAATGAAATATGCATGGTCATTAGCGCTGTGATAGATGTAGCCACTCATTAGTGAAACATGGATGGACCTTTGTGTATTTAGAAGCCAGACCAGGCCATGAAATCTGACATCTGGCCTTGTTTGGGGCTGAATCGTCAAAGTCACCTCCCTTGGTTCCTCCTGGGGCCCTGGCCAGGCTTTGGGAGGAACCCAAGAGGAGGATGAAAGCAGATGTTGGCACACTAGCAGTGCTGTCAGTTTGTTCATTCAGCACTGTCAGAGCTGGGCCCTCTCCCAGCGGGGTTGGAGCCTCACCTGTGGCTGGAGGCACCTGCAGGAATTGCCAGTGCCCAGGAGTGGCTCTGCAGCCCTTGGCTGTGACAGCTTCCCCAGCTGCTCTGTGGATCTGGGGGATGGTAAAGGCTGAGGGTAACTGGGGCTGGATCTTTCTCAATCACTGCAGGCAATCTTTGGTGGGGATGGTTGGGTGCATTGCTGAGCTGCTCCTTTTGTGATTCTTTGCTGCTGTGAACTGCAGGAAATGACACTGATTCCTTCAGTTGGTGTCTGTGTCTTTGGTGCTGACCCTGCCCACTGGTAAAACAAAACTGGCACAGTCTGGCCAGATCCCAACAAAATGTCACTTGTTCAGTGTAAATGTGAGGAATCAGTGCCATCAGAAATTCCCAGATGGGAAGCCCTTCCTTGGAGTTCCCTGGCTCTGGAGTGGGCTGAGGTCAGAGCCCCGTGGGAGCAGTGGGGCAGTCGGGTAAAAGGGGCTGAACCCCTGGATGGCTTCAAATGCATCCAAAAATTGCACATGGAAAAGGAAAAGAACATGTGGGTTTGGGAAGACGGGGGTGAACTTTGTTAATGACACTTTGGAAACAGCACCAACAGAAGAAAAATTGTTGTTGTCACTCCCACACGGAGTGACAGAAGGTTTCAATCTTGAGCTCAGGTTCATTTGTGCTAGTGATATTATTATAATGATAGTAGTAATAATAAGAATAATAAATTAATCGTAATAGTTATATATAATATAACACAATAATTTATATTTGTATCTATGTAATTAAAAATTGATACTATTAAATAAGGCTGACAGTACTAATATGTCAGCTTTAGCTGCTCACTGTGACACTAAATACTCTACAGAAAAGGACTGGCCAAGACCCAAATGTCAGTGGTAAACTTTGAATTGGATACAAGGCATAAAGGAGGAAGGGATGAAATTGGCTATTTCTATAGGATTTGCTGATACTGTGATGCAGAGTGCTTTTTCTATTACTGTGAGAAATGCAGTGATTAAGACTCCTGGGTTTTTCATATCCCAGACAATCCACAAGCTGCAGGATTGGTTGAATGGGTGAAGGGGTTGTTAAAAGAGCAGCTGAAAAAATGAGGAGATGGGAACCTGTCCCCATGGAGAACTCATCTCCCAGATGTGCTCCATGCCCTTAACAATGGCCCACTGGGGAAATGGAAACCCCTGGTTGTGCATGGCTGCACCCAATTTACATTAATGAGCTAAATCAATTATTAGAAGAAGTAAGAAGTGATGCTGTTAAAATATCCAATAGCACATCCTGCGAGCTCCAACAAACACAAATGGGGCTCTGCAGAACTGCACGGCCTTGGATTGTCTGCTTGCTGGCCAGGGAGGATCCTGGGCTATTCCAGGACAGGAATGTTGCAGGAATGTCTATCAGTGCTGGGTTTGAGGTCCAACAATCAGGAATCACCTCAATAGAAAGATGAGTAGAAGAGAGGCAGAAAGAAGAAAATTCCTCATGGTGGGATTGGCTCCCAAATTGGAGGCTGCTGTGAAGTGCATTTGTGGCAGTCACTGCAATCATTGCATTGTGAGCACTTGGTGTGTTATGATTCCATGTTAGAGTTGCTGTGACACCTTGTGCTGGAAATGGAGTACTGGGACTTGTCTAAAAAGAGACACAGTCTCAAGGAAAAAAGGGGCATTTGATAAAGAACAGAGAATAGCAACTAATTAGGCATGTTTTAAAAGGAATTAAAATTATAGCCCTGAGTAATGAACTTGAGCAGCACTTAATTGAAGAACAAGAGGTGATGCCTTTGTGCCTAATACCTAAATTTAAACTGTGTTATTGCAATTGTTCTGAAGGTTGCAGTTCATCTGTAGGTCAAAGCACTGATTGAAGCACTGAGGCCTCACCAGGCCCTGACTGAGGCCTGAACAACAGGCCCTGAGGCAAAGCTGAGCTCCAGATGAACCTTCCAACCAAAGGTAATATTTGTATCCACTCATCAATGAATCATTATTAGCAATATGATCTCTGTATGTGTTCATTGGTGAAATATGGATTTACATTCCTGTATTTAGAAAGCAGGCCAGATCCCATCTGGCTTTGTTTGAGGCTGTGGGATCAAAGTCACCTCCCTTGGTTCCTCCTTGAGCCCTGGCCAGGCTTTGGGAGAAGCCAATCAGGAGAATGAAACCAGATGTTCCCACACTAGCAGTGGTGTCAGCTTGTTTGTTTACCAGTGTAAAAGCTGGGCCCTCTCACAGTGAGGTTGGAGCCTCATTGTCTGCAAAGGTGGGTGCACCTGCAGGAATTCTCAGTGTCCAGGAGTGGCTGTCCAGTCCTTGGCTGTGAAAGGGTTAAAAGCACTGTGCCCAGGCATACTTGGGCAAGAATAAGAGACATTGCACCCAATATGGAAGCTTGCAAAAATTCAGCCACAAGCTCAAGACACAGGATGAAAGTTGGCAAGAAACAGGGAACAAAACTGGCAGAAATGAAGGGCAGAGCTTGCTAAAACCAGTGAGGAAATTGCTGAAACAGCCAACAAGAGACTGTGCATGCCTGTAGGAGAAAGGTGCAAAGGGCACGGAGATGAAGACGTCCAGCCTTCATCAGGAGACCCCCGAGGAAGACGCGGAGCCTTCCTCAGTGCCAGCACCAGTGCGCACTGCGCCTGCGCCTGGCACATGCTAATGAGAGCTGAGAGATATTTGCATAACCACACCTTTTCTAAGGAAAACCATGAATGTGCATAGAGTATAGCCATCCATTGTAATCTCTGTGTGCTGTGTGCTGTCAGGAGGAGATATCCCCGCACACCCGGCGCTGAATAAAGCAAATGCCCCTCCCTGGGCTTTGTCTGGGAAGTGTCTCTGGGCCCCATTTGAGGCCATTCACATCCGTGGGGTTCTGTCAAGTCCCAGTGGAACCTTGGTGTCACGTTGTTCCCCAGGCTCACAATGCTCTCCTGCTGCCATGAGGTCCCTCCCTCTGTGACACCCTGCAGCCCTGGCTCCATCAGGGTCTCTGGGGTTCCTTGGTGCACGCCTTTCTCACATCTGAGCCTTGCTCCCATGGGTTCCATGGACTGACAGTGGCCCTCTGCATTCCATGGGCCCAGCTAGATCACAGCAGAGCCTGGCTTTCATCAGGTTCTGATACCTGTTCTGCCAGCTGACAGGGCTGATTTAAAGAGAAAAGAAACCAATGGGAAGAATGGTCTTATTTTACTGTGAGTGTTAAGGCAACACAAAATTAAAATTATACATTCAATACAACTACATGCTTGGCTTTAGCAACAAGCAAAAAGAAGCAAGGTAATGCACCTAATCATTATTACAGGAGAGAAAGGATAGGGACTGCGAAAGACACATCCCCAATTGCTTAAATACTTTACCATCACCCAGAGTCTGCAGTCGCTGGGGAGCCCCATTTCACAGCGAGGACCTGGAGAACTCTTGGAAGCACTTGGGAAAATCCCACGTGGTGCATCCACCCGTAGGTGAGGTCTCCAAATTTGCTCCAAAAGTGGGTCCAGGTTTTTAGGCCCAAATCAGCAAGTCAAAGGAACTGGACTGTATTTTTAGCCCATGAACTCCTGGGTCTCCTGGCACTTTTGCTGACCAGGAGGACCCAGGGCTTGGCCAGAGCCCAGTCCCTGGCTTGGAGGGTTTCCCCTAAAATGTCCTACAAGCCTCTATTCATGTCAGTTGGGAAAATTTCTTAGAGTGATACATTTCTTGCAGGTAACTACACAAGATTATGTGAAAGTCTCCAAAGCAGCTGGCTTGGTGTTAAACACCTGCAGAAGCACCTTGGTCTTCTATTTTTAGCTAACTAAAACTGATGGTGTTAGTCACATAATGCCCAGGGTTTGTCCTGTAAGCCAGCTCTGGCTGAGGGCTGCCACTCAGGCCTGAGCACATCAGCAGCTGAAGTGACCACGACTGGGAATGGCAAAAACACCCCCTGGGACTGGCCCAGAGGCCCTGGGACTCCCTGGCATGGATCACCTCAGGAGACAGGATTTCAGGGAGCCCAAAGGACTTTTGGGAGAGCTGCTGTGGACACAGAGGGAATTGCACAGCTGGATCCCTTGCCTGGGCTCCCAGAGGACCCTTCTGCTGTGGGGCTGCTGAGGGTGGAGGAACAGCAGGTACCCATGGCCACCCCAAAGCAGGGCCCCGTTGGCAACACGGCCCCGACCGGGGCTGTGGGACCCCATCCCTGGGATGAGTCAGGAGCTGCAGAGCTGGGAGTGCTCAGCCAGAGCCGCTGAGCCTTCAGCAGCCCCACACGGCCAGAGCGTGAGCCCTGGCAGTGGGGAGTGGGCACTGACAGGGACTGTGGGGCCTGAACCAAGGCCCAGCCCCACTGACAGCGGCTGTGCCGGACACGCTGCAGCTCCAGGAGCAGCTGGAGCCCCAGGCAGCCAAGGGGTGCCACCATGGATGTTCCTTTCTTCCCCCTCAGAAAGGACACTGGGAAGCTGGGGAAGTGTCAATGAAAGGAGCAGGGATGGTGGGAGCTGTGGAACAGCACTGACACGAGATACCCAAACTCTCCTGAGAAAGGAGGGCAGAAATCCCTGGTGTCCAGCATCCTGCCAGAGAAACCCATTCCCAGAATTACCAACATAAAGCCATCCTCCAATTCTCTGGATTGTGCTGCTCCTGACCCACTAACACCTTCCCCCCAGAGTGATGCTCTGAAGTGGGATTGATGGAGGAAAGCTGAGCCCTGAGCCAGGCCAGGGTCGGTGCCTGGAGCATCCCCTGGCGCTGTTTGACAGCGGCTCTGCAGGAGCTGGGGATGCAAACAGGACAAACCTGAGCATCTCCCACCATCAGATACTTCAGAGCTCACACAGCAACACGGCCGTGGCTCTCCCAAACTGCATTTAGGAATGGCACACCTACTGCAGCCATTGGATCCAGATCAGCCCAGATCCCTTTGGGACTGTTATAAATGAGAAACTTGACTAGGCCAATATTCAAGCAGCATTAATTTATTAATTACTATGGTAAAGCATGAGCAATACAGCGCTGGGTACAGTGGGGGAAGTTTTCCCTCCAACTGCACACGGGTAGTTGAAGCCTTCAGGTATTTATAGGGGTACTCATCAGCTTTCTCAGCAGTTTCTATTCCCAATTTTTACTCATCAGCAGTTTCTATTCCAAATTTTTATGTCACAATTCTATACACTATTGTGATTTAGTTTTAGTTTTTAGTTTTTCTCAGGATGTATCCCAGAAAGGAGTATCCCCAGATAGTGGTGGTTTGGTTTCCGAAAGAAGGAAGAAGTCTCCCAGCTGGTGAGGTCCAGCTCTCCAGATGTGGGTCCACCTTTTGATTGCAAGGACTATAAATCTCATAACAGTGATGTCCAGCTTCCCTCGGTCGAAACCATAAATCCTTGAGTGTATGTTCATCTTCCTTTCTCAAGCTGCTTTTCACTGTTTTGTTAAGGTGTGAGATAAGCATGTTTCCATTTATATATTCTAAAGCTATAGTTTCAAAGATCCTTACTACAAGCAATATTCTAAAATTATATTTCAAAAGGTTATTATTGCAAAACTCTTTAAGGCTCAACTACAAGCAGAAAGTTCCTGTCAAAAAGCAACATCCTTAAAGCTTTAATTCAAATGCTCCTAAATTAACTTAATACTAATAAAGGTTAATTATGAACAAAGGATAGGTTCAAAGGCTTCTTCCATGCTTTACTTTCCTCAGTAATTATTAGAATCCATCTTTATAACTGTCCCATGGTCGGTTTCCACACATATTACAATCACAAAGATACACGTTGCCTGTATGTACCTGACACAAACACAGCTTTCTATTTCACAGGGGGGCACAGGGATGGCTCCTGTGAGAAGCTGCTGGAAGCTTCCACCGTGTCTGGCACAGCCAATTCCTCGTGGCTTCAAAGATGGACCTGCTGCTGGCAAAGGCTGGGCCAGTTACAAATGGTGGTAATGCCTCTGTGATAACAGATTGAAAAAGAAATCAAAATAGAGATTGTGGGGCAGTTTTAACTCCAGTCAGAGGAGAGCAGAGGGAGAACATGTGAGAAGAACAACTCTGCAGACATCAAGGTTAGTGCAGAAGGAGGAGCAGGAGGTGATACAGGCACTGGAGACCCAGGCACCCTGTAGGAGAGCATGGAGAGAGGGGCCCTGCTCCCAGGCTGGAGCAGCCTGTCCCTGGAGGAATGCACCCCTGGAAGAGTGACCCATGCTGCAGCAGTTTGGGAAGGACTGTTGTCCCTGGCATGGACTCACACTGCAGCAGTTTGCAGAGGGCTGTTGCCCCTGAAATAGACTCACATGGGAGAAGCTCCTGCAGAACTGTCTCCCTTGGGAGGGACCCACGGTGCGGCAGGGGAACCACTCCTCTCCCTGAGCAGGGGCAGAAGCCATGGGTGATGAACTGACCATAACCCCCATGCCCTGTCTCCCTGCACTGCTGGCGTAGGAGGTAGAGCTGGAAGGAGGGACGTGAGGATTTTATTTCCCCTTTTCCTGCTCTGACTTTGTTAGTAATAAATGAATTAATTTCACATCTCTAAGCTAAGCCTGTTTTTCCCAGGACATATTTGATGAGTGATCTCGCCCAGTCCTTAACCCATGAACCCTTTATTAAATTTTCTTTGTCCAGCTGCAGGGGGGAGTGAGTGAGCAGCCCTCATGGATGCCTGGCATTTGGCCTGGGTCAACCCACGACACCTTGGTACCACAGGGTCACAATGGACCCTGGGTTCTATGGGGTCTCATTGGTTCCATGAGCCCCTGCAGGGCGACTTAATTCAACAAGGCCTCAAAGTTTCACAGTGGTCTCCAGGATTCCACGAGGCCCTTCAATGTAAAATGGACCTTTGGATCCATGGGGGCCCACAGTGTCACAATGGGCTCTTTTGGTTCCACAGCTTCACTATGGCCCCTCGGTGCCATGTGTCCTGCACTGTTCCATGAATCCTTAGTTCCATGGGGTCCTGTAGGGTCACAATGGTCTCCTTGGTTTCATGGTGCCACAGTTGCCATAATTTCCATGGTGTCACAACTGCCCTTGGATCCCAAGAGGCCCCATCGTGTGACAATGGCCCCTTGCTTCCATGACGCCCTGCAGTGTCACAATGGTGCCCATGATTCCATCAGGCCCTGCAGTGTCACCATGGACAGTTGGTTCAATGACACTCCACAATGTCCCCAAGGCCCCTTGGTTCCACAGAGCCCCACTGTGTCACTGTGGTCCCTTTGGTTCCAGGGCTCAGAAGTGCCAGAATGACCCTTTGGTTCCATCAGGCCTTGAAGGTTCAAAACGGCCTCCATGGTTTCATGAGTACCCCCTGTGTCACAAGAGACTCTTGGGTCCCTGAAGTTCTTCAGTGTCACAATGGGCCCTCGGTTCCATGAGGTTTGGCAGAGTCCCAATTGACTCCTTGGTTCCATGAAGCCCTGCTGTGTCACAATGCCCACAGTTCCATGAGTTTCCATGGTGTCACCACGGTCTCCTTGGATCCCCAGTATCACCATGGTCTCCTTGGTACCATCCAGGCCTTGTAACAAGAGATACTGAGCCATTTTGTGCCTTAGATGAAAGGCTGCAGAACTCACGGTTGTCAGGCTGTGTCACTGATAAGAAACAAAAACCACCTGAATCTGAATGCAAAATATCATCTCAAGTACCTTCAATCCCGGCATCGACAGAGGTAGAAAATACAAACAGAGATTCCACATTAAATCAAAAACAGGGACCTTATTCTGAATGCAGGCAAAATGCATTCAAGTGCATTCCAATGCACTCGATAGGATGGGGAGGTGATGATCCCCTATTCCAAGAGTGAACTTAAGAAGGGCTGACTATTGAAGGAAGCACAGAGAACCACAATATAAGAAAAGCAGGTGGCATAGGTAATTCTGGGATAGGCAGACCAGAAAGCAAGAGCAGATGAGCAGATGAGCCAGTGTTGTCACCACCAAGGAGATCACGTTCACATGCTGTGGGCAGCAACCCCATCAGGCCGTGTCACCATCCCCTGGCGCAAGGGGGGTCACGATGGTTCGTTTTACTGATCTCAGAGTGCAAAGACACACAGCAGGGGACCTTCAGTATTAACCAAAACAAATGCACCTTTCATTGAGTGCCCAGAGCAGATGCAACACGAGGATTAGAAAGCAGATAAAGGATAGAGAGACAGAGAAAAGGAGTGGGGGAATAGCTGCCATGAGAGAGATGAAATCCTCATGGTCCGGCCAATAGATCTGTCTTGTCACATCGGGGAGAGTCTCAAAGTCTTTGGTTAACTCTTTTATAATCTACCACCCGGGGCGGGAGCAGGATGGCACAGTGGAGGGAACAGTGGAGAATAAATCCATTGAGAACAGGTACAGACAGCCCAGTTCTGAACAGCACAAAACGGTGCCAGCAGTGAGCGGGGCCCGTTGTTTCAGGACTGGTTCCTATGGGAAACATCCCGCTTCCCATGGCAGACATCCCGCTCCAGTCAGGCCAGCACCCCTGGGTTAGAATTTGAAGGGTCTCAGTCTCAGACCCTGGAGAGGGCTTCAAGCTCCATCCTTGACAGCAGTTCTGAGGCAGATGAGGGATCTTTGGACTGTCCTTTACAGACTGACATCACAAAACATAAAAATAATTATGCATTTCCTCTTTAAAATAAATTTACTGAATTAATAACATTATAATTATTTTTCTTATTTATAAAAGTTATGCTATATTTGTATTACCAAATTTGAATGTTTATATTAAAAATTCATACCTTTTTAGCAAGCAAAAAATTTATTGGTCATAGGTTCTAAGGAACACAATTCCCTTCATTGATTCATTGACCAGTGTGGCTGTTGATTTCTCCTTCTTTATGCTAATTAGTCCTATTTTAAATCCTTCTGTCGTCTTTTTTATCATTTTCACAGACAGGATAAAAGGGGCCACTTTGGGGTCCGTGGAGAACTTTCTGGGGCACATTTGGGGCAGTTCTGGGTCTGGGGAGGGAATTCAGAGAGAACTTGAGGGTCTGGAGGACACTTAGGGGAGCTGGGTGGGCACTTGGAGGGGCACTCAGGGATTCCGAGGGACAGTTCGGGGTCCGGAACAGCACTTGGGGGTCCAGGGGGGCCCTTGGAAGTCAGGGAGGAGAATTTGGGGCACTTCGGGGTCCAGGTGGGCCCTTGGGGGCTCTGATGGGGCTCTCTGGGGCGCGGGGGGTGATGGGAGCTGTAGGCGCGGGTCTAATACAGTTTAACGGGGCCGGGGAGCATCACGGGAGTTCAAAGCGCAGCTGCAATGGCTCTCGGTGGGGCGCGGGGCATGACGGGAGATGAAGTCCCGGCTGGAAAAGCTCTGGACGTGCGCCGCGGAGCATGATGGGAGCCGTAGTCCCGGAAGTGGTTCGAACGCTTTGTTTAGGGGTCTGGGAAGGCACTTGGGGGACGCTTTTGCGTCCGAGCCGCGACTTGAGATCCTCGTGGTAACGTAAACGGTTCGAGAGAACTTGCGGGGATCTCGGGGAGCTCTAACCGGGCTCTTTAAGGTTCGGGGTACAGCAGGAGCTTTCGGCGCGGGACTGTTCTGAGAGGCTCTGGGGCCGCGGGGGATGAGAGGAGATGAATTCCCAGAAGTGGCTGTACCGGGCATCTGTGGGGTTGGGAGCACTGGGGGGTCCGGGGACGCTTCTGGGGGATCCCGAATGGGCGCTGAGGGGGCACTGAGGGATCCTGGAGGGTCCCAGGGACACTTAAGGGACAGAAGGGGGGCGGATAGCGGGGGTTCTGTGGAGCGCGGGGCATGACGGGCGTTGTAGTCCCGGCTCCAATGGGGCTCAATCGGGCCGCGGGGCATGACGGGAGTTGTAAGCACAATGAAAATCAATCTATTGCCCACCCTAGGCACCGCCCCCGAGGCCCCGATCCCGGCGCTGATTGGCTGCGGGTGGTGATCGGCGGAAGCCTCGGCAAATGGGATGCGGTGGCGGCGGGAACAGCGCATTCAACCTCTCCAGTCCCTCCCAGTACAGCCCAGTTCATCCTCAGTACAGACGAACTGATCCCAGGTAGAACCCAGTACAATCACAGTGCTCCTCCAATCCCTCCCAGGACAGCCAAGTCCCTCCCAAGACACCTGAGTTTATTCCCAGTCCCTTCCATTTCAGCCCAGTGTCATCCACAGGATGCCCCAGTGTCCCCAGTCTGCTCCGCAATGGCCCCAGTGTCCTCAGTTTGTCCCAGTATCTCCCAGTATCACTCCCAGTATGTCCTGGTATGTCCCAGTCTGTCTCAGTGCACCCCCACAGTCCACCCCAGTCCACAGATTCCCCTTCAGCATTCCTCGTGTTCCCAGTATGTCCCAGTCCTCTCCAGTGTCACTCCCAGTATGTCCCAGTGTCTCCCACAGCATTCCCAGTGTTCCCCAGTATGTCCCAGTCCTCCCCAGTGTTTCCAAGGACAGTTTAATTTCTCACAGTACCCGTGGCAGCCAAACCCAGCAGTGGGGTCAGTGCAGTGCCCATGGGCACAGTCCCTTGCAGTGGCCCAGTGCAGCTTGGGCTGATGATCCACCCTCACAGCTGGCCCAGGGCAGCTCTGCAGTGGCTTTGGTGGCACCTGGGGCTGGCACACACCTGAGCAGTGTGTCTGTTTGCAGTGGGGAAACTCAGGAGTTTGAGATTGCTGCAAAAAGCACAAAAAGGGAAAACCCCTCTTAGGCTGGGTGCAGCCAGCTCTCCAAGCACAGCAGCTCCCAGGGCAGTGAGGACAGTCAGGATGGGGCTGGGCAATGTGGAGCAAGGTTGTCCACACTGGGTCAGAGCTCCAGGCACAGCTTCTGTGAGCAGGCCAGGGCTGCTGAGGAGAGACCCTGGGTCAATATCAATCACAGAATGCTGCAATCACCTCTGCTCTAAAGAGAAATAAAAGACACCCTTTAAAATAGGAATGTGTATTCTTACAAGTTCTTTAAAATCTTTTTCCATAACTGGACTAGGAAAACTTTAATGACCCTCTCAGGGCTTTGGTGTTGTTTACATCAGACTCAGTGCCTGAGAGTGTCTTGAAAAAACTTCTCAAGTTTACTCAAATTTAAATTTAGACTTCAAATTTTCTTGAAGTTTTAATGGGTCCCACTGAGGGACTCAACTGGGAAAATGTCCCCAGGTTCCACTCCGAGCAGAACACTGGAGGCAGTGATGGCAGCTGGGGACAAGCAAGGCAAAGGTGTCTCTGGTGCTGAGCAAACCTGGATGTGTTTCAGGAATGCAAAGGGCCAAGGCCTGAGCCCCAGCCCCTGGCCAGGCAGATCCTGTCCCTCCCTCATTGCTCAGGGCCGACAGCCTGCAGGGACAGAGGCGCAGGGCAGGGACACCGTAGGACAGCCTGGGCTGCACAGGGCACAGGGATGGGCAGCAGCTGCAAGACAGCCCTGACAGAGCCAACTTGGGCAGCACTTTGGCCATGGCTGCTGGCCCCGGGCCTGAGGCCACGAGGGGACAAGTGACCCTTGCAGGCCTGGGGCCTCATTGCCTCCTTGTCCCTGCTCAGCAGCCTGGCAGGGGCCGCCCCATGGTCCTGCCCTTGGCATTGCCCATCCCCACATCCCAGTGCCCATCCTGGGAAGAGCCCTGAGCAAGGAGGGAGGGACAGGATCTGCCTGGCCAGGGGCTGGGGCTCAGGCCTTGGCCCTTAGCATTCCTGAACCACATCCAGGTTTGCTCAGCACCAGAGATGTTAGCGTTCAAAAACACATAATCACATCAGCGATTATATGCGGTGCTTTTTATTCAAGAGCTCTGGGAATCGGGGTAGTTTCCACCCAAATCTGATTCCGACCATACATTCGAGGTGAACATGTTTTATACTCTATCATTACATAACTTTCATGTTAATTATTAAACTTATATTGTTCTATTGTATACACAGATTTCAGCTAAACATAGCCCTATTTAAATTTCCAACATAGTTTCTCACGATTCTTCTTATGGTTATAAAATAATTATATTTAATTACTAAACAATCACCACATCTAACAATTATATCTTTTATCATACTGCCTACACAGGTGCAGTGATCTGAGAAAACACAAAGACCAATATTTTCAAAGACTATTTTTAACATTTTCCAGGGCTCCACTATCAGAGACAACTTTGCCTTGCTTGTCCCCACCTGTCATCACTGCCTCCCGTGTTCTGCTCTACCTGGAACCTGGGGACATTTTCCCAGTCAAGTCCCTCAGTGGGATCCATTAAAACGTCAAGAAAATTTGGAATTTGAAGCTGACTTGGAGTTTTTGACAAGTTTTTTCAAGACACTCTCAGGCACTGAATCTGATGCAAACAACACCAAAGCCCTGAGAGGGTCATTAAAGTTTTCCTAGTCCAGTTATGGAAAAAGATTTCAAAGAACTTGTAAGAAATACACATTCCTATTTTAAAGGGTGTCTTTTATTAAATTTCTCTTTAGAGCAGAGGTGATTGCAGCATTCTGTGATTGATATTGACCCAGGGTCTCTCCTCAGCAGCCCTGGCCTGCTCACAGAAGCTGTGCCTGGAGCTCTGACCCAGTGTGGACAACCTTGCTCCACATTGCCCAGCCCCATCCTGACTGTCCTCACTGCCCTGGGAGCTGCTGTGCTTGGAGAGCTGGCTGCACCCAGCCTAAGAGGGGTTTTCCCTTTTTGTGCTTTTTGCAGCAATCTCAAACTCCTGAGTTTCCCCACTGCAAACAGACACACTGCTCAGGTGTGTGCCAGCCCCAGGTGCCACCAAAGCCACTGCAGAGCTGCCCTGGGCCAGCTGTGAGGGTGGATCATCAGCCCAAGCTGCACTGGGCCACTGCAAGGGACTGTGCCCATGGGCACTGCACTGACCCCACTGCTGGGTTTGGCTGCCACGGGTACTGTGAGAAATTAAACTGTCCTTGGAAACACTGGGGAGGACTGGGACATACTGGGGAACACTGGGAGCGCTGTGGTAGACACTGGGACATACTGGGAGTGACACTGGGGAGGACTGGGACATACAGGGGACACTGGGAACGTTGGAGGAAGACTGGGAGACACTGGGGCATCCTGTGGATGACATTGAGTAGGAACTGGAAGGGACTGGGAATGTACACTCAGGGGTATTGGGAGGGACTGGGGAGGAACTGGGGTTTTACTGGGCTGTCCTGGGAGGGATTGGAGGGGCACTGGGGTTGTACTGGGGTAGTACTGGGGATGAACTGGGCTGTACTGGGAGGGACTGGAGAGGTTGAATGCGCTGTTCCCGCCGCCACCGCATCCCATTTGCCGAGGCTTCCGCCGATCACCACCCGCAGCCAATCAGCGCCGGGATCGGGGCCTCGGGGGCGGTGCCTAGGGTGGGCAATAGATTGATTTTCATTGTGCTTACAACTCCCGTCATGCCCCGCGGCCCGATTGAGCCCCATTGGAGCCGGGACTACAACGCCCGTCATGCCCCGCGCTCCACAGAACCCCCGCTATCCGCCCCCCTTCTGTCCCTTAAGTGTCCCTGGGACCCTCCAGGATCCCTCAGTGCCCCCTCAGCGCCCATTCGGGATCCCCCAGAAGCGTCCCCGGACCCCCCAGTGCTCCCAACCCCACAGATGCCCGGTACAGCCACTTCTGGGAATTCATCTCCTCTCATCCCCCGCGGCCCCAGAGCCTCTCAGAACAGTCCCGCGCCGAAAGCTCCTGCTGTACCCCGAACCTTAAAGAGCCCGGTTAGAGCTCCCCGAGATCCCCGCAAGTTCTCTCGAACCGTTTACGTTACCACGAGGATCTCAAGTCGCGGCTCGGACGCAAAAGCGTCCCCCAAGTGCCTTCCCAGACCCCTAAACAAAGCGTTCGAACCACTTCCGGGACTACGGCTCCCATCATGCTCCGCGGCGCACGTCCAGAGCTTTTCCAGCCGGGACTTCATCTCCCGTCATGCCCCGCGCCCCACCGAGAGCCATTGCAGCTGCGCTTTGAACTCCCGTGATGCTCCCCGGCCCCGTTAAACTGTATTAGACCCGCGCCTACAGCTCCCATCACCCCCCGCGCCCCAGAGAGCCCCATCAGAGCCCCCAAGGGCCCACCTGGACCCCGAAGTGCCCCAAATTCTCCTCCCTGACTTCCAAGGGCCCCCCTGGACCCCCAAGTGCTGTTCCGGACCCCGAACTGTCCCTCGGAATCCCTGAGTGCCCCTCCAAGTGCCCACCCAGCTCCCCTAAGTGTCCTCCAGACCCTCAAGTTCTCTCTGAATTCCCTCCCCAGACCCAGAACTGCCCCAAATGTGCCCCAGAAAGTTCTCCACGGACCCCAAAGTGGCCCCTTTTATCCTGTCTGTGAAAATGATAAAAAAGACGACAGAAGGATTTAAAATAGGACTAATTAGCATAAAGAAGGAGAAATCAACAGCCACACTGGTCAATGAATCAATGAAGGGAATTGTGTTCCTTAGAACCTATGACCAATAAATTTTTTGCTTGCTAAAAAGGTATGAATTTTTAATATAAACATTCAAATTTGGTAATACAAATATAGCATAACTTTTATAAATAAGAAAAATAATTATAATGTTATTAATTCAGTAAATTTATTTTAAAGAGGAAATGCATAATTATTTTTATGTTTTGTGATGTCAGTCTGTAAAGGACAGTCCAAAGATCCCTCATCTGCCTCAGAACTGCTGTCAAGGATGGAGCTTGAAGCCCTCTCCAGGGTCTGAGACTGAGACCCTTCAAATTCTAACCCAGGGGTGCTGGCCTGACTGGAGCGGGATGTCTGCCATGGGAAGCGGGATGTTTCCCATAGGAACCAGTCCTGAAACAACGGGCCCCGCTCACTGCTGGCACCGTTTTGTGCTGTTCAGAACTGGGCTGTCTGTACCTGTTCTCAATGGATTTATTCTCCACTGTTCCCTCCACTGTGCCATCCTGCTCCCGCCCCGGGTGGTAGATTATAAAAGAGTTAACCAAAGACTTTGAGACTCTCCCCGATGTGACAAGACAGATCTATTGGCCGGACCATGAGGATTTCATCTCTCTCATGGCAGCTATTCCCCCACTCCTTTTCTCTGTCTCTCTATCCTTTATCTGCTTTCTAATCCTCGTGTTGCATCTGCTCTGGGCACTCAATGAAAGGTGCATTTGTTTTGGTTAATACTGAAGGTCCCCTGCTGTGTGTCTTTGCACTCTGAGATCAGTAAAACGAACCATCGTGACCCCCCTTGCGCCAGGGGATGGTGACACGGCCTGATGGGGTTGCTGCCCACAGCATGTGAACGTGATCTCCTTGGTGGTGACAACACTGGCTCATCTGCTCATCTGCTCTTGCTTTCTGGTCTGCCTATCCCAGAATTACCTATGCCACCTGCTTTTCTTATATTGTGGTTCTCTGTGCTTCCTTCAATAGTCAGCCCTTCTTAAGTTCACTCTTGGAATAGGGGATCATCACCTCCCCATCCTATCGAGTGCATTGGAATGCACTTGAATGCATTTTGCCTGCATTCAGAATAAGGTCCCTGTTTTTGATTTAATGTGGAATCTCTGTTTGTATTTTCTACCTCTGTCGATGCCGGGATTGAAGGTACTTGAGATGATATTTTGCATTCAGATTCAGGTGGTTTTTGTTTCTTATCAGTGACACAGCCTGACAACCGTGAGTTCTGCAGCCTTTCATCTAAGGCACAAAATGGCTCAGTATCTCTTGTTACAAGGCCTGGATGGTACCAAGGAGACCATGGTGATACTGGGGATCCAAGGAGACCGTGGTGACACCATGGAAACTCATGGAACTGTGGGCATTGTGACACAGCAGGGCTTCATGGAACCAAGGAGTCAATTGGGACTCTGCCAAACCTCATGGAACCGAGGGCCCATTGTGACACTGAAGAACTTCAGGGACCCAAGAGTCTCTTGTGACACAGGGGGTACTCATGAAACCATGGAGGCCGTTTTGAACCTTCAAGGCCTGATGGAACCAAAGGGTCATTCTGGCACTTCTGAGCCCTGGAACCAAAGGGACCACAGTGACACAGTGGGGCTCTGTGGAACCAAGGGGCCTTGGGGACATTGTGGAGTGTCATTGAACCAACTGTCCATGGTGACACTGCAGGGCCTGATGGAATCATGGGCACCATTGTGACACTGCAGGGCGTCATGGAAGCAAGGGGCCATTGTCACACGATGGGGCCTCTTGGGATCCAAGGGCAGTTGTGACACCATGGAAATTATGGCAACTGTGGCACCATGAAACCAAGGAGACCATTGTGACCCTACAGGACCCCATGGAACTAAGGATTCATGGAACAGTGCAGGACACATGGCACCGAGGGGCCATAGTGAAGCTGTGGAACCAAAAGAGCCCATTGTGACACTGTGGGCCCCCATGGATCCAAAGGTCCATTTTACATTGAAGGGCCTCGTGGAATCCTGGAGACCACTGTGAAACTTTGAGGCCTTGTTGAATTAAGTCGCCCTGCAGGGGCTCATGGAACCAATGAGACCCCATAGAACCCAGGGTCCATTGTGACCCTGTGGTACCAAGGTGTCGTGGGTTGACCCAGGCCAAATGCCAGGCATCCATGAGGGCTGCTCACTCACTCCCCCCTGCAGCTGGACAAAGAAAATTTAATAAAGGGTTCATGGGTTAAGGACTGGGCGAGATCACTCATCAAATATGTCCTGGGAAAAACAGGCTTAGCTTAGAGATGTGAAATTAATTCATTTATTACTAACAAAGTCAGAGCAGGAAAAGGGGAAATAAAATCCTCACGTCCCTCCTTCCAGCTCTACCTCCTACGCCAGCAGTGCAGGGAGACAGGGCATGGGGGTTATGGTCAGTTCATCACCCATGGCTTCTGCCCCTGCTCAGGGAGAGGAGTGGTTCCCCTGCCACACCGTGGGTCCCTCCCAAGGGAGACAGTTCTGCAGGAGCTTCTCCCATGTGAGTCTATTTCAGGGGCAACAGCCCTCTGCAAACTGCTGCAGTGTGAGTCCATGCCAGGGACAACAGTCCTTCCCAAACTGCTGCAGCATGGGTCACTCTTCCAGGGGTGCATTCCTCCAGGGACAGGCTGCTCCAGCCTGGGAGCAGGGCCCCTCTCTCCATGCTCTCCTACAGGGTGCCTGGGTCTCCAGTGCCTGTATCACCTCCTGCTCCTCCTTCTGCACTAACCTTGATGTCTGCAGAGTTGTTCTTCTCACATGTTCTCCCTCTGCTCTCCTCTGACTGGAGTTAAAACTGCCCCACAATCTCTATTTTGATTTCTTTTTCAATCTGTTATCACAGAGGCATTACCACCATTTGTAACTGGCCCAGCCTTTGCCAGCAGCAGGTCCATCTTTGAAGCCACGAGGAATTGGCTGTGCCAGACACGGTGGAAGCTTCCAGCAGCTTCTCACAGGAGCCATCCCTGTGCCCCCCTGTGAAATAGAAAGCTGTGTTTGTGTCAGGTACATACAGGCAACGTGTATCTTTGTGATTGTAATATGTGTGGAAACCGACCATGGGACAGTTATAAAGATGGATTCTAATAATTACTGAGGAAAGTAAAGCATGGAAGAAGCCTTTGAACCTATCCTTTGTTCATAATTAACCTTTATTAGTATTAAGTTAATTTAGGAGCATTTGAATTAAAGCTTTAAGGATGTTGCTTTTTGACAGGAACTTTCTGCTTGTAGTTGAGCCTTAAAGAGTTTTGCAATAATAACCTTTTGAAATATAATTTTAGAATATTGCTTGTAGTAAGGATCTTTGAAACTATAGCTTTAGAATATATAAATGGAAACATGCTTATCTCACACCTTAACAAAACAGTGAAAAGCAGCTTGAGAAAGGAAGATGAACATACACTCAAGGATTTATGGTTTCGACCGAGGGAAGCTGGACATCACTGTTATGAGATTTATAGTCCTTGCAATCAAAAGGTGGACCCACATCTGGAGAGCTGGACCTCACCAGCTGGGAGACTTCTTCCTTCTTTCGGAAACCAAACCACCACTATCTGGGGATACTCCTTTCTGGGATACATCCTGAGAAAAACTAAAAACTAAAACTAAATCACAATAGTGTATAGAATTGTGACATAAAAATTTGGAATAGAAACTGCTGATGAGTAAAAATTGGGAATAGAAACTGCTGAGAAAGCTGATGAGTACCCCTATAAATACCTGAAGGCTTCAACTACCCGTGTGCAGTTGGAGGGAAAACTTCCCCCACTGTACCCAGCGCTGTATTGCTCATGCTTTACCATAGTAATTAATAAATTAATGCTGCTTGAATATTGGCCTAGTCAAGTTTCTCATTTATAACAGTCCCAAAGGGATCTGGGCTGATCTGGATCCAATGGCTGCAGTAGGTGTGCCATTCCTAAATGCAGTTTGGGAGAGCCACGGCCGTGTTGCTGTGTGAGCTCTGAAGTATCTGATGGTGGGAGATGCTCAGGTTTGTCCTGTTTGCATCCCCAGCTCCTGCAGAGCCGCTGTCAAACAGCGCCAGGGGATGCTCCAGGCACCGACCCTGGCCTGGCTCAGGGCTCAGCTTTCCTCCATCAATCCCACTTCAGAGCATCACTCTGGGGGGAAGGTGTTAGTGGGTCAGGAGCAGCACAATCCAGAGAATTGGAGGATGGCTTTATGTTGGTAATTCTGGGAATGGGTTTCTCTGGCAGGATGCTGGACACCAGGGATTTCTGCCCTCCTTTCTCAGGAGAGTTTGGGTATCTCGTGTCAGTGCTGTTCCACAGCTCCCACCATCCCTGCTCCTTTCATTGACACTTCCCCAGCTTCCCAGTGTCCTTTCTGAGGGGGAAGAAAGGAACATCCATGGTGGCACCCCTTGGCTGCCTGGGGCTCCAGCTGCTCCTGGAGCTGCAGCGTGTCCGGCACAGCCGCTGTCAGTGGGGCTGGGCCTTGGTTCAGGCCCCACAGTCCCTGTCAGTGCCCACTCCCCACTGCCAGGGCTCACGCTCTGGCCGTGTGGGGCTGCTGAAGGCTCAGCGGCTCTGGCTGAGCACTCCCAGCTCTGCAGCTCCTGACTCATCCCAGGGATGGGGTCCCACAGCCCCGGTCGGGGCCGTGTTGCCAACGGGGCCCTGCTTTGGGGTGGCCATGGGTACCTGCTGTTCCTCCACCCTCAGCAGCCCCACAGCAGAAGGGTCCTCTGGGAGCCCAGGCAAGGGATCCAGCTGTGCAATTCCCTCTGTGTCCACAGCAGCTCTCCCAAAAGTCCTTTGGGCTCCCTGAAATCCTGTCTCCTGAGGTGATCCATGCCAGGGAGTCCCAGGGCCTCTGGGCCAGTCCCAGGGGGTGTTTTTGCCATTCCCAGTCGTGGTCACTTCAGCTGCTGATGTGCTCAGGCCTGAGTGGCAGCCCTCAGCCAGAGCTGGCTTACAGGACAAACCCTGGGCATTATGTGACTAACACCATCAGTTTTAGTTAGCTAAAAATAGAAGACCAAGGTGCTTCTGCAGGTGTTTAACACCAAGCCAGCTGCTTTGGAGACTTTCACATAATCTTGTGTAGTTACCTGCAAGAAATGTATCACTCTAAGAAATTTTCCCAACTGACATGAATAGAGGCTTGTAGGACATTTTAGGGGAAACCCTCCAAGCCAGGGACTGGGCTCTGGCCAAGCCCTGGGTCCTCCTGGTCAGCAAAAGTGCCAGGAGACCCAGGAGTTCATGGGCTAAAAATACAGTCCAGTTCCTTTGACTTGCTGATTTGGGCCTAAAAACCTGGACCCACTTTTGGAGCAAATTTGGAGACCTCACCTACGGGTGGATGCACCACGTGGGATTTTCCCAAGTGCTTCCAAGAGTTCTCCAGGTCCTCGCTGTGAAATGGGGCTCCCCAGCGACTGCAGACTCTGGGTGATGGTAAAGTATTTAAGCAATTGGGGATGTGTCTTTCGCAGTCCCTATCCTTTCTCTCCTGTAATAATGATTAGGTGCATTACCTTGCTTCTTTTTGCTTGTTGCTAAAGCCAAGCATGTAGTTGTATTGAATGTATAATTTTAATTTTGTGTTGCCTTAACACTCACAGTAAAATAAGACCATTCTTCCCATTGGTTTCTTTTCTCTTTAAATCAGCCCTGTCAGCTGGCAGAACAGGTATCAGAACCTGATGAAAGCCAGGCTCTGCTGTGATCTAGCTGGGCCCATGGAATGCAGAGGGCCACTGTCAGTCCATGGAACCCATGGGAGCAAGGCTCAGATGTGAGAAAGGCGTGCACCAAGGAACCCCAGAGACCCTGATGGAGCCAGGGCTGCAGGGTGTCACAGAGGGAGGGACCTCATGGCAGCAGGAGAGCATTGTGAGCCTGGGGAACAACGTGACACCAAGGTTCCACTGGGACTTGACAGAACCCCACGGATGTGAATGGCCTCAAATGGGGCCCAGAGACACTTCCCAGACAAAGCCCAGGGAGGGGCATTTGCTTTATTCAGCGCCGGGTGTGCGGGGATATCTCCTCCTGACAGCACACAGCACACAGAGATTACAATGGATGGCTATACTCTATGCACATTCATGGTTTTCCTTAGAAAAGGTGTGGTTATGCAAATATCTCTCAGCTCTCATTAGCATGTGCCAGGCGCAGGCGCAGCGCGCACTGGTGCTGGCACTGAGGAAGGCTCCGCGTCTTCCTCGGGGGTCTCCTGATGAAGGCTGGACGTCTTCATCTCCGTGCCCTTTGCACCTTTCTCCTACAGGCATGCACAGTCTCTTGTTGGCTGTTTCAGCAATTTCCTCACTGGTTTTAGCAAGCTCTGCCCTTCATTTCTGCCAGTTTTGTTCCCTGTTTCTTGCCAACTTTCATCCTGTGTCTTGAGCTTGTGGCTGAATTTTTGCAAGCTTCCATATTGGGTGCAATGTCTCTTATTCTTGCCCAAGTATGCCTGGGCACAGTGCTTTTAACCCTTTCACAGCCAAGGACTGGACAGCCACTCCTGGACACTGAGAATTCCTGCAGGTGCACCCACCTTTGCAGACAATGAGGCTCCAACCTCACTGTGAGAGGGCCCAGCTTTTACACTGGTAAACAAACAAGCTGACACCACTGCTAGTGTGGGAACATCTGGTTTCATTCTCCTGATTGGCTTCTCCCAAAGCCTGGCCAGGGCTCAAGGAGGAACCAAGGGAGGTGACTTTGATCCCACAGCCTCAAACAAAGCCAGATGGGATCTGGCCTGCTTTCTAAATACAGGAATGTAAATCCATATTTCACCAATGAACACATACAGAGATCATATTGCTAATAATGATTCATTGATGAGTGGATACAAATATTACCTTTGGTTGGAAGGTTCATCTGGAGCTCAGCTTTGCCTCAGGGCCTGTTGTTCAGGCCTCAGTCAGGGCCTGGTGAGGCCTCAGTGCTTCAATCAGTGCTTTGACCTACAGATGAACTGCAACCTTCAGAACAATTGCAATAACACAGTTTAAATTTAGGTATTAGGCACAAAGGCATCACCTCTTGTTCTTCAAGGGCCCCAGGAGGAACCAAGGGAGGTGACTTTGACGATTCAGCCCCAAACAAGGCCAGAGGTCAGATTTCGTGGCCTGGTCTGGCTTCTAAATACACAAAGGTCCATCCATGTTTCATTAATGAGTGGCTACATCTATCACAGCGCTAATGACCATGCATATTTCATTAAGGAGCGGATAGAAAGATAACCTTTGCTTGGAAGGTTCATCCAGAGGCCACCTTGGGCTCAGGGCCTGCTGTTCAGGCCTCACTCAGGGCTGCTGTCCAGGCCTTGGCACTTCAGGGACGTGCTTTAGTGCTGGGCTTGGCACTGCTGGCTGAGCGGCTGCACTGGGTGAGCTCAGAGGGCTTTTCCAACAGAAAGGATCCTGTGATTCCATGATTCTATCCACTGCATTCAGCTGGGTCCGTGTTAGCAGCATTCATTTGCTCAGAAGGTCTCCTCTTGCCCAGCTCCTGTGGCCTGAGGCTTCAGCTCCTTCAGCTCCTGGTGCTGAGCTGCTCATGCTGAACGAGACGACTCGGAGAGAAGAACACAGTCCATCCAATTCCTTCTGGGACACGGAGAGGGGAGGCTGTGCAAACAGGAGCATTGTTTGCTGTGGCCTCCTCTCTGCCCTTCACGCCTTTCAGCGCTTGGAACCAGCCAAGAGCTTTCTCCAAGAGTGCAATGGAGCAGCTGTTCCTGCTCCTGGCTCTGGCTCTCTCCAGTCTCTGCCCTTGCCTGCTTCTGTCCCTCGTGCTGTGCCCTCTGTTCCCCCAGGGCTGGCTGGCTGCTGCCCAGGACCGTGGCACTGGCACAGATCCAGTGCTCCAGAGCCTCCTTTCTGTGCCCTTGGAGCTGCCTGGCCACAGCAGCCATTTCCATCTGCAAGCTCCCCATGGACAGGGAGTGCCCAGCTCTGTTCCTTACACAGCCTCCAGGAGACCAGGGCTGCCATCTCAAGTCCCTGCTAGCTCTGAGGGCTCCCAGGTGCCTCAGGCTGCTGTGACACCGCTGCACATGGGAGTGAAGAGGGCAGGCTGTGCTGAAAGTCAGCTCCATGTGCTGCTGCTGCTGCTGCTGCTGCTGCTGCTGCTGCTGCTGCTGTGGGGTCATTTGTGCAGCCCTGGCCCAGAGTCAGGGATCAGATCCTGCCAGTCTCTTCCAGCCCTGGCTGCTCAGAGTTTGGGCCTTGGAGCCTCAGGTGGGCAAAGGCAGCTGCTCCTGGTCCCTCTGTGTGCCCGTGTTCAGCAGTGCTGCTCCATCAGTCTGTGCCCAGCAACGGGGAAAAGCCTCAGCCCTGCAGGGCCAGGAGCTGCCAGGCTCTGCCTGAGCAGCTCAGCCAGCAGGAAGGGAGCTGCTCCACACAGGAACCAGGAGCAAAGGACATTCCTTTTATAGGACAGGTTTTCTGTTAAAAAAAAAAAAAAAGAAAGAAAAAGAAATTATTAAAAACACAGAAAAGAATGTGAAAGATAAAAACAAAACCGAAGTGTGTAAAGAAAAATAGTGCATAACTTTGGATTAAGAGGTAACTGATCTTTCTTAAAAAGAGAACTCAGTGATTTATTTTGTAAATGTGGTGCTGGCATGGATCCATCTTACTGGCCTCAGTAATCTTTTTAAAAAAAAAGATTTTGGGCTTTGGTTCCAACATTGTTATTTTCAATTCTGGTGAAATTGTTGTGAAGCAAGAAGAAATTGCTTTGTGCCCTGCCAGCTCCAAGCAGGATTGGGAATCTAATCTCTGTCAAACCCCAAATCCTTTAGAAGATGCCCTTCCTTCTCACCCTGTGAATGAGCTGCACATTCCCTTTGAAACTGTCAGGGATTTCTTAAAGACACCAAGTCCCACTGACAGCTTTTTGCTCTGGTTTGGCAGTGCAAAAAGGCAATTCTCCATCCACCAGCTCCAGACTGCACTGCCTCAGGAGCATGGCCCACTCGCCAGCTTTGGCCCACTTGTGGCACTGCTAGAGGAGGAAGAAAGTGCAACTGCACAATTCCAGCCAATCAAGAAGGAAGAATGGGACAGACAAAACAACCTGTACAGATCCAGGCGTTCAGCTGCGATTGTGGAGAGTTTGGGTCCTTGCCAGTTGGATGTGTGTCCCCAGCTGCAATCTCTGGGCCTGCAGCAGAGTCTCACTCACTGCCAAAGCAGAAAGCTCAGGCGCTGTGCTCGCAATGGGCTCGTCTGATATAAAGCTGTCAGAGCAATGTGAGGGCAGAGCCAGCCCAGCTGGGCCCAGGGCTGAGCCCAGCAGAGCCCTGGCAGAGCCCAGAGCAGCCTCAGCAGCCGCAGAGCCCGGCTGCAAGGAGAGAAAGCAGAAAGTGCCCGTCAGCTGAGGGCTCCTGTGCCCTTGTGCCAAGGCCTGCGGTGCCCAGGCCGTGCTGGCTGCGCCCAGAGCTGTGCCCAGAGCTGCCCATCCCTGCTGCCTTTGGCAGCAGAGCAGGAGGGCAGGACATGTGCCCAGCCTGCAGCCAGCCACGGCACATCCAGCCCTCAGCAGCTGCCCAGAGCAGGATGCTCCTGTGCTCGCTGCCATCTCCCAAAAGCTCTGATCCCACCCTGCCAAGCACACAGGGACCCACCTCACGCCATCGATGGCTGGAAGAAAAGCTGCTCCCAAACCATGGCCTCAGCCTTCTCCAAGGGCACGGCCCATCCACGCCACAGCTGCTTCCAAGCACTTCCCCATCCACACTGGACCACCTCGAACGCTTCCTCTGGAAAAACAAACAACACATTCTTGAAAAGAGATTAGATGCAAAAAGGGAAAACAAGAAAAACAGTAAAAACTCCTATCTCTGTCAGGGCCTTGAGGGAGGCCCAACTCCTACATGGTAGGGAAAACACCAGCCATGGCTGAGGGAAGCCCACACTCTCTCTCTTCCCCCCTGCACTGCCCCCAAAATCACCGTGACCCCAAAGCAAACGAGGGCAGTGGAGCAGCCCAAGCCCTTCCTTGCCTGCACAGCAAAGCAGCCCCTGCACAGGTTCTGGAGTCCCACCTCTGCTCCCACCATGGAGCTTTGTTTGTGTCGGGCTGGCTGCCCCAGCCCCAGCCCCAGCCCCAGCCCCAGCCCGGGGCACGGTGGGTGCTTGGGGCTGTTGGCAGGGCCAGGAGCCCACTCCCATTTCGTACCCAGCCCAGCCCATCCCCACAGCCCTGCCAAAAGCAGCTGGGCAGCGACTGAAGGATGAGTTGCATCTGCCCCAGCAAAGGGGGAACCTTTGGTTCCCAGCCAGGCTGGGCCATGCCCAAATCTGGCAGCATTTCCCCGGGTGGAGACTCATCTGCAAATTCCCTGTGGAGTTTGCCTTTGAAGAAGGTGCCAGAATCAAAGTCCATCACCTTCAGCCTCCAGTGGCCAGGCTGAGGAAGAGCTTGTCATCCTTGATATCATCCTCGCTGTCTCCAGCAGCAGCAGTAGCAGCAGCAGCAGCAGCAGCAGCAGCAGCATCCCCACCCGGTACAGCTTCTCCAGGGGCTCCTGCTCCTTCCCTGGGGGGAGACCAGGCTCTCAGGGCTCTGCCCAGGGCCCCAGCTGTCAGGGAACCAGGACAAGCAAAACCAGCTTGGATGGCGGCCACCAGTGCTGGGCAGAGCAGCTCAGCTCCAGCACAAGGACTGCGTGTGCCCATCCAATGGCCCCGGTGCAGTGCCACAGGCAGCACAAAAAGGTCTGGGTTCCTTTGCTTCTCATTGCCAAGGCACGTGTGGAGCTGGAACTTACCAGGGCCCTGGATACTCCAGGGACCTGGAGAACCATTCCCAGCAACTGGGAAAATCCTAGGTGCTCCATCCACCCATAGATAGATGAGGTCTCCAAATTTGCCCCAAAATTGGGTCCAGCTTTTAGAGGCCAAAATGAGCAAGTCCAAGTGACTTGATGATATTTTTAGCCCAGAAAGCCCTGCTGCTGATGGCACACTTCACAATCAGCAAGGGACACAGCTTGGCCAAAGCCCAGACCTCTGCGGGGAGCCTTTCTCCTCAAAAACCCTTCAAGCAAAACTCCATGCAAGTAAGTTGGGAAAGTTTCTTCAAAGGAGACATTTCTGGCACATAACTACACAGGGTTATGTGAAAAATTCTAAAGCAGCTGCTCTGGAGACAAAGAGGCAGCACTAAGAGTCCTTGTCATCTATTTCTGGCTAAATCACACTTTGTGGGAGTTGAAGGAGTTTGGAATGAGCTAGAGAGCGGACCTCTGAGTTTTTTAGATGATGCCATTGCTTTTTCTTCTCTTCTACATAGACAGGAAGGGTGAGTTTGGCTCACGTCTCCACTGCACAGCTCACAGGTCCGCAAGACTTGTAGTTACAAGAGCTTTGAAGGATTTCTTGGCCAAGAAGAGACCTCCAACAAGGATATTTGTGTTTTGGAGCCAATCCTTCAATCTTTCGTCTTATGGACTCATGCTACAGGGTAAGCTTCCTTAGCCAATCATGTTATGACACACAAACCTACTGCACTGCATCCTAAACTTCTTCTTTACCATTGTAACTACTTTGATTTTTTCTACATCTTGAACTCTAAAACTCTAAACTTTCCTCCACTTCAACTATCCTCCCTGTGTCTCTGCTAGAAACTAGAAATCCTCATTCTCGCTTCTAGCACCTGAGTTCGGAAGCCCTTTCCAAGGTCTCAGATCAAATGCTGTGTTTAATTCTAAGCTTTGCTGACAAGACCAAAGGTCTGGGATTTCCCTGCATTTGGGTTTCCAACAACACCGATGCTGCTCGTTCCAGAGTGCCCAGGATCCCTCTTGCAAGTCAACTCTGGCAGGAACAAGGCGGCTGCCAGGGGGCTGCTTGTGGCCTCTGACAGCCCCATTGCTCAGGGCTTGCCAGCGCCCCAGCCCCTCAGGCCCTGCCCCAGCCCGGCCAAGCTGCCTGGCAGCAGCGCCGCAGCCCCACAGCAGCTCCAGAGCAGCCCCAGCCAGAGGCACCTGGGAGCCCTCAGCAAGGCAGGCAGCAGCACACGGGCGGGAGGACATGGATGGCGCTTCCTGCCTGGCACAGGGCTTGTGGCCATCTCCAGGCACCACTCTGGCAGGGATCCCCGCAGCTCTGGCCCCTGCCCAGCCGCTCTGTGGGCAGCACAAAGGCTTCAGCAGAACCACCAAAGGCCAAGGGGATTCTGGCCATTTTCCCTGCAGCACTGCACGCTGGGGCAGCTGGCTGAGCACAAGCACCCTTTTCCCCCTCTTCCCCTATGCCCTGCAGATCCTGGGTAGCAAAAGAAAGCTCCTGGGAGTCTGTGTATTATAACACACTCTGTATTCATATACTAAAGAAAAAACAAAAAGAAGACAACAAGCTTAAAGAAATGGAAAATTCCTGCTGGCTCAGGTGGCCTCAGCAGACAGAGCCTCTGGGATCAGCTCTCTGCAGAGCTCCAGCAGCGCAGCCAGCCGAGCCCTGACAGACGAGGCCGTGTCCTCCATGCCCTGCGGAGCTGATCTTGCACCCTCTGGAAGACGGAATATCGCTCACTCTGTAGTGCCTGGAGGACATACAATGTTTCAAGCGCCACATCTGACACAGCACTGCTGGTGTCCTCTGTTAGGTGTTCAAGGGCTGAAAGAGAGAGGGACAGAGCTACGGTCAGTTCCCGGATCTGAGGGGACCCAGGGAGAGCCTCCTGCAAGGGCCATCCCAGCCGGCTCTAGCCATGGCCAGGAGGGAGCAGGGACCAATAGGACCAGCCTGAAGCTGCTGGCCATGAATCCCCCAGGTGGCCCTGAAATCTCAGTGTGCTCTGCCCACGCCGCCCCTCATCCGCACAGGGAGCAGAGCCCTCTGCAGCAGGGGCAGGGCTTGCAACTCTCCCCCCGGCAGCCCCCGCTGCCAGCCTGCTGGCCTCGCTCACTGTTGCAGATGAGCCGGAGCTCTTCCTGCTGCCCCCTCAGGCACCGCCCGGCCATCCCTGTGAACACAGAGGCTGTCACGGCCCCAGCGGCACAGCTCCCTGCCAGCGGCGCTGCTGGCGCCGTGGCCACACGGGCTGCTGGCCCGGCAGGGCTCAGCCCGGCCCTTGGCGCACGCTGCCGCCCCAGGGCACGGCTGCCAGAGGGCGGCAGCAGCAATGCCCAGGCCAGGCGGGGCTCCACGGCGCCGGACCCGGCTGGCGCTGCCGGGGCAGCAGGCAGGGCCGGGGCCGAGCTGCGGCGGGCCGGGGAGGGAGCCCGGGCTCGTGGCTCACCCATGAACCTGATGGCCGCCTCTCTCAGGGGCTCCTGTGGGCTCTGCAGGTAGCGCAGGGCCCGGCGCAGGTGCTCGGCCGCTCGGCTCCTGTCCTCGGCCAGCTGCAGAGAGCGGCAGGAGGGAAGGGTTGGCGCGGGCTCAGCCCCGGGGCCGGGCGCTGCCTGCGCCCAGCCCCGGCCTCCCCTGCCCGCACAGCCCTGAGGTGCGGCCAGCAGCCGCTGGCCAAGGGCTCCCGAGGGCAGGGGACAGAGGGCCGGCTGCTGCCCGGGGAGCCGCGGTGCCGGCCCGTGGCCCCGCCGGGCCGGGGCTCCATGGGCACCCGGCTCGAGCCCACGGGAGCCTGGAGAAGAGCCCGCGCGGCCTCTGGCTGCAGCAGCGGGCAGGGGCACAGCTGCCCGGCCCGCACACTGAGCACCGCCCTCAGGGGCCTTCTCCAGCCTGAGGCTGGGGCTTGCAGGCTGTCCTTACCAGGCACTCGCTGAACTTCCACAGCTTCTGGCTCTTCACCAGTTTTTCAAGATCCATCCTTTTCAGGAACTTGGCCACACAAATCAGCGTTTCCTGAGAAGCCTGGAGAGCAGCAGAGACACGGAGATGGCCTCATAGCCCAGGACCCGCGTCCCTGTGCCAAGGCCTGGAGGAGGCTGCAGCCCGGCAGGCGCCAGGGCAGGAGGCAGCCGAGCCCCCTGCCAGGGGGACAGCAGCAGCCCACGAGTCCTCACCTGTGCCACACGCTGATTCTCATCATGGCAGTGGAAGAAGAGTGGCAGCAGGCTCTGGCACAGGGGTGTGTTCAGGGCCTTTTTTTCCTTTTCCTGTGGAAGAGTCACCAATGTTCGGACAAGCAGTATGGAGAGCAGCTGCACCTGGCTATTGTCCTGTATGAAAGGAAGAGAAAAAGACCTCAGCATTCGCTGCATGGGGCCCAGCTTAGCACAGGCCTGCAAATCCACAGGGCACAAAGTGTCCGGGCAGCAGCCAGTGGCCGTGGCTGGGAGCAGTGAGCCTTACGTGGTCAAAGAGTGGCAGGAGCGCCTCAAGCAGCTGCAGTGTGACGGGGCTGGGCATCAGCATGTCATTGTCCAAGATGATAAGGCTGAGTAGCATGACTGTCATGCTAACTATCTCTCCATCTGCATCCCACAGAGGATCCACAAGACTTTCAGTCAGGCTCCACATTTTTTCGGTCTGTGCAGAATACAAGTTTGAGAAACGCCATCCTGCTGCTGCAGGGCCCAGAGGCCAAAGGTCTGTCCCGAAGTGCTTGGGCAGCTGAACTGGGAGGCAGGAGAGCTGGGAGCAGCTGCTCCAACACCCAAAGCCCAGCCAAGCCCAAGCGACTGCATTCCCCAGCTCAGCCTCAGCTGCTGCCCCCTTCTCACCATTGAGGGCTCCTCAATGAGCTTGAGAAGGGCCCTGAGGGCCAGGCGACGCTTCTCCCTGCTCTCGCTCCGCAGCTGCCTCGACAAGATTTCCAGGACTCTGTTAGCACCCTGTTCACTCAAGTCCAGGCACTCGAGGACCTGGAAGGCACAGGCCAGTGACAGGGGAGCCGGCCGGCAGGGGCCCGGAGCCACACAGGGCTGGGCCCGGGCAGCAGCGCAGGGCACGGGCACCGTCCCAGGCGGCTGCGGCTCCGAGAGGGCAGAGAGCTGGGAGGCAGCTCAGCCAGGCGGTGCTGGCCTTCAGGCTCACCTCCACAAGGAAGGCCAGGGCAGGCAGCTCCCAGCGTGGCTCCTGTGTGCTGAGCAGCCGGAGCAGGTAGCGAGCAATCTGGGACCGCAAGGGTATGGAGACACAGCACATCTCCCTGGCAGGAGAAAAAGGAGCCAAGACTGTGGGCCAGGGGGACAAACCTCTGCCAGGACTGACTCACAGAGGTCTGGTCTTTCCCCAGCATCCTGCAAGGGGCCCTGGCCTATTTGGGAGGCAGCTCCTGGTGGGCAACCTCCTCTCCCAGCGTTTTCCAGTCTGCTTGGCCATCCCTCAGTGACAAGGCCCTCTGGCCCACGACCTTGGGGACTGTGTGGGGCACCCTAGGCACAGAGCACAAATGTCAGAGGCAGTGGGGAGAAGGGGGTCTCACCTGGCCAGCAGACCCACAGCATAGTGGTGGGTGTCAGCACACAGCAGCGTGTCCCAGCCACAATTGTGTTCCATTGCCACCACCACACCCTCATGCTGCATTCGGCAGAGCAGGGACTTCAGGGTCCACACTGCAAACCTACATGCAGAGCAAAGCCCAGGTCACACTGGCAGCACTGGCTCCTTGGCAGGCCACATGGCAGGGACAGGAGGAGTGGGATGGAGCACCTGTTGGGGCTGGTGGCAAGGCTGTATCGCTCCTGGCATCCCTTCCAGAAGGTATCGACCTCCTCTGGCATATCCAGAGTGCTGAAGAACACTTGGAAGAGCAGATGCACAAATAGGCGGGGGAAATAGACCGTCACTATATGTGGGACATGGGGCACCTGGAGGATCTTCCACATCACCGCAGTTGCCTGCAAAGGACAAAGCCCCCCGAGACAGCGTTCAGTGCCGAGGTGTCCGTGTGGCAGGGCCCGAGCTTGGCAGGGAGAGGCCCAGAGAGACGCAGGGGGAGCACGGGGCCTGGTGGGCCTGAAGCTGCCCCTGGGCCAGGTTTCAGGCCAGCGCCTGAGGCAGGGAGATGCAGTGGGGGAAGGAGGATGGAGAGCTGCTGGAGAGGCAGCCTTGGGGCCAGCAAAGGCCACTTGCAGAAACTCACAGCCAGGCCAAAGACACCCGTTTTGTCCCCATCAGAGGTGCACGTGCTGTGCTTGGGCCAGCTCCCCAGCACATCCAGGAGTATCAGCTGCACTGGCTCTGCAGTCCTGGGCGAGCACATGATGCTCTTCCACATGGTCAAAGCAGCTCTGTGGGGTTAGAGCTCTGTCTCAGGGTGGTCTCAGACACAGCACCATGGCCTGGGCATCCCTAGGGGCCCGGGCTGACCACCAGCTCTGCCTCTGCCCACTGGCCCTGGCCAGCAGCACCCAGGCAGCCCAGCTCCATGAGGACAGAGCCCTGAGGGGCGGCAAGGGAGCATGGCAGCAGCCTGGGGGCTGACGTGCCAGGGCTGGGAAAGGCAGCAGCCAGAGGGCCCTGGAACTCTCTGTTGGTCAGACACCTGGGCCAGGCGGTACAGGGTGATGGGCTGGGGAGGCCTGAGCCCTCTGGGCAGGTGGGCCCCATACCTGTCACAGGACGGGGCCACACGCAGGAGTGTCATGACTACATCAGTGGGCTGTGCTTTGGTGAGATCCAGCAGGGTCCTGTTCAGCCTGTGCTCAGCAAACCGATTGGCCAGGAGCCACTGGTGGATGTACCTGACCAGGGCGGGCACCTGGAGAAGGCATGGGGAGACTTGGAAAGCTGCCAGAGGGAGGAATGTGCCCAGCTTCTCCAAAGAAGTGCTTCCCTTCCCACCCCACTGCCACGGCCTCAAGGAGTTACAGTGACAAGCAGGCGTGGCTTGGGAGGCCAAGCAATTCCTGGGAGGATCAAACCCTGGCCACAGGCTGCTTACTTGCTTTGGATTGGAAAAACCCTCCTCTACGAGCATATCCAGCAGGGCAGCACTGGTATTGGTTTTGAAGATGTGTGAATATGCTCTGAGCCCAGTGCCCATGGGGCTGGTCTCTTCCTCCCGAATTCTCTTGATGAATTTGCAAACCAGCTGTAGGAGAAGGGCAAGAAGCCAGGGATGTTGCAGGGAATGCTCCAAGCGCAGTGACAGCAGGCCCAGCCCAGGTGGGGATGGCTGCAGGTACCTGCGCTGTTCTGTGGAAGAGGCCACGGGAGGGCTCCTGCTCTTGTGTGCGCTCCAGGGCTGCACCTGGCAAAGAGCGAGCGCAGCCAGAGCTGAGGGGCTGAGGGAGAGAGGCCAGAGAACACAGCCCAGCCCTGTGCTGCCCAGGCAGGGAGAGCCCCGGGATGCCCCAGGGGATGGAGCATGGCCACTGCGGGGTGTCTGCCCGACCCCTTTTCTGTCCTCTCCATGGGCATGGCCCAGGGGATGGTACGGCATGGCATGGCATGGCGTGGGATGCAATGTCACCAAGCTGGCTGCAGGCACCAACCCTGTGGCCCAGCTCTGCCACTCACCCTCCTGTGGCAGCTCAAATGGCACCACCTCTTCAGTCTCCTGTGCTGGGGCAGCTCTAGGGCCTTCTTCCTCCTCCTCCACCCAGGCCAGCTTGGGCACTCTTGGGGGTCTCTGTTCCATGTCTTCTTCATCCCTGTTCCATCCTGTCCATGGGAACATTCCCAGGAGATGGGATGGGATGAGATGAGATGGGATGGGATGGGATGGGATGGGATGGGATGGGATGGGATGGGATGGGATGGGATGGGATGCAATGGGATGGGATGCAATGGGATGCCATGGGATGCAATGGGATGCCATGGGATGCAATGGCGCCAAGCCCCTGTGGCCCAGCTCTGCCACTCACCCTCCTGTGGCGGCTCGAATGGCACCACCTCTTCAGTCAGTGCTGGGGCAGCTCCAGGGCCTTCTTCCTCCTCCTCCACCCAGGCCAGCTTGGGCACTCTTGGGGGTCTCTGTTCCATGTCTTCTTCATCCCTGTTCCATTCTGTCCATGGGAACATCCCCAGGAGATGGGATGGGATGGGATGGGATGGGATGGGATGGGATGGGATGGGATGGGATGGGATGGGATGGGATGCAATGGCGCCAAGCTGGCTGCAGGCACCAACCCTGTGGCCCAGCTCTGCCACTCACCTTCCTGCAGCAGCTCAAATGGCACCACCTCTTCGGTCTCCTGTGCTGGGGCAGCTCCAGGACCCTCTTCCTTCTCTTCCACCCAGGCCAGCTTGGGCATTCTTGGGGGTCTCTGCTCCATGTCAGTGACTGGATTTGTGGCTACTTGCAGGAGAGATGCCTCAGAAAAGCTCCGAGTCAGCAAGTCCTGCAGTGGTGCCTGGAAGGCACCTTCAAGAGAGAAGCCTCAGGGAGGCTACAGGACAGCAAGTCCTGCACTCTGGTCTCGAGGGCTCTGGCCACCAGGACAGGAGACTCCTGTCAAGGATTGTGGTCTGGCCTCGAGGGCACTGGCGGCAGGGATGGGAGATGCCTCTGGGGCACCAAGTCCCACACTCTGCCCTTGAGGGCACCTGCAGAAGAGAAGCCTTGGGAAGGCCACGGGTCAGCAAGTCCTGTGGTCTGGCCTCGAGCTCAGCTGCAGGAACAACGCCTCGGAAAGGCTCCGGGTGGGACAGGAACGAGGGCACTGTGCGGGGGCTCCTCACGGCACCGCTCTGTCCCGTCCTGTCCCGTCGCGTGCTCCGAGCACTGTGGTGTGCTCTTGTCACTGCCAGCTCCTGTGTCACCAGTGTCACAAAGGGCCTTGGACACCCGTTCTATGCCACAGTGACCATGCTGCACCGTGTCACAAAGGGCCCCTGCACACACTGCCCCCCTGCCCTGGGGCCACCCCCAGCCCACCCAAAGTGGCCCAGGTTGGAAGGAATGCCTGGCCCCAGGTGTCTAAGGCAGCCTGACAGGATCTTTAGGAGGGGCTCAGAGCATCAGCAAATGCTGCCCTGCTCTGTGGGCTCAGGGCAGCAGAAGGAGACCCAGGCCTGCCGACACAGCCACGCTGGGAAGGGCACGGGGCCTTCCAGGGAAGCTGGCACGGCCTCCTTGGGATGCCTTCCGGCTGGTGGCCATCCTAAACCCACGGGTGTGACACTGACAAGGAATGTGTGGGCCAGGGCACGAATGCTGCTCTGAGCCCTGGGGCCTGGGGCAGCGCTGACAGCAGCAGCTGTGGCAGAGTCCCTGCCCAAGCAGAGCTGCCACCCCCGAGCCCTGGCAGCACTGGTGCCCGTCTCCTGCCCCAGAGACCTGTGCCCCCGGGGGGCTGCTGTGCCACAGGGAGCCAAAGCCCACGTGCATTGGGGGCGGATGGCAGCAGCACCTGGAGCAACTGCTGGCAACACTTGGTCTCTGTCAGAAGCTCTTACTCTGTGCTGGAATTATTTTCTCATTGAAGTCATTTCCTGCACCACAAAAACATCTTGGCCATGAAGACACAGAAGAATCTGGCATTAAGGAATCCTCACTTCAGGAAAGTTTTACTTCCCATTGCTCAGCTCAAGTAGTTCCAAAATTTGCAAACTTCCCAAATTTATTGGGATGGCCTGAGAATGTGACTGGTCTACAAGTTTGTGTCCCATCCTGAAGCATTTGCAACTCATTTGCCTTATCATCCATTGAATGTCACTTTACAAAACATAACACTACAGAGAGCCAAAAAGAAGACCATTCTTTGATTTGCAAATGGATTTTGATGAAGGGATTATCATCTCCTAATTTTCTTAAGGAATAAAAGCTCTCAAGGAATGAAAGACCACTCAGTGTTACAAGAGTAACCCAAACAAATGAGTAGATGGCAAAAGGGCTGATCCTCCCCCAGTACAGATATCTAAGTAGCCAATAAAGTACAGCTCTCCCCTCTTGTTCCCTGCAGGGGAAAAAGGACCATGAATAGAAATAGTCACAGATATTCTTTCTGCCCTCCATAACCAAAGCTGTGCCAAACCACAGATGCTGCCTTCAAACTGACTCAAATTCCAGCCCAGACCTCTCACCTTCCAGACAACTCCTTCCCCAACACTCCACCAACACCCACCTCCCAAACTTCAACACAGAAGTCCTCAACACCCCACCAGGAGCCCCAGCTGTCCCATCCCTCTGCAGAGCTTTCCCACCCTCCAGCAGATGCCCTGGTTCCCTGCACGTGCCGTGGGCTGGCACTCAGGTGGATCTGCTCCAAGGCCTTCCCCGGTGGCAGCTCAGGCTGCCAGGCCTGTGGTTCCTGGATCACCCTTCCCACCGAGCCTTCCTGGGCACGGCTGTTCCATGGGCACCTCTGCGCTCAGCTCGGACTGCTCCACTCAGCCAGGGCTGCTGGGGAAGGATCCAGAGCAGCCTGGCCAGCTCTTTCTCCAGCTCCCTCTTCACTCTTGGGGGAGGTAGAACATTGCACAGGAAAGCAACTGGTGCCACAAGGAGTGGGCAGCATCAGGCAGGTCTGGGGAGGTGCCTCAGCACTGCTGTATCCTGAGGGAACACTGCTGGCCATCCCCTGTGTGGATCTGCAAAAGCTTCCAATCAGCTGCCTCAGCTTCCAGGGCCTCTCTTGGCCAGCATCCTGATGTGGGTGCAGGGCTGCTGCCAGGCACTGCTGGGACCCAGCGGGACAGGACCGGCTGTCTCATGTCCACGGAGCAGCCCTGACACAGCCAGGGCCATGCCGAAAGCAGACAAACGCTCACGGGTCAGCAGAGAGGAGCAAGGAGCACTGGGCTCCTCTCAGGGGATCTCAGCTGGGCTCACTCCACCACACGGCCCCATTTTAAGGCCTGCTGATGCCCAGCTGCCAGAAATGCCCACCTTGTTCTCTCCAAGATGCACAGGGAGAGCCAATGAGCAGGACACCTTGGGAGGCCTTTGCTGAGGCCAGGGACACACCAAGATCAGCCAAGGCTCTCCACGCTGCCTGGCCCACACAGCCCAGCTCTGTGCTGGCCCTGGGCCACAGCAGCTCCCACCAAGCAGGAGGCAAATGCATTTTGCCAAGAGATGAAGCACAGCAGTCAGAGAAGATGTGAAAAGTGTGTGTGTAAAGGCCTTTTAATTCACAGCTCTCACAGAGAGCTTTGGGGCTTGTGGCTGGACAGAGAGGCTCCTGCTCACACCTCTGTCCAAACGGGGCGTAGCACATCCTGCTGCAGGTGCTTGGCTTGGTCTCTGCAGGTCCAGGTAGATGCCAAACCTGCTCTTCACAGCCTTCTCCCTTGCCCTGCCCCTCTGCCAACTGCAACGGGCCTCAAGGACTTAAAGGAGCACAGAGAGCCAAAGGGGGACACTCGCACCTGCCTCACTGGGAGCTCCCTGGGAAGCACTTTCCTTGAGAAGCAAGCCCCTTTCCTCCAAAGGCATTTCCCCAAATGTGTGGCTTTCCTGGGTGACACCAACACACTCTTAAGAAAAGCTGTAAAGGCTGAATGACTCCAGGTCCTTTCAGGACAGCCACTCCAGCTCTAGCTCGTATTCCCCCAAGTGTGTGTCCAGGTGGAGGTCCAGAGGTGCAGCCCCAGGCCCTCTACAAACACAAGCTGCCTGCTGCCTCTTCCCCTGCCTCAACTCCTGCCTGTGCTCACAGCACCAAAACCAGGCTGTTCCCAGCCAGAGCCCAGAGCACTGTCCCCACAGGACGCTCTTGCCAGCACCTTCCAGGACTCTCTGCTGTGCACACAGCGCTTTTCATGCCCGCTCCCAACAGGCTTTGGAACACAGAGCACAACCTGGCTGGCTCTGCCACCAGCACAGCCCAAACACAGGCGGAGGAAGAAGCAGCAGGGGTTGATTTGTGGCCATGCCCAAGAGAAACTGGAAGGGTGCCCTCCCTCTGGTCTCCCTTGGTTGGCTTTCTGACTGACTCTGAGCTTGGGGCTGCCATTCCTCACTTGTGGGGACCAGAACCACAGCCAGGATCCCGGCACTGCCTGACAGCGCTCCGGGCACCGGCACGGCCGCGTGTCCGAGTCTCGGGCACCGTGCTGCTGCTTCGTTTGCCCTTAGGCACAGCCAGAGCTCCCTGCTAAGCCCGGATGGTCTCTGGTTCTGCCCTCTTCCTCATCCTGTGCAGGGATGGAGCACTGCTGTGCTTTCAGGAAGCTATTCTTGAAAGCTTCCAGTATTTCAAGTGTCTTTGCCCTCCGTGGATGCTTGCCATGGAATCCCTCACAGCTGGGTTCAGAGCATCCTCAGGTTTGCTCTTCTGAAGTCCAGGGGCTCCGAGGTGCTCAGATCTGGAACTGCACAGTGTTGTGGTACTGGACCTACAGCATAGGGATCTTTCCAGCCTGACCCACCCTTGTTCCTCTGTGTCTGTGCACAAAATCGGCGTGGGAGAGAATGGCAGCTGGGACCTGTGTGTCCCAGGGCCCCGGATTTGCATCGCTCCACCTTCACAGAGATACAGGTAAAGTGAGTAAGCCAAGCTGTTTATTAATGGAAGGCGAAGCAAAGGGATGAGCTGGGAGGGAAGAAAGGGGATGGGCAGGGTCTGAGGGCTGGAGGGAGGGAGCTGTCAACAGGGAGGGAGAAGGCAGGAGCTATGGGAGCTTCCCACAGGCTCAGTTGTGCCAGTCATCAGCTGTGCCTGGAACTCCAGCTGGTCTCCTCTGGTCTCCAGGTGGTCTCACCTTCCAAGGGATCTGGAGGTCTTAAAGAGACACTGGTTCTTCTGAGCCAGCAGATGAAAGTTCTGCAGCTCTTCCCTCAAACATCACCTGAACAAATGTGCTTATGCAGGAGGGGCTGTTGTCTTCACTCAGGGCTCAAAGGGCTGGAAGAGAGAGCAACAGAGCCACAGTCAGAACCTGAATGTGCAGGAATCCAAGGAGACCTTCCTGCCAGAGCCATCCCACCCAGCTCTTGCCATGGCTGCAAGAGAGGAGAGGCCAAGGGGATCAGCTGCAAAGTGCTGGCCATGAATCCCCCTGCCCGCATCCCTGAAATCTCTGTGTGCTCTGCCCACGCCACCCCTGGTCCACACAAGGAGCGAAGCCACCGCAGCCGGGGCAGGGATTGCAGCTCCCTGCCCAGGCATTGCAGCTCCCCCAGCCAGCCCCCGCTGACAGCCCACTGCCCTCATCACCCTCACGGAGGGCCTGGAGCTCTTCCTTCTGCCCCATCAGGAGCACCCAGGCAATCCCTGGGAACACAGGCTAACCATAACTAAGGCTGCTGTGGCTGTTATCCAGTTTGCTTTATGGCTTAATGAGGTGAGGAATTAATGGATTTTTACCTTCCTCTGGAAGGCAGGCACATGGATTCAGAGCTATCACACACGGAGTGTATGGTTTTGGGGTTACTTTAATAATGGTACTTACTGTGAGGAAATGACACAGGGGCAAATTTTTTCCCAGCTCTTCACCCAGCTCTTTGGGTCTGCCCCACCAGTTTTCAAAGGGTTCAGATCCACTCTAAATGCTAATGATATCATACAGTGGCTGGTGTTGCTGATAGGCCTGTTACATTTAGCATTCAGAGATAAGGGAAGATTAACTTGGATAACCATGCTGACACCTGCCCCAGAGACAAGGGATGCTGCTGCCCCAGAGCCTGACCCTGCCCCACAGCCCACCTCAGAAATGAACCACCCAGGCTGGATGAGGGTTCTAATGAAAGAGATGGGCCAGATGCTGAAGGAGTACATTTCCACAGCTGGTGAAAAGCCTCCCCCTGCCTCAAAGAGGGAGAGTCTGAAGGTGCAGCAGTGGAACCCACAGATGTTACAACTGTCCAGGTTCCAGCTGAACTGCAAAGGCAGTCACAGCCAGCAGCAGTCGCCCTGGTGAAAACAAGGAGATCTAAGATGAAAGCAGAGCACCCAGATGAGGATATGAAAGGAGGGCCTTCACAACCCCCAGGAGAGGCAACAGTTGAGGTCATCACCAAGTCCCTGACGTACGAAAGTCTCCATAATCTGCACAAAGACATTGTACAACAGGGACATGAGGCTTATACAACCTGGCTACTTTGGGTCTGGGACCTTATGGGTACAGGTGTCCAGCTGGATGGTGGTGAGGCAAGGAATTTGGGACACTTGACTCAGGACTCAGGTATGAATCAATTTTTGTAAGGGAGCCAGGATTCCTTTCCCTCTGTGAGCGGCTTTTAATGAGTGTCAGAGAGAGCTTTGTCCACAGGGAGAGAATGCAGGAGCAGCACCATAGAATGCACTAGAAGACTCTTGAGGAAGGGATCCAACAGCTGAGAGAAGTGGCAGTATTGGAGGTACTCTTTGGGAGGGATGGACAACATGATAATGACCCAGACAAGGTCAGGTGCACAGGGCAAATGTTGTGGAGTCTGGCAAATCTGGGGCCATCTCAATACACCACCCTCATTGCAACGATTAATGCCAATAACAAACGAGAGTCAATGGGTTCTGTTGCCAACAAGCTTAGGAATTATGAGAGTATGATCAATGGCCCGATGCAGGCTCATGTCACTGCCATGGTCCAAGAACTCAGAGAGGAGATGAGGAAGATGAAGGAGGAGGTGAGGAGGAACAGTTCCCACATTGCACCAGTGGGAGTCACAGGCCCCAGAGTCAGAGCCCAACGTCCCCCAGCAAGAGAGAGAGGGTGCAGCCCACAGGCTGACCTGTGGTTCTTTCTGCGTAACCATGGGGAAGACATGGGAAGGTGGGATGGAAAACCCATTTTTGTCCTGGCAGCACGAATGCATCAGCTCAAGGAGGGAAACACTAATCGAGGGAATTCCAGTAAAGTGAAGGTAGCCTCAACCTCCCATGACTGAGCTGCTGAGTATGATCTGTCCGATCCCCTTGAAGGAACCTCTACCATGTATGCCCAGGGTTAGAAGGGCCCTGCCTCTAACCAGGAAGAGACACGGGAAAACCGGATTTTCTGGACGGTGTGGATCCGATGGCCTGGCGCATCAGAGCCACAAAAATACGATGCCTTAGTTGATACTGGTGCGCAGTGTACCCTGATACCATCAGGACACGTGAGGGCAGAACCTGTTTCCATTGCCGGGGTGATGGGGGGATCACAGCAATTGACCTTGTTGGGAGCCTAGGTGAGCCTGACTGGGAAGGAGTAGCAGAAACATCCTATTGTGACTGGCCCAGAGGCCCCGTGTATTCTGGGCATAGATTTCCTCCGGAATGGCTGTTACAAAGACCCAAAGGGACTTAGATGGGCTTTTGGAATAGCTGCTGTAGAGGCTGAGAACATCAAGCAGTTAAACACTTTGCCTGGACTATCAGAAAACCCATCTGCAGTAGGACTCCTGAAGGTGGAAGAGCAACGAGTGCCAATTGCCACCTCGACAGTGCACCGCCGGCAATATTGAACAAATTGAGATGCCGTGATCCTCATCCATAAAATGATCCATGAGCTGGAGAGCCAAGGGGTGGTCAGCAAGACCCACTCACCCTTCAACAGCCCCATCTGACCTGTGTGCAAGTCTGACAGAGAATGGAGATTGACTGTGGACTATTGTGCCTTGAATGAAGCGACTCCACTGCTGAGCATTGCTGTGCCGGACATGCTGGAACTCCAGTACAAGCTGGAGTCCAAGGCAGCAAAGTGCTTTGCCACTATAGACATTGCTAACGTGTTTGTCTCCATTCCTCTGGCAGCAGAATGCAGGCCTCAGTTTGCTTTAACCTGGAGGGGTGTGCAGTACACCTGGAACTGACTGCCCCAGTGGTGGAAGCACAGCCCCATCATCTGCCATGGACTGATCCAGGCTGCACTGGAAAAGGGTGAAGTTCCAGAACACCTGCAGTACATTGATGACATCATTGTGTGGGGGAACACAGCAATGGAAGTGTTTGAGAAAGGAGAGAGGATCATCAGGATTCTGCTATCAAGAAGAGTAAAGTCAAGGGACCTGCCCGGGAGATCCAGTTCCTGGGAGTGAAGTGGCAAGATGGACGGCGTCAGATTCCCACTGAGGTCATCAACAAAATCACCACAATGTTTCCACCAACTAGCAAGAAGGAAACACAAGCTTTCCTGGGTGCCATATGTTTTTGGAGGATGCACATTCCCAAATACAATCAGATTGTGAGCCCTCTCTACCTGGTCACCCGTAAGAAGAACACTTTCCACTGGGGCCATGAGCAGCAACAAGCCTTTGTCCAGATCAAGCAGGAGATCGCTCATGTGGTTGCCCTTGGGCCCAGTCAGGACAGGACCAGATGTGAAGAACATGCTCTACTCTGCAGCCTGGAGCCATGGCTTGTCCTGGAGCCTTTGGCAGAAGGTGCCTGGGGAGACTCGAGGTCGACCACTGGGATTTTGGAGTCAAAGCTACAGAGGGTCCGAAGCCAACTACACTCCAACAGAGAAGGAAATCTTGGCTGCCTGTGAAGGAGTCCAGGCTGCCTCAGAGGTGATTGGCACAGAAGCACAACTCCTCCTGGCACCCCAACTACCAGTGCCGGGTGTTCAAAGGAAAGGTTCTCACCACGCCACTGATGCTACATGGAGCAAGTGGATTGCTGTTATCACACAGCTCACCCATATTGGAAACCTGAATCGCCTTGGGATTCTGGAGATAATTACAAACTGGCCGGAAGGTGAGAATTTTGGTCTGACTGATGAAGAGGAACAAGAACCAGTAACACGTGCTGAAGAAGCTCCTCCCTATAACCAGCTGCCCCCAGAGGAAACACGCTACGCTCTTTTCACTGACAGTTCCTGTCGCATTGTAGGGATGAACAGGAAGTGGAAAGCAGCCGTATGGAGCCCCACACGACAGGTCGTAGAGGCCACTGAAGGAGAAGGTGGATCAAGTCAACTTGCAGAACCCAAAGCTGTTCGGCTGACCCTGGACATTGCAAAAAGAGAGAGAAATGGCCAAAGCTCTACCTTTATACTGATTCATGGGTGGTAGCCAATGCTCTGTGGGGATGGCTGGAAAGGTGGAAAGAGGCCAACTGGCAGCGTAGGAGAAAACCGATCTGGGCTGCTGATGAATGGAAAGACATTGCCACTGGGTTGGAGAAGCTGCCTGTGAATGTCCACCATGTAGATGCCCATGTCCCCAAGAGCTGGGCTAATGAGGAACACCAAAACAACGAGCAGGTAAATCAGGCACCAAAAATAGAGGTGTCAAAGATAGACTTAGATTGGCAACAGAAGGGGGAGTTATTCCCAGCTCGATGGGCCCATGATGCCTCAGGCCATCAGGACAGAGATGCCACCAATAAGTGGGCACAAGACCGAGGGGTGGATTTAACCATGGACAGTATTTCTCAGGTTATCCATGACTGTGAAACGTGTGCTGCCATCAAGCAGGCCAAGCGAGTGAAGCCCCTGTGGTATGGTGGGCGGTGGTCCAAGTACAAGTATGGGGAGGCCAGGCAGATTGACTCCATCACACTGCCCCAGACACGCCAGGGCAAGTGCCACGTGCTGACCATGGTGGAAGCCACCACTGGATGGCTGGAGACCTACCCTGTGCCTCATGCCACTGCCTGGAACACCATCCTGGGCCTGGAAAAGCAAATCCTGTGGAGACATGGCACCCCTGAGAGAATTGAGTCAGACAGTGAGACCCATTTTAAGAATGGCCTTATCAACACCTGGGGCCAGGGAACATGGCATTGAATGGATCTATCATATCCCCTACCATGCAGCAGCTGCTGGGAAAGTTGAATGGTGCAATGGACTACTTAAAACTACCCTGAAAGCACTCAGGGGGGGAACTTTTAGAAATTGAGAAATGAACCTAGCAAAAGCCACCTAGATAGTCAACAGCAGAAAGTCCATAAATCGAGCTGGTCCTGCCCAGTCTAAACCCCTGCACACAGTAGATGGTGATAAAGTCCCTGTTGTACACATGAAAGGTATTTTAGGAAAGACTGTTTAGGTTACTCCCATCTCAGGCAAAGACAAACCCATCTGTGGAATTGTTTTTGCTCAAGGACCTGGTTACACTTGGTGGGTAATGCAGAAAGATGGAGGAAGCTTTTGTGTACCACAGGGAAACCCAGTCATAAGTGAGAACTGTGTGTAAGGTTTCATTGTGATGCAGATGGAAATAGAATAAGGGGTGGATAATGTTCCAGATTGCAATGCAAGATGTATTCCATTACCATCTGTATGGCAGATTATCTTTTGTCAAGTGGACAGTTTGCCTTATCTCTCTCTTTGAGTGACCACATTCACGCCTTCCTGGTGAGGGAACATCTGCTGATAACAGACTATTGAATGCCACTGCATGACTGATAAGAACTATAACATCCCATTGTGAGATGCTCCGCCCAGAGGGAGGAGCCAAGCATTGCTACCCAGATGTAATCCAGAGGTTTTGAGACACTAGCACGGCTTTCTCCACTGGATTCCCCAGAGGAACAGCAGCTGCCTCTTCTTCCGCTGGACCTTTGGAGGAAGAATACATCCTTCTCTACAGGCCCCCCTTCCTCCAACAGAACCACCTCTGACACTTCAGGAGGACTGCAGCCACATTTCCAATTGGACTGCTGTGGAGAGCTTTTTGGATAATTGGTTAGCTGAGAAAGGCCACTTCGATGTGATACCGTTGGACAAGAATAGGGGAAACAAGCTGGGGATTATGCAACCAGTGTCCAATCACTGACAAAGGTCATAGTGACCTTCGCTGAAACGGGAAGATGGGGGAGAAAATCGCTTGCCAGAAAATGAAGATAGCCTAGGTAGAGAAGCTATAAGAATGTAAACATAGAAACAAGATAATCATTAGAGCATAGAAGTAGGTGTGATTGATCTAAGTGTGCTTTAACCAATAATGAGCTCAGCTTTTGCAATATGTATAAGCTTTATTAACACCAAGATAAATATGTGTGAGCTTTCAATAAACTTTGGGATTTGCAATTCACGCATATTGTGTGAGGCATTTCTTCTGCCGTTCACGACAGACTGCTACCAACACCGTGACCCACAGGGTGTCAGGTTGGGTTCTGACTCTGTCAGTGTTGTTCTAGTGTACTGCACTGTTTATTTTATCCTTTTATTTTTCTTCCCTATTAAAGAGCTGTTATTTCCTGCTCCCGTATTTTTGTGCTGAGAGCCCCTTAATTAAAAATTTATAGCAATTTGCAGGGGGGGGGAGGGTTTACATTCTCCATTTCAGTGGAGGCTTCTACCTTCCTTAGAAAACTCCTGTCTTTCCAAACCAAGACAGTTTATTAGGGTCTAACGCTGCAGGGGTCTAGGGGTTAAAGAGAACAGCAAGGGAGGGTTTAGGGTATTAAATACTGGAAAAGAGGGGGTGGAGGAGAGCATCAGGGATCTAAGGGTTTAGGGGTGGTATACAGGGAAAGGGACCAATAAGGAATGCCAGAGTGGATAGGTGGAGACATAGACTGATGGGAAGACAAGGAAGGGAGAACTCTCTAGAACATGAACATATAAGGGTAAAAGGGGTAGGAAAGGCCAACGGGGCAATGGGGAGGACAGAACTAGGACAAATTACTATAGTGATGAAAGGCACTATGGTGGAAGTTTCTTTCCTCACCCTGAGCTGTGAAGAATGCCTGGAGCCTAAGGTTCATCTCTCCAGGGCATTGCTGTTGCCCTCTCCCAAATAGGCTCGCAGGCCTACAACTGCACAACTCTCCCTTTTTGTTTAATTAAAAGGCTCAGTTTTTGGATTTCTGTAAGTACTTTATAAAACATGGGAACACTTTAATATAACAACACCTAAAACTCATGAGAGTAGTAAAGTAATAATTCAAAAAGGAAATAGTACATAAGATTAGGATACAACTGAAATAATCTAATGGGTGGGAACTAATTAAACAATGTCTTTTTTGTGGAATTCAAGTCTGGTAGGAAGTTGTGTTGTTCAGGAAGTGTAGACCTGGGTTTTTTTGAGGTTATTGGTTTGCATCTGTACCCCGCATCTTTTCTTCTTCTTTTCCATGCCGCTTCTGCTTGTCATCACAGCTTTTGCTGAGGCTCGTTATTCTTGTAGAACGGGGACCTCCTCTCACAGTCCCTGCATGCCTTGCAGCGCTTCTTATCAGGCACGGATTCCTGCTTTGGGTTCCTCCCTCTTTTGGATTGGACAGGGGCCTCCAGGGTCTGCAATCTCCCTGCCATCTCCCAGTCACCTTCCCTAGCAGCTTGTTCCCACACCCCTGCCCAGTGCTCTTCAGGCTCAGTGTTAGAGTCTGGGAATCACTGTCTTCTGCTGAGGAGGAGGGCCTGCTGGTAGAGGAGCGGTGCTCCTGGGTAACCGATGCGGCCCCGTGCCGTGGGCTGCTGGCAGCCAAGATGGCTGCCTTCCGGTCACCATCATGGCCACTTCCGGCTCCGGGGATGTGGGAGCCACAAGTGTCATGGCCCCAGGGGTGGAGCCCGGGGTGGAGAAGGTGGAGACCACAAGGGGAAAGGCAGGGCCTGCGTCAGGAAGGGTGGTACTGATGGAAAGGGGGGATCCTGACGCAGGAGCGACCATTGACACGATGGGCGGAAAGGAATGTGTTGCAGGGGAGGAGCCTGATGATGGAGGAGCAGGAAAGGGCAGAGGAGAGGTGGGAAAGTGGCCATTTTGGGGTGTGAGGGTGGGAAAACTTGGATCGCGAGGGGACAAAATGGCAGAGCTGGCCATGTTGCTGGCGCCATTTTGTAGGGTAATGGCCACTGGGGGAGATGAAAGAGGGTATGCAGGCACAGGAGGAAGGTTGAGGGGAAGGTCCAGAGCGGCACGGCCAGTGCTGTCCTGGTAAGGGGAGAGAGGAGATCAGGAGGCGTCAGGGAGACAGCAGCAACCATGTGCTGGATAGTGACATCTGCCTGCTGATTGCTCCTCAGGTGGGGAAGAGGGTTTGGGGGCATGGGGAGAGGATGAAGTGGAAGGGGTTTTGAACTGGGGACCCAAAACTTTTCCTGAATTTTCCCCTGATTTTTTTAACTGAATCATAAATAGCAAAAAAAGAAGATAAAGCTTTTTGACATAAATGGAACAAAACAAAAGAGGATAAAAAACTTCCCCACTTTAAAATTTCCCTCCATTTATAAAACAAATAACTTGATCCCAACCATACCCCAAATCTCAAGTGGGGAAACTGATTTCCTTGTAACATAAAATATTTGAAAAGAAAATGAACAAAAGCTTTCAAATTCTCCTTTGAAAAATGAATTCCCTAAGCAACAAGGGCTAATGTAACTTGGATATAAATCTCCCGTTGTGGAACAACGAGTTTTTTGCCTATTCTGCAGTCTTCCCACCCACAGGATTTAAAGTGAGAAAACAAAAGAAAAGGGGGACACTGACTGAAACATACTCACCCAGCAGTGCGTCAGCAAAGGATCTCGTGGTGGGTCTGTCAAGGAGAACGATCCTCCAGTCCATGACTCTGGGAGGGTTGCAGGTCTCTCCCCTCAGTGTGCCCTTATAAAACTCAGAGGTTGCCTTAGGGTAGTGGCTGACCCAAAGGTGACTTAGATTCCAGCAATGATGGAGATGCTCTTCAGGGGTACCAGACAAAGGTCCCTGTTCGGGCTCCGCTTGTTGCGGGCTGCGGTGGTGGTGGTGGTGGATGCAACCTTCCCTGAGAGCATCTTGCACCAACAGGCAGGAGCCATGAGAGCACCAGCACACACAGACACACACACACAGACACACAGACACAGAGACACACACACAGACACACACACAGACACACACACATGCACACAGACACAGAGACACACACACACAGACATACACAGACACACAAACACACAGACATACACAGACAGACAGACACACACACACACAGACACACACACATGCACACACACACAGAGACACACACACAGACACACACACACGCACAGACACACAAACACACAGACATACACAGACAGACAGACACACACACAAACACAGACACACACATGCACACACACGCACAGACACACACAGACACAGACACACACAGACACACACACACACACAGACACACAGACATACACAGACACACACACATGCACACACACACAGAGACACACACACAGACACACACACACGCACAGACACACAGACACACAGACACACAAACACACAGACATACACAGACAGACAGACACACACACGAACACAGACACACACACATGCACACACACACGCACAGACACACACAGACACACACACATGCACACACACAGACAGACACACACAGACACAGACACACACAGACACACACACACAGACACACACACACACACAGACACACATACACAGACACACACACAGAGACACACACACACACAGAGACACACACACACAGACACACACACACACAGACACACACACAGACACACACACACACACAGACACACAGACATACACAGACAGACACACACACAGAGACACACACAGACACACACACACAGACACACACACAGACACACACACACAGACAGACACACACAGACAGACACAGACAGACACACACACAGACACACACACAGACACACACACACACAAACACAGACACAGACAGACAGACACACACACACACACAGAGACAGACACAGACACACACACACACAGACACGCGCACACACAGACAGACGCACACAGACGCACACACACACAAACACAGACACAGACAGACAGACACACACACACACACACACACACACACACACACACAGACACACACAGCAGCTCAGCAGTGAATACAGAGGAGGGTCCAGGCATAGAGTTTTAATGTGTTTTATTTCAGGCAATGATGAAGAGGTCCAGGGGCAAAAATCAAAGACAAAGGAGGGTCTAGGGTATAAATACAGGAAAAGAGGGGATGTAGAAGAGCATCAAGGATCCAGTAGTCTGAGGGCTCAAGGGTGGTACACAGGGAAGGGACCAATAGTAAGTGCAAGAAGGGATAGCTGGAGACATAAACCAATGGGAAGACAGGGAAGGTAGAACCCTCTAGAACATGAACATATAAGGGTAAAAGAGGTAGAAAAGGCCAAAGGGCCAATACGGAGGACAGAACTGGGAGAAATTAACATAGTGCTGCAAGGTACCATGGGGGAAGCTTCTTTCCTGACCCTGAGCTGTGAGGAACGCCCGGAGTCTTAAGGTGCATCTCTCCAGGGCATTGTTGTTGGCCTCTCCCCAGTAAGCTCACAGGTCTCCAAACACACACTGGAGTTGTCTGGGGCCGTTCATCATTTCTCTGCTCTTCAGCACTGAGGCAACGGACTCTGGCTACATCCCTGAGCTCCTGCCCATGGCAACCACCCCTGGCAATGGGGCTCCATGGAGCTGCTCTCAGGAAACCCCCAAGAGCTGGGGAGTGCCCCAAAACCACCTCAGAAATGTGAGATACCCCAGCATCTCTTCATGAACATGGAATATCCAAAAACTCACTCAGTAACGGGCTTCCCTTCCCTTCATTATCCCCAAACTTTGGCTGTCTCATTCCAGACTGCAACCCACCTCCCCAGTCCCAACCCCAACCCATCCCACCCCTCCTGGACATCAAGACCCCCTTCCCAAGCTGTACTTCCCCCATTTCCCACCTCCCAAACACCATCTCACCCATCCTGCCCCACCCAATGCTCATCTCACCGTCCTGATTTGCACTCATTTTGCCCAATCTCCTTCCAACCCCATTTCACCCCAAGGGGCTATGGAATCAAGGAATTCTGGGGTGGGATTGAATAGTTTTCAGTGGCATTGAGCGGTTTTGAGCTGACAGATCAATCCCTCTCATCAACCAAATACCCACAACCCCCCCCCCCCCATATCCTCCCAGATATCTCCCAGAATCCAAGTTTCCCTCAAAACACAAGTGAAATGCGAGGCTTTAGATGCCTTTGATGAATTGGGTCAATTTTTTACCCCAGTTTTCTGTGTTTTAAAGGGAGGAAGATAAATCAAAAGATAAAGATAGGCAAAGAAAAAGGAACACAAATAACTTCCCACTGTGTATCACAAGGAATGTGGGTCACCAGGGCTCTGACAAATGTGGATCCTCCGATGGGGATGGAGATGGAGCAGTGCATGAAGCTCTTCCTGCAGCCGGGGCTCTTGCAGGGCTTCCCTTACCGGTGCCTCCGTTAGTGTCGGGTAAAGAACAAGCAGCCTGAGAAGCTCTTCCCACACTGGGTGCACTCGTAGGGCCTCTCCCCAGTGTGGATGCGCAGGTGGATGATGAGCTTGGAGTTGCGGTTGAAGCCTTTTCCACAGCTGGGGCAGCAGAAGGGCTTTAACTTGGTGTGTATCCGCTGGTGGTTGACAAGGGCAGAGCTGCAGGTGAAGCCCTTCCCACACTCCCCACACTCATAGGGCCATTTCCCCATGTGGATCATCTGGTGGCTGATCAGGGGGCTGCTCTGCCTGAAGCTCTTCCCACACTCCAAGCACTTGTGGGGTTTCTCCCCATCATGAAGCTGCTCATGGACCACCAGCACTGAGCTCTGGCTGAAGCTCTGTCCACCTTCCTGGCTCAGGGTGGGTCTTTCCTCCTCAGAGCACCCTGGGCTGGCTCTGGAGCTCCTCCTCCTGCAGGATCTCTCTGGCTTTTCCTCCCTGTTGGATTCCTGTGCCGTGGAGGTGCTCGAAACAGCCTCTTCCACAAGGTTCTCTTTTGGGGATTTGTCCTCCCTGGTCTCCATCCTCAGCTCCTTGTCTGGGGGAGGAAGGACAAGGAGAGGATGGGATTTGCCTCCGTACCACAGGGAAGGGGAAGGAGATACCCCCAGTGCATCCCCGGCAGGACGGGGTTGGCAGCAGGGTTGTCCTGCAGCCGGGGGCTGTGCTGGGCTGGGAGATGGAGCAGGAGAGAGGGGGAAAGGGACACTGATTTCCTCCTCAACTGCCTGGGTCTCCCAGGGCTCCTTCCTCTTCTTCACAGCCTCCTCCTCCATTGAGTCAAGGTTTGGGAATGGGAAATCCTGTTTTCAGAGAAAAACAAGAGATAAGCACATTGAGTTCTGTACTAATTTGAAGGCAAAGCAGGGGGAGGGTCTAAACCAGAATTACAATTTAATAAGAAAATGAAGATCAAGGCAATGATACAGAAACACTGCCTTAAACTGACAGAGTCAGGATATAACCTGACACCCTGTTGCTGCTCAGGGTGGTGGCTGCAGTCCCATTAAATGGTGGCTGCAGTCCTGTTGGAGCGATGAACGTGATTCTGTCCAAGCAGTGATCCTGTAGAAGGGTCTGCTCTTCCTCTGAAGGTCCAGGGGTGGTTCTGGAGCTCTTGTCCTCTGGGAATCCAGCAGGCAAGCTGCTCCTGGTGTGGCAAGGCTCAGCTTATATCCAGGTAGGAATGCTTGGATCCTCCCCCTGGGCGGAGCATCCCACAATGGGAGGATGGAATTTTATCAGTCCTGCAGTGACACTCAATGGCCCATTCACAGAAGATATCTCCCCTGCAGGGCGTTATCAGGGCTGAGTCATGGAAGAGATCAAGAACACTGCTCCACCTGTTTATAGCAGTTGATGAAGATGGGCATTGAAAACATGCATTTGGTTCCATCTTACACTGCAACCTGAAACAGTGGGGGAATCCCTGCTCAGGGGGTGAACACCACCCCCCTTACCCAAACTGGCTCAGGTGTAAAACCCCCACCCCGGGAAGGCCACACACACAGGGAACAATGTCACACTTGCCCTGCCCCAGGGGAGGTCTCTGTCCCTGTCACTCCCTTGCTCTCCTCCCTTTTCTCTTTCTTTCCATCTCTCTCTCTACCTCACATTTACTGTTCAATAAAACCCACGTATGATTTGGTCTCTTTAGCACCTTAATTGGGGCAGAGGCATCTCTCTAATAATTTTCTTAACCAGATCGCAACATTATTTTTTGCACAGTGAGTTCAGGGCACTGTTCTCTGACTCCAAGTGCCTTTGGCAACAGCGTGGTTGCCTCCACTAAGGAGGTTGTGGTTCTCTCTGGAGGAACTCTTGGAAACTTGGACACAGTTTCCTCTGAGCAATTTATGGGAGAACTGATGAGGAAAATGGCCGTTGTGGGTGGCCAGTGTAAAGAAAATATTTTGTTGTCCTTCCTGGAAAAGTTTATTAAAATCACTGGAGGAAATGGAGCAAATGATACCAGCAAGACTGACAAGGTTCATTCACTCCAAGATGAGGAACACAAGGCTGCTGAAAGTCCCACAAGAAGCCCAGCTCAAGTAGCTAAATTCCCAAATAACTCCTGAATTTCCAGGCTTGGAGGCTTTGCCAAATGTGAGAATCATTTTTCTCTTCATCCCTGTCCCCTTTGTGACTGCTACAGAGAGCTTTCCCTTCCTTTGCATACTCTGTATTGGGCCAATTTTCCACTTTTCTTTTATCAGAACCTGTCAGCAGCTGAGCTGGAGCTGTGCAGGAACCAATGAATCCTGGAACTGGTACAGAATTGCTTATATTGTCAGTTTATTCATGTTTGGGATTTGTTTGTGTTTTCATCGCATGTGATTGTGGGAAAATCAAATATTCATCAAAGTGATTTATGCAGAGTTAAGTTTGATTTCTGCCAAGTTGATTTTGTCCAGTGCCCTGGGGATGCTTGAGGGGTCTCTGTGCCCTCAGCCTGGAGGATGCTATGAAGAGTCTTGGTGGGGCTGTCCCTGTCCCTGTCACCCCAGGCCATTCCCCAGGGGGTTTCCATTGTTCTCACCCCAGGGAATGCCTGGGGGGTCTCCCTCTCTTTTCCATGGGGTGCTCGGGGCACTCTCTGTCCCCTCACCCTGGGGGATGCTCAGGGATCACATCCCAGTCCCAAACTCATCTAGCCCCAGACCCAATCCCAACCCCAGCCCTAAAGCCAATCCCATGTCTAGGCTTAACCCCAATCCCAGCTCTAATCCAAATCTCAGCCCCAACTCCAAGCCCAGCCCCAATTCCAGCCCCTTCCTAAATCCTCGGCCCCTAACCAAATCCCAGGTTCAGCCCTTCTGGGGGTTTGGGGGTGTCTCTGTCCCTGTGACCCCGATGATGTTTCGGTGGGGTCACAGCAGGGCTGAGAGGGACAGAGACCCCCCCGGCCTCCCCAGGGGTGAGAAGGTGGCAGAGCCCCCCCAGCCCCGAGCAGCCTCAGTGGCGAGAGGGACACAGAGCCCCTGGTGCCCAGCCCTGCACAGGCATTGCCTGAGGCCAGAGGGATGGAGACCCCCCAAGCATCCCCCAGGGCGAGGGGACAGAGAGCCCCGAGCATCCCCTGGGCTGAGAGGGACAGAGACTGCCCCGAGCACCCCCTGGCACAGGGGTGAGAGGGAGGGAGACCCCCCAGGCATTCCCTGGGGTGAGAGTGATGGAGACCCCTGGGGAATGGCCTGGGGTGACAGGGACAGGGACACCCCTGGGGAATGGCCGGGGGTGACAGGGACAGGGACACCCCTGGGGAATGGCCTGGGGTGACAGGGACAGGGACACCCCTGGGGAATGGCCGGGGGTGACAAGGACAGGGACACCCCTGGGGAATGGCCTGGGGTGACAGGGACAGGGACAACCCCCCCCAAGCCCCTCCCAAGCATCCCCCAGGGCAAGAGGCACAGAGATCCCTTGAGCATCCCCTGGGCACTGGACAAAATCAACTTGGCAGAAATCAAACTTAACTCTGCATAAATCACTTTGATGAATATTTGATTTTCCCACAAGTCACATGTGATGAAAACACAAACAAATCCCAAACATGAATAAACTGACAATAGAAAGCAATTCTGTGGCAATTCCACGTTTCAGCAGTCCCTGCAAAGCTCCAGCTCAGTTGCTGGCAGGTTCTGATAAAAGTGCAAATTTGGCCCCATACAGATATTATCAAAAGGAAGGGAAAGCTCTGTGTGTCTGTCACAAAGGTGACAGGGATGGAGAGAAAAATGGTTCTAACATTTGTCAAGCCCCCAAGCATGGGAATTCAGGAGTTATTTGGGAATTTAGCTACTTGAGCTGGGCTTCTTGTGGGACTTTTAGCAGCCTTGTGTTCCTCACCTTGGAGTGAATGAACCTTGTCAGTGTTGCTGGCAACATTTGCTCCCTTTCCTCCAGTGATTTTAACAAACTTTTCCAGGAAGGACAACAAAATATTTTCTTTACACTGGCCACCCACAACGGCCATTTTTCTCATCAGTTCTCCCATAAATTGCTCAGAGGAAACTGTGTCCAAGTTTCCAAGAGTTCCTCCAGAGAGAACCACAACCTCCTTAGTGGAGGCAACCACGCTGTTGCCAAAGGCACTTGGAGTCAGAGAACAGTGCCCTGACCTCACTGTGCAAAAATAATGTTGCGATCTGGTTAAGAAAATTATTAGAGAGATGCCTCTGCCCCAATTAAGGTGCTAAAGAGACCAAATCATACGTGGGTTTTATTGAACAGTAAATGTGAGGTAGAGAGAGAGATGGAAAGAAAGAGAAAAGGGAGGAGAGCAAGGGAGTGACAGGGACAGAGACCTCCCCTGGGGCAGGGCAAGTGTGACATTGTTCCCTGTGTGTGTGGCCTTCCCGGGGTGGGGGTTTTACACCTGAGCCAGTTTGGGTAAGGGGGGTGGTGTTCACCCCCTGAGCAGGGATTCCCCCACTGTTTCAGGTTGCAGTGTAAGATGGAACCAAATGCATGTTTTCAATGCCCATCTTCATCAACTGCTATAAACAGGCGGGGCAGTGTTCTTGATCTCTTCCATGACTCAGCCCTGATAACGCCCTGCAGGGGAGATATCTTCTGTGAATGGGCCATTGAGTGTCACTGCAGGACTGATAAAATTCCATCCTCCCATTGTGGGATGCTCCGCCCAGGGGGAGGATTCAAGCATTCCTACCTGGATATAAGCTGAGCCTTGCCACACCAGGAGCAGCTTGCCTACTGGATTCCCAGAGGACAAGAGCTCCAGAACCACCCCTGGACCTTCAGAGGAAGAGCAGACCCTTCTACAGGATCACTGCTTGGACAGAATCACATTCATCGCTCCAACAGGACTGCAGCCACCATTTAATGGGACTGCAGCCACCACCCTGAGCAGCAGGGTGTCAGGTTATATCCTGACTCTGTCAGTTTAAGGCAGTGTTTCTGTATCATTGCCTTGATCTTCATTTTCTTATTAAATTGTAATTCTGGTTTAGACTCTCCCCCAGGTTTGCCTTCAAACCAGTACAAAGTTTAGTGTGCTCATCTGTTGTTTTCCTCCCAAAACAGCAATTTCCATCCTGAAAACTTCGCCAGATGAAGGAGGAGGCTAGGAGGAAGAGGAAGATGCCCCAGGAGCCCCAGGCAGTTGAGGAGGAAGTCAGTGCCCCTTTCCCCCTCTCTCCTGCTCCATCTCCCAGCCCAGCACAGCCCCCGGCTGCAGGACAACCCTGCTGCCAACCCCGTCCTGCCCGGGATGCACTGGGGGGATCTCCTTCCCCTTCCCTCTGGCACGGAGGCAAATCCCATCCTCTCCTTGTCCTTCCTCCCCCAGACAAGGAGCTGAGGATGGAGACCAGGGAGGACAAATCCCCAAAAGAGAACCTTGTGGAAGAGGCCATTTTAAGTGGCTCCACGGTGCAGAATTCCAACAGGGTGGAGGAAAAGCCCCAGAGACCCTACAGGAGGCAGGACTGCAAAGCCAGCCCAGCGTGCTCTGAGGAGGAAAGACCCACCCTGAGCCAGGAAGGTGGACAGAGCTCAGAGCTGGTGGTGCATGGGCAGCTTCACAATGGGGAGAAGCCCCACAAGTGCTTGGAGTGTGGGAAGAGCTTCAGGCAGAGCAGCCCCCTGATCAGCCACCAGATGATCCACACTGGGGAATGGCCCTACGAGTGTGGGGAGTGTGGGAAGGGCTTCAGCTGCAGCTCAGAACTCATCAGGCACCAAAGCTTCCACACTGGGGAGAGGCCCTATGAGTGTCCCCAGTGTCAGAAGAGGTTTCAGACCAGCTCCAGTCTCCTCCTGCATGAGTGGATTTACTCAGAGGAGAGGCCCTTCCTCTGCCCAGACTGCAGGAAGGGCTTCAGGCACAACTCCCTCCTCATCACCCACCAGCGCATCCACACTGGCAAGAGGCCCTACGAGTGTTCCCAGTGTGGGAAGAGCTTCACCAGCAGCTCTCATTTGACAAGACACCAACAGAGGCACTGGTAAGAGACGCCCTGCAAAAGCCCCAAGTGCAGGAGGAGCTTTGTGCCCAGCTCCAGCTTCAACCCCCATGGGAAAACCCACATTGGAAAGAGCCCGGGTGATCCATGTTCCCTGTGATTCATGCTGGGAAGACACTTGTACCTTTTGTTTCCCCTGTCAATGACATGGTGTGGAATGAAGAACATGAGGGTCTGGCCATGGCCCTGTCATTACATTCACTCACACCTCAGGTCATTGCCAGGGGCAGGAAAGGGACTCTCTCTCTCCCTGAGGAGAAGGGTGTCCTTTCCAGGGAGGGGAAATACGAAACTGGGAAGAGCCAGTAGTTGATGTTGTAGTTTTCCCTGTAAATAGTTTTATTTATCCCTTCTGTTATCAATATTGTTTCTGTTCCATTTGTTCCTTATCTTGTTGCTCTTCCCAATAAATTGTTCTTCTCCCAGCCCGGGATCTTTGCCTTTTGTGCTTTCCATGGGAGGCGGGTGGGCAGCGAGGGCAGCGCGGTTTTAGAGGGAGCAGGAAATTGGGGAATCCCATTCCTGAAGCCCGGCCCGTGGAAACCGAGCATCCCAGCTGGTCCCAGCCCTGGTGGCCATGGCAGCAGCCTTGGGAGCGGGTCCCTGTCTGGGGCTGTGGGAACCTCTTCCCTCTGGTGCCCAGGGACAGGAGTGGAGGGAACGGCTGCAGCTGAGTTGGGGCAGGCTCAGGTTGGATGTCAGGAAAAGGTTTTTGCCCAGAGGCTGCTGGGGCCCTGGCCAGGCTCCCCAGGGAAGGGTCCCAGCTCCAGGGCTCTCTGAGCTGCAGCAGCGTTTGGCCAGCGCTGCCAGCCCCAGGCTGGCGTTGTTGGGGTGTCCTGTGCAGGGCCAGCAGTTGGACTGGAGGATCCTGATGGGTCCCTCCCAGCTCAGCCAATTCTGTGCTTCTGGGATCCCATCAGCCTGGGGATGGGGCTGCCAATGGTTGCCATGGCAACGGGCTCTGGCTGCAGGCCTGAGCTGGTGTCCATGGCAACCACCCCTGGCATGGGGTCTCCATGGAGCTGCCAAGGGACTGAGCATAGCAACAGGGGTCTGGTGATGGTTGCCATGGAAACTGACCATAGCAACAGGGTTGCTGGTGATGGTTGCCTGCTAAGGATCAGATTTGTCACAGGCGCTCACAGGGGCTCCATGGGATCTTTCCAAGAGTCTCCAGGCTGTTCCAGAGCTGGAATGTCACACACAGAGACAGGGGCTCCATGGAGACCTCCCAGGGCTTTCTGGGGATGGTAAAGAGCCCTGTGGTCAGAGGCAGTCACAGCCATTCCATGGTGGCATCCCAGGGCACCTTGGGCTGCAAAGGCACCGATCTGTCACAGGCACTCACGGGGGCTCCACGGTGACATCCCAGGAGTCCCCAGGCTGCCAAAGAACCGGGGTGGCCCAGACACTCACAGGGGCTCCTGTCATGGGCACAGTGGGAGCTTCAGGCAAAGTTTAATATTGGAGAAGCTCTTGTTGGGTCTCAAGGATCTGAAATGAGCCCCAATAGATCCCCAAATGTCACCATTGAATCAGAGATGACACTGACCCAGATCAGAAGGCTAAGGGCTAAAAGCCACCTGTTTTTTCAATGCTCTTCTTTTATATCTTGGTTTTCTACTGGTGGACCTCACTGGTCCTTTAATCAACACATTTCACATGATTGGCCAATTAAGACAACACCCTTCAGTAAACAACTTTATGGAAAAGAGCCAACTTATTTCAAACATTGTCAGGGCACCAGTCATTGATGTTTGTTTTCTGTTGGGCCTTTCTGGGGGCTCCCTGGATGGAGGAAACCCTCCTGTTGCAGTTCTGTGCCAGGTAAAAGGAGATGCACAGGACTTTTTCAGTCTTCAGCTTCTTGTTTTTTCTTATCTTATCTAAAGTTTTGCATTGCTGTCCACACCAGGCTCAGCATGCTGGGAAAACACCTCAAAATGGCTCTAAAATGTACAGTGTCAAGGTCTTTTAAAGTTTTCTCATCCAATTAATTCTTAAAACATACATTATTTCTACTTATCAATCACTAACTCATCCCTTGACTGTCCACATGACCTCTGCACTGTGCTTTCCTTGACCAATCACCCTGTGCCACCAACACTGCAGAAAATGGAGTAGATGAAGAAGACAGGGACTACACCCCAATTCCTGCATCTTGCTTCCTATCTACACCATACTAAAAATCCCAAAACCTAAATTTCTCACCCAAGAGACATAGTATAGTACTATCTATTATCTATTTCTCAGTTTGGTAAATTCTAATCAGTCTCAAAGTCCTAGAAGTCCTCTCCATTGCCGAAGGTTAAAGGCAGTGTTTCTCTGGGGGTCAGGAGCCCTCAGAGCAGACAGAGAAATATTCCCTGTGGCCTGGATTCCCACACATTTAACCTAAAAATCTTTAACCCTTGACATGTTAAGTTACCCAAAAATGTTCCAGGTAAGTAAATGTTCCAGGATTAGAAGGAGAAGAAATAGAGAACAAGAGAAAGACAGAAGATCCATAGAAAGACACGCACACAGGTACCAACTGCTGGGGTTCCAGCATCGCCAGCAGAGGAACCCCAGCAGAAGGCAGGATCCAGACCCTGGGCTGGCCTCGTGCTCTGGCTTTTAACACCCTGGGCCTTCATGGCCCCGCCCCTGGGTTGGGCCTGCCAGTTGCTTGTCCAATCAGAGCCAGGGTAGCACCAGCTGCTGGTGTGTGATTGATTGACAGCTCAGCCAATCAGAGCTGGGTTAGCTGTGCTGTGAGATTGACAGCTGTGCCAGGCCAGGGCTGGGGGCGGGGCTCTGTCCCACCACAAACCAAGGCCTGACCTGGCCCTGGCCCCACATGGGCATTCCGAGCATCCCAAGGTGTCTCGGGACATGGATCTCATCCAGCCTCTGACAGCGACCACGGTGACACTACGGAACCTCATGGAACCATGGGTCAGTTGTGACAATGCAGGTCCAAAGACACTATGGAACCTCATAGAATCAAGGAGACCATTGTGCAACTCAGGGGCCCTATAGAAGCAAGGGTCAGTGATCAAACATTGGGGCCCATAGAAACAAGGAGCCATTGTGACACAGCGGGGCTGCGTGGGGCCAATGGACCCTTGTGACTCTGTTGGGGCTCATGAAACCAAGAAGTCATGGTGACATTGCCAGACCTCATGGAATCAAGGAGACCATTGTGACAGTGTTAGGACCCATGAAGTCCATGGAACATGGAACAGGTCTGCCTGGTTTCACCTCCTGGGTGGCTGTTTGACAGGCCCCACATGCCAAGGGCCACTTCCCATCTGACTGTGAAGCACTGGGGCTCTGTGCTTTTCTTCCTATGGAAAAGAACTGTCTTTCTTGTCTAGGCTTACATGGCTGAAATTAGGTTTCCAGCACTAAAATTCCCTATATTCAAGGGTTACTCTCCAAAATAATCTACCAATACAGTCAAGTCTGGCCAGCCTTGGCCTCTGGTGACTGCCTCTCATCTGACCTTGCACCACTGGGGCTCACTTGTTTCCTTCCTATGGAGACCATTGTGACACTGCGGAGCATTGTGGAACCAATGGGCCATGGTGACACTGCAGGCCCTTGTGGAACCTGTTACACTGTAGGAACTTGTGGAACCAAGGGGATCATTGTGACACTGTGGGTACCATGGATCCAAGGGGCCATTGTGACACTCTTGGGCCTTGAGGAACCATGGAGAGCATTGTGACACTTTGGGGCCTTGTGAAATGCAGGGCATCGTAGTGACCCTGCAGGGTACCATGGATCCAAGGGGCCATTGTGACACTGTGGGGCCTTGTGGAACCAAGGACATCACTGTGGCTCTGTTGGGCCGCATGGTCCCAAGGGGCCAGTGTGAAGCAGCAGGGCTTTGTGGAACTAAGAGGCCATTGCTGCATTTCAGGGCCTTGTGGAGCCAAAGGGCCGTTGTGATCCTGCAGGGCACCGTGGATCCATGGAGACCATTGTGGCATTGCAAGGCCCCATGGAATTATGGAGACCATTGTGACACTGTGGGGCCCCATTGAAGGAAGGGGCCATTGTGACACTATAGGAACTTGTGGAACCAAGGGAATCATTGTTGCACTACTGGGCCTCAATGGAACCAAGGGGCCATTGGACACAGCGAGGCTTCATGGAACCCAAAGACCATTAGGACACTGTGGGACCTTGTGGAACCATGGAGACCATTAAGATCCTTATGGACTTGTGTAGTCAAGGGGCCATTATGACACCTTAGGGCATCATGGGAGCAAGGAGCCATTGTGACACTCCAGGGCCTGTGGAACCAAGGGAACATGAAATAGCTGTGGCTGCCTTGGCCTCCCAGGGGTCGCCTGACAGGTCTGGCTGACCTTGGAATGTGGAAGGCCACTCCCATCTGCCCCTGAAACACTGGGGCTCTGGGCTTTCCTTTGTATGGAAAAGAACTGTCCATCTTTTCCAGGTATCCATGGCCGAAATTAGGATTCCACCTCCAAATTTCTGTGTATCCAAGGATTGCTCCCAGACAAAATCTGCCAGGACAGACAGGTCTGGCTGGTCTTTAACTCCTGAGTGCCAGAACTCACCTGTTTTCCAAACACTGGAAAGGGCTCTCTGCTTTTCTTTGTATGGAAAAAATCATCCTTCTCCAGGCACAAATGTCTGATATTAGGATTCCACATTCATAATTTTGAATATCCAAGGGTTGCTCCAAGCAAACCTGCCAGGACAGACAGGTCAGGCATGCCTTGGCCTCTGGTGGTTGCTGCTCATCAGCTCCTGAAACACGAGGGCTCCGTGGTTTCCTTCCTATGGAGACCAGTGTGACACTTGGGAGCCTTGTGAAATGAAGGGGCCATTGTGGCACTGCAGAGCACCAGGGATCCAAGGGACCATTGTGACACTGTGGGGCCTCATGGAACCAAGGACATCATTGTGGCTCTGTTGGGCCACATGGTCCCAAGGGGCCAGTGCAAATCAGCAATGTGGGAGTTAGCCCAGCTGTAACTCAGAGTCAGCCAGATTTTACCCCACAAGAATTGGGCATGAGTTTCAAGCCCTGGGAATCATTTGTTTAACTTAGGGTAAGCTTGAGAGTTATCCCTTAAGCCTTTAGTGTTGCTGTGCTAACTTGTCCAAGTTCTCCTCCCCTATTGGTTACTTGTTTCCCCTATAGGGTTATTGTTCTAGAGTGTTCTACCCCCAAGTGTACATGTTGTTTCTTCCTCTTTGTCTCGGGTCTTTGGATCCTGCCCCTCACACTGTTCTCGACTTCTCCATGTTTATTGTTTTTCACCCTGTTATTAAAGTTCCCTTTAAACAACTCCATTGATCCATTGCTCCTTTTCGTGTTCCCCACCCTCGCCCTGAAGTCAGGGAACCAGAGGGGTTTGTCACAGCCACCTTCATTGTGACCATGGGTGCCCAAACAGGGACCATGACATTCAGGGCTCCCTGTGTCAGTCATGTCAGCTGGGGTTAGCTGATGGATAGGCCAGTGCTCCCCGGGATTTTGGATTGTGCCGGGCCCAGCAGATTCATCGTTGCTTCAAGGGACCTTGCCCAGGATCGGCAAGGACAACGACGGTTTCACCTGCATAGGATTGCAGGTGGGTTTGGGGAAATGGAAGACATTTATTGCCCATTTTGACACTGTGTTTTTACAATATGCACCCACATCCCATAATTGATTTGGGGTGTTCTGGTGGCTCTTCCCTCTAAGGCAGAGAAAGAGAAAATGGGCAGCCGGATGTCCAAAGTAGAAATGAGCGTATATGGATGCTTTAATTCTCACTGATCATGACATAATATTTTCAAAGAACGAATTAAAATCAATCATGAGGTGGATCATTAAAAATTTTCCAGACACCTCTGCTGATGAAATCCATACCACTGGATTTTGGGACTCAGTGGGAGTTAAATTGTACAACCTTTTGATCAAAATGGACCCCATTGCATCCCACATGCTCCTCATCTTCCACACCACCCTTCACCAGCAAGCATTTTGTTGAAAACTCAATCTGTTGGTCACTCCTAACACGGGACCTCCCCTCAAACCTGCCTTTCTCAGACCTTCCACGATGGTCCAAGATGGCAATGGCCACGCTGTCTTGGAGCATCATGCCCTGGAGACTCAAGACGGAAGGAGCCCGAATGTGGCTCGGGAGCCCAACCATCCTCCCTCCATCTTGGCTCCTCCACTTCCTGCTACCACAACCTTCTCTTCCACCCTGAATGAACCTCCAGACTCCACCCCCACCATTGCAGGTCACACCCCCATTGTCAATCATCCTCTCCAGCCTGGGCCATGCCTCCAGAACTCCACCCCAGAAGTCCGCCATCCTAAATCAAGGCCTGGAACACCTGACAAAATGGCAGTGCCCTTTTCCTCACCCTCCGGCAAAAATATAAACCCATGATCAAAGATATTAAGCCCAACTGTCACACTATTTCTAATCCAAATGTTTCTGCTCCAAGTTATTCATCGTCCTCAGAAGACAGTTTAGATTCCCCAGAGCCACCTCGCCTCTCAACCCCAGAAGATCACTAGGAAAGGATCTGGAAAGAAGCAGTTAAGGAAGGAGACAGGAAAATAGTCTGAAAACTCCTTGTTGCCCCCATATGTTATGAAAGAAGGGGGCAGAATCCCAGGTGTCAGCCATTGGTTTACGGGGAAATCAAGGATCTGTGCAGGGCAGCTAAAGACCATAGGAAGGACTTACCTTGTTTTATTGGCCTAATGAGGGCCTTGTTTACAGCACATGTCTTAACTCCCTATGATTTAAAATATATTATGACCATGTTGTTGTCGCCTACAGAATACACCTTGTGGGAAGGGGGATGGAAGTGTTTACTAAATCAATTAATAGCAGACTATGCTAATAATGAGGCAAGGGCAGAATTGACAATCAACCATCTAGCTGGAGAAGGACAACACAGCCTACCAGATGATCAAGCAGCAGGTATCCCCAGAGAAGTATGGGATGATATCAAAGAGATGGCTTTGCAAGCTTTTATCCAGGTATCAGGTGGTAGCACCCCCAATTTGGACCACCTTGGGTGGCTGCAGCTAAAGCTTTAGGACAATCAGACCATCCTGGGTGCCTGTTAAGTAAGCAAACCAATGCTGCCTCCCTCACATTGAGTGGCTGCCCTCAGACACAGAGACCATCAGACACGCCACCTTGCAGAACAGCGATAGAGTTTTTACTCTGGGCACATGGGCATGGCTGTGTAGACTCTGAGGGCATGTGCTGCATGAACCTCTCCAGCCACAGTGAGTCAATCCACAAGAGCATTCAGGTACTTTTGAAGGTTTCAAGAAGCTTCAAGTGGAAAACAAGGACTGGTTCAAGAAAATCTTCCAATCCAAGGGACTAAAGGGTTGGATGATGACTGGCTAAAAGAGGACTATGAATTCTCTTAGTGGTTATTGTTCGATTGTTAATTGTCCCATGTTTGTTTAGATGCTTTTAGAAAGTCTTACAAAATTCTTTCACTTCCATCTTTGTTGTAAAAGAGAAAGGAGGAAGATACCCAACAGAGAATCCTCATGGACTCCATGGAGGAGAGAACTGGCGGCCAGGATGGCACAAAAACCTCTCAGAGACTCAGTGTGGGAAGGAAAATCCTTAAAAGTACCTAAAAGTACTCTTAAATCAATAAAATATCTTAAAAACCTTGAGTATCTCAAGGCATTAATGAGCCCCACTGAGTGTCAGTACAAAGCTCTCCAGGGACTCATTAAAGCAGATAATTGGGGCCATGATTGCACAAACCTCTCACAGAGTCTGTATCAAAAGGGAAACACCAAGTACCTTAAGATAACTGAAGTACCCTGAAGCATTAATGAGCCCCACTCAGTGTTGTTACTGACAAAACCTCTCCAGGGACTAATTACAGCAGATAATTGGAGGCCATGATTGCACAAACCTCTCAGAGACTCCAAGGCAAAAGCCAAAGCCAAAGTCCTTTGAAAAACCTGCAGTCCCTGCAGGGAGCATGAAGGAGCCCCCAGGGCCATTGCTGAGCAAGGCTCCCCAGGGACTCCTTCCAGCAGATCCTTGGGGCCACTGGGATGTGGGCTAGGGGGGGATGCTGAGGGCAGCACAAGGGGCTGACAGTGCCCAGCCTGGCTGGGGCTGTGCCAGGAGGCCCCAGGGCCTCAGGACAAGGTGTCTCCTCACAGACCCTGCTGTGGCCCAGGGCACCAAGACTTGGCTTCTCTTTGTCCCCACCTGTCATCACTGCCTGCAGTTCTCTGCTCTGCCTGGGGCCTGGGGACACTTGCTCAGTCGTGTCCCTCAGTGGGACCCATTAAAAGTCCAAGAAACTTTGGAGTTGGATTCCTGCCTTGGAGTTCTGCAGAGGTTTCTTCAGCTCCCTCTCAGGGACTGATGTTCAGGGCCTGAGCACAAAGCCCCAGAGGCTCATTAAAGTCCTTGTGCTGTGTCTGTGCTGCTGAGCTGGGCTGGGCTCCTGGCACAGAGGCAGCTCCTGGTCACCAAGAAGAGCTTCAAAAGCACATTTCTCTTGATGAGCAGCTCTTCTGCCAGCCCAGCAGGGCTGGGGCACTGCCTGCAGCCAGCCCGGGCACAGCACAGAGGCACAGAGAGCTTCAATCAGTCAGGGCTGGGAAGGGGCTGAGAAGTGCCTGGGGCACAATCACTGCCAGCCCTTGGCACAGCAACCTCTGGCTGCAGGACAATGCAGCTGCAGCTCCTGGAGCCATCTCCTGAAGCTGGAACATCCCAATGCCTGCAGAGCCTGTGAGTACATTCTCTGATTGTCTCTTGTGCAGAGCAGCCAGGGGTGCCCAGGGCTGTCCTGCAGAGCAGGGTCCTGCAGCCCAGGGTGCTGTGCTGGGGCAGGGACTCTGCTGCCTGCCAGGGACAGCTCTCAGCCAGCCCAGGGAGCTGCTCCCAGCACTGGGGGACAAGGTCTGGGTGGCAGGAGACAGCTGGTGAGGCTTGGAAGTGTTCTCCTTGTGTGGGGAGGATGCTGCATTGTTCAGGACTGCTCCCAGCATGGCATTGAACTGCAGAATATTTCCAAGTAGATTATACAGGGAGCCCAGCAAGTCAGGGGCTGCATAAAAGGGAAAATCCTGCTTTTTATTCTACTGCTCTGTGTTTCCTGGATGGGAAATTACCCATAGATATTAATCTCTCAGTTCAGGTTGGAAAAATAAAAACATTTTTTCTCAGATCTTACAAAACCCAGCAGTGACAGAAATCAGCACAGAGCCCCTCACAGGCAGCATCAGTGTCACTTTTAGAACCTCCTCAGTGTTGCTCTGACGTTGCCATCAGAGCCTGCAGAGCCAGAGCTGCCCCTGGGCAGTGCCTGAGCTGGGAGGGCTCTGCAGGGCAGAGCTGAGCCCCCAGGGCTGGGCTGGGCTCTGGCAGCACTGGCAGGGCCCAGCCCTGGGCACAGGGAAGCAGCTGCTGGCAGGGACAGCTCCAGGCAGCAGAGCCCTGGGCAGGCAGTGGGGGGAAAGTGCCCCCAGGCTGTGCTGGGATATTTCAAGTCCTCTCCAAACCCAACTATTCCATGATTACTTTTCTTACAGATCCCCATGCCAAGACACAGCAAATGTCCAACATCAGCTCCATCAGGCACTTCCTCCTGCTGGCATTGGCAGACACACGGCAGCTGCAGCTCCTGCACTTCTGCCTCTTGCTGGGCATCTCCCTGGCTGCCCTCCTGGGCAACGGCCTCATCATCAGCGCCGTAGCCTGCGGCCACCACCTGCACACGCCCATGTTCTTCTTCCTGCTCAACCTGGCCCTCACTGACCTGGGCTCCATCTGCACCACTGTCCCCAAAGCCATGCACAATTCCCTCTGGGACACCAGGAACATCTCCTATGCAGGATGTGCTGCTCAGCTCTTTTTCTTTATGTTCTTCATCTCAGCAGAGTATTTCCTCCTGACCATCATGTGCTACGACCGCTACGTGTCCATCTGCAAACCCCTGCACTACGGGACCCTCCTGGGCAGCAGAGCTTGTGCCCACATGGCAGCAGCTGCCTGGGCCAGTGCCTTTCTCTATTCACTGCTGCACACGGCCAATACATTTTCCCTGCCCCTGTGCCATGGCAATGCCCTGGGCCAGTTCTTCTGTGAAATCCCACAGATCCTCAAGCTCTCCTGCTCACACTCAAACCTCAGGGAACTTTGGCTTATTGCTGTTAGTGCGTGTTTAGCATTTGGTTGTTTTGTGTTCATTGTTTTCTCCTATGTGCAGATCTTCAGGGCTGTGCTGAGGATCCCCTCTGAGCAGGGACGGCACAAAGCCTTTTCCACCTGCCTCCCTCACCTGGCTGTGGTCTCCCTGTTCCTCATCACTGCAGCATTTGCTCACCTGAAGCCCCTCTCCATGTCCTCCCCATCCCTGGATCTGGCCCTGTCAGTTCTGTACTCGGTGGTGCCTCCAGCCCTCAACCCTCTCATCTACAGCCTGAGGAACCAGGAGCTCAAGGATGCCCTGAGGAAAATGATGACTTTATCTTTCAGAAACAATAAACTCTCTTTTTTCTGCTCCATAACCCTCAGAATGTAACTCTTTACAATCTCAGCCTTTTTTTCCTATTTGTGCAGTTTTTCACTGGGACCTTTTCTTATTATTTTACTAGTGTTATAATGTTTTTTATAAAATACTGTAATACTCTGCTGAGCATGTCTACATGGACATCTACTTTTCTTGTGTAACACAAAGACTTTCAGGAGTCTTGTTCCTGTTCATTTCAATAAAATCCAGTGTCTGCCCTGACTTGTGTGTCCAAGGCATTTCCTCAGCCCTTCTCTGGCTCTGCAGGGGCAGTGCCTGTGAGCAGAGGCTGAGGGAAGGGGCTCCCAGCACAGCAGCATGGCCAGGGACAATGGCCCTGCCTCTTTGCACATCTGCTCCCCCCAGCTCCACACTCCCCTTCCCAGCCCTGCTGTGGGTGCAAGGCCAGAGTGCTCTGGCAGCTTGGTCCCTGTCCTGCTGCGTGTCCCTGCTGTCACCTCAGGCAGGGACAGGCCATGGGCACTGCTGGGACACAGGTGGGCTCCAGCACAGCAGCTCCATCAGCAAAGGGCATCTCCTGAGGGCAGGGCAGGGAGGCTTTGCTCCCCTCCAGAGTCACTCTCAGGACTCTCAAGAGGCTCCTTGTGTTCCTTGTTCTCCCAGGGCTCAGTGGGATGAGATCAGGGTCTCACTGGGGCCTTCAGGGGACTCAGGTCTGGGTCAGGTTTTGCTTGTTGGTGGCCAGTGCCCATCAGATGCTGAATGGTCTGTTCTGAACCTTCCTGGGGCTCTGCAGCTTGTGCCAGGGATGATGGCAGGGGAATGTTTGTCTGGAGGGCCTTGGGAGCTGCAGGAGAGCACAGGGGACCTGCAGGGACAGAGTGTGCCAGGGACCAGCAGGGAGTGGAGCTCACTGGGCACTGGCCAGGGTGGGGTCACCCTGAGATCAAGGCCTGAATGTCTGCTGTGAGCCAGGAGAGCTCTGCAGCCCAGGGACACAGCAGGCACAGGGAAAGGAGTCTGGGCACTGACTCCTCTGCCCCTCAGGGATCTCCCCCAGGAGGATCCAGGGCAGCCCCGAGCCCCTCTGGCAGCCCTGGAACAAGGCAGGCACCTCTGAGCCCCTCCATGGCCCCGCAGAGCCCGTGTGGGAGGGGGTCAGGGCAGGAGCACCCTCAGCTGCCTCTGTGTCCCAGGCTGAGCGGCAGAGCCCAGCAGAGGCAGCCCAGGGCCCCAGGCAGCACAGCCCCCGTGCTCTGCAGAGCAGCAGCCCCAGCTCGGGGCTCTGGGCAGCAGGGCAGGGGCTGCAGCAATGGCTGCTCGGGCCAGCACAGACGTGTTCCCCTGGGAAAGGCTCTGGGGGCAGCTGGCATGGGCCAGGAGCAGGGCAGGAGCCCGTGAGGGTGCAGAGGAGCCCTGGCAAGAGGCTGCCCTGCCCCTGGGCCAGCAGGAGCTGCCTGAGGAGCCCCGGGGCCAACTCTGCTGCTGGGCTGGGCAGCGGGGCTGGCCCTGGGGCTGCAGGAGCTGCCCGAGCTGAGCCTCTGCTGAGCATCCCAGACACAGAGTGGCTGTCCCTGACCTCCAGGGCCTCCAGTTCCTGCTGCAGGGCCTGACCTGACTCTGCTGCTCTGCTGGGCTGGGGCAGGGGCAGGGAAAGACTGAACTGGGCAGTGCCAGGGAGGGGAAAACAATGGACCCCTTGTCCCCATGAGTCCTCTCAGAGTCAGAATGGTATCTGTGGTTCCATGAGCCCCACAGTGTCACAATGGCCCCTTGGTTCCATGGAGCCCCATAGGGTCACCACGGTCCCCTGGTTACAGGAGGCCCTTCAGTGTCACAAGGGCCCCCTTGGTTCTATGGAGCCCACAGGGTCAGTTTTGCCAGTGGGCAGGGTCAGCATCAAAGACACAGACACCAACTGAAGGAATTGTGAAATTTATATAATGTAAATCTGCAAAAAATTACAAAAGCATAAGCTCAGCAAAACACATAATCATTAGAAAATAATTACAAAAGGACCAGCTCAGCAATGCACCCAACCATCCCCACCAAAGATTGCCTGCAGCGATTGAGAAAGATCCAGCCCCAGTTACCCTCAGGCTTTACCATCCCCCAGACGCACACAGCAGCTGGGGAAGCTGTCACAGCCAAGGGCTGCAGAGCCACTCCTGGGCACTGGCAATTCCTGCAGGTGCCTCCAGCCACAGCTGAGGCTCCAAGCCCGCTGGGAGAGGGCCCAGCTCTGACAGTGCTGAATGAACAAACTGACAGCACTTCTAGTGTGGCAACATCTGGTTTCATCCTCCTCTTGGGTTCCTCCCAAAGCCTGGCCAGGGCGCAAGGAGGAACCAAGGGAGGTGACTTTGACTATTCAGCCCCAAACAAAGTCAGATGGGGCCTTTTCTGTTTTCCAAATACAAAAAAGTAAATTCATATTTCACCAATGAACATGTACAGAGATTATATTGCTAATAATGATTCATTAATGAGCAGATACAAATATAACCTTTGGTTGGAAGGTTCATCTGGAACCTTCTTATTCTTATCACTCTAGCATATCTGACACAAAACACCTCCTCTACATATGGATCCAGACCAGCTGTATAAGCAAACAAAATAAAGAATCCAGCAGTAATTATTGGTGTCTGCTCCCATCTATCACATCTCCTCTGGAGCTGGAGGGGCAGCCCTAGCACTTGGAAGGGCTCAAGGGGTCACAAGCTCAGCTGCCACAGAGAGAACTTGCAGACCCTGGGGTGCTCTTCTTGGCCCCTGCACGCTCAGCCAGGCTGAGATGGACACTGATGGTTTCTGGGCCAGGCTCTCGGAGCCCAGCCCAGCTCCCTGCAAGCTCTGCCATCTGCCCTGAGCTCTGGGCAGCACCAAGGGCCTCTCTGAGCCCAGCCCAGCCCAGCCGGCTCTGGCCCCACAGCTCTGCTCAGGCCAGGCTGCTCTGGGCACTGGCCCCACGGCCTCAGCCCCTGCCAAGGCCACAGCAGCAGCTGCAGCTGCCACAGGACTCAGCCCCAGCCATGGGGGAAGGTGCTTGGCCAAGGCCAAAGGAGGCTCCCTGTCTGCCCTGCTCCCCTCGGGCTGAGGTGCTGAGAGCTCTGCAGCCCCTGCTGCCATCCCATCTGCCCAGGGCAGCACAAGAGCCCCGGCCTTGGGGCCCTCAAGAGCTGCTCCTGCTCCAGGCCCAGGGCCCATGCCAAAGCTGGGGCAGCCACAAAGCTGTGCCCATTTCTGTTCATTGCTGCTCTGATGGGGCTGGATCCTCAGCCACTCGGAGGCTGCTAATGAATTTTATTACACCAGAGGCCTCTTTCTTGAGCTCTTCAGTTGAGGAATTCAGTGAAAAAGGCTGATAAACATTTGTATAAAACACCTGAACAAGAACAGCCCGGAGGAATAATGAACGATTTCAATTCTTCTGTGGTTAATTAGAGAAATTTCACAAGTGTTTTCAATGTGAATCTGCTGTATTGGAAAAAAAAAGGGAAGAGAACTGTTTTGTCCAGTATTCATCTCCTCTTTATATTTGGTGTCAGCAATTTCCAATTGATATTGACCCCCAGCACCTCCTAATGCTGTGTGAAAATATATAAAAATCAAGACCCTTCATAGCTGACAATCAATAACACTTTGTCCCTACCCCCTCCCCGCCATTTCCCCTATCCAACCCCTGGCACTCCTATGGATCAGGAATGGTGTGGCCAGCAGGAGCAGGGCAGGGATTCTTCCCTTGTGCTCAGCACTGGTTGGGCAGCAACTCGAATGCTGTGTCCAGTTCTGGGCCCCCAATTTAGGAAGGACATGGAGGGGCTGGAGCATGTCCAGAGAAGGGCAACAAGGCTGGGGAGGGGTCTGGAGCACAAGTCCTGTGAGGAGCGGCTGAGGGAGCTGGGGTTGTTTATCCTGGAGAAGAGGAGGCTCAGGGGAGACCTCATCACTCTCTACAACTCCCTGACAGGAGGGTGCAGCCAGGTGGGGGTCGGGCCCTTTTCCCAGGGAACAGCGACAGGACAAGAGGACACAGCCTTCAGCTGCACCAGGGGCATTTAGGCTGGACATTAGGAAATATTCTCCACACAAAGGGTGATTGGGCATTGGAATGGGCTGCTCAGGGAGGTGGGTGAGTCCCCATCCCTGGCAGTGCTTAAGGAAAGACTGGATGTGGCACTCAGTGCCATGGTTGGGGTGACAAGGTGGTGTTGGGTCCCAGGTTGGACTTGATGCTCTCCAAGGTCTTTTCCAGCCTGGCTGATTCTCTGATGATTGTGACCCTGCAGGGTCCTGGGGAAGCAAGGGGGACATTGTGACACTGCAGGGCCTGGTGGCACTAAGAGGACCATGGTGACACTGTGTACGACCTGGCAGCACAGAGCCAAGGGGCCACGGTGACACTGTGGGGCTGAATGGAAGCAAGGAGTCCATGGTGACAATCTGGGTCCTGGTGGAACCACAGAGGCCACTGTGACACTGTGGGGCCTTTTGGAACCAAGGGGCCATTGTGACACTGAGGAACCAAGAAGACCCTTGGGAGAGCCTGGGGACAATGGAATCAAGGCGCCATTGCTCCATTGCAAGGACTCGGGGAACTGAGGGAACAATTGTGACACTTTGGTGCCCCATGGAACCAAGGGTCCCTGGGGACACTGCAGGATCTTGTGTCACCAGGGCTCCATTGTGACACTGCAGCACCAAGGAATTCATGGTGGCACTCTGAGGCCTCATGGAACCAAGAGGCCACTGTGACCCTGCAGGGCCTTGTGGAACCATGCAGAGCATTGTGACAGAGCAGGACCTGGTGTCACGATGGGGCCATCGTGACACTGCAGGGCCCCATGGAACCAAGGGGCCAGTGCTGCTCCTCAGGGACTCCTGGAATGAAGGAAACATGTTTGACACCGTGGTGGCCCTTGGGACCAAGAGGCAATTGTAACACTGTAGAAACAAGGAGAGCATTGCTGCACTGCCAGACCTCATGGAACCAAGGATCCATTGTGACACTGCAGGGCCCAAGGATCCAAGGGACTTTGTGACACCAAGGGGGCCCAAGGAACCAAAGGGACATTGTGACACTGGGAGGCCTCATGGAATCATGGAGACCACTGAGACACTCTGGGGCCTCATGGAACCGTGGTGACCCCAAGTCAGCCTGCAGTGTGGATCTTCTAGAGGGTAGGAGGGCTCTGCACAGGGCCCTGGACAGGCTGGATCCAGAGCCCAAATCCAGCAAGGTGAGATTTAACAAGTCCAAGTGCTGGGCCCTGCACTTTGGCCACAACAACCCCTGCAGCACTACAGGCTGGGGACAGAGTGGCTGGAGAGCAGCCAGGCAGAAAGGGACCTGCAGGGACTGATGGACAGCAGGCTGGACATGAGGCAGCAGTGTGCCCAGGTGGCCAAGAAGGCCAATGGCTCCTGGGCTGGATCAGGAATGGTGTGGCCAGCAGGAGCAGGGCAGGGATTCTTCCCCTGTGCTCAGCACTGGTTGGGCAGGACCTCTATTGGATCGGCGGAAGAAATGCGGCACACAATATGAATGATCAGCAAGTCTCGAACTTTTTGATAGTTCACACATATTTATATTGGTGTTAATGAAGCTTATGCATATTGCAAAGCTCAGCTCATTATTGGTTAATTACTTATCGGTCAACCACGCCTACTTCTGTATTCTTATGGTTATTTTGTTACTGCTTCTACATTCTTGTGGTTATTCTGCTGAAACTATCCTCATATTTTTGGCAAAAGATCCTCTCTTCTATCCTGTTGTTACACCAAGGGCATAATGTCCTTGTCAGTGGTTGGACGCTGACTGCTGAATCCTAGACTTGCCTCTTTCTCACTTAACCAACGGTATTATGTTGACGTGACCTTTCTCAGCTAGCCAACTGTCCACAAAGCTCTCCACACTTCCCCCATTTTTCTGTTGAACAAGCATGGTCTGATTAAATGCAGCAGATATCATCTTTTGCACCATGTTCTGTAGGCATATGCAAAAGCACGGCAAAATTTATACTACTAACAAAGCTATAATGCCCACTATAATGCTGACCTTAACAATAGAGCATAACCATGATCCCAGGCCTAATGATTTGAGCCATCCATCAATACCAAAGCCCGATTCTACCTGTAAGTTTCCAGTTAACCTCCGCAACTCAGAGAGTTGGGAGTGGATGCACTGTGAATGATCCGAAAGATTCATGCAACACATGCCCTTAAATTCTTCACAACCATGGTCTTGTGCAAGTAAAAGAAAATCAATTGCAGCTCTATTTTGAAGCGTTGCATGGCGAATAGAATCAACATCAAGCAAAAGGCTAGAAAGTGCTAAAGAGGTGGCATTGGTTTGCTTAGCAAGCCAACATCCCAACTTGTTTAAAACGGCATGAGCACCTGCTGCTGATACCCCTGGAGTCAAGAAAGATGCTGCAACTATGGCCTCTGGGGACCAGAATTTTACATCATCCCTGCAGTCTGCAGCAAATGCATGAGCCATTCATTTATTGCGACAATGGTGGCGGCTCATGTTCAGTATCATGGACGTGTTGGGTGTGAGTAGAGACAGCTGTCCAATTGTACACGGTCCCCCGTGCAGCATTGATGGGAAACCGGGCCAAGCACGGTCCCCACATATCAGGAAGCATCCTGCTGGCAATTGAATAGGGTCATTCGATGGAATTGACACTTTCTTTGTGGTATCATTGCACCAGGCTGTTGCATTACAGTAGATAGCCATGCTGGAAGTTACAATATTGGAATGGTTCTTGGCTGGCAGCTGGCTTCTATGGTTGAAATTAAGACATGCATCTGCCATCACTGAGCCTAACAGCTCCAATTCTTGGGGTTCCTGCGGTGCTATGGGAAAAAAGGAAACCCATTGGTCCCAATTATCTACACTTGCCCTAGCATTGTTGGTCCTACAGGTGGGTACATGTGAGGGGCATGGCCAGGGATCTGCTGGTAACCCAACCAAACAGGTTGTAAATGGATTACTGGGAGAGGATAATGACAGGCAAATAGCCTCCTGGTTAGTTAAGTTTGCCAGGGTGACCCAGATGTTAGTCTTGGGCTGAAGTGGGGCCCATACTTGATGGTCTGCACTGTCCACAAAAAGGGCAAAGATTAGTAAAGTAATAGCGTAAGGCTGCCACGTCACCCCGATCTTTCCAGGGCACTGCTTTGAACCACCCAGACATTTTGCAAGTAAACATGTTTCTCACAAACCGTTAAGAATATCTCTGTTTTCCTTTACTCTTTTTCCCTTCTGATCTGCCCAGATTTAATCTCTTTAGGTTTCTCAAACAATCATCCCACAGTCGGTTGGGATCTTGACCTCCTGAAATCGGACCTATTACGCTTGACTGTGACAGGGGAATACCCCGACCACACTTAGACTGTAAAATACACGACTGAGATTGCCCTAAAGCATGTTTGACTAAGTGCTGGGTTTCCCACCTAAACCATGCAAGGATTTTCTGTTCTGGGGATTCATACAACTGTAACCCTTGGCGGCCAGGTAGCCCTGTAAATGCTTTAAGTTCTCTCTGCCAGGAGTTGGACTGCCAATAGAAATCACAGCTCCTACACCACAATCCAGGTAATTGGGACTGATGCACCCACTTAGTTTCCAGACAACCCCTGCAAAAAAGCAGTATCCTTGCACAATGGCTATTATCACACTTAATACAAGCTAAAATCCTAGGCCCTCTAAATTCAAATGTAGAAAGTGCCGAAAGCAAGCTTAATATATTATCAACAGATTTGCACCGATCAACCACTTGGTCGATGGCAAAACTACACTGTCATTTCAGTTTAAGAAGTATTGGTCGAAGGATGATCAACAGCCTCATCTCCACTCGCTGACGATCCTCTTCGCTGAGTTGATTGAGGTGTTCCATCAAACACAGCTGCTCGGGTCCATTTAGCAGGTATCCACAAAGATTCTGTAGGGGTAGAAACACAAAGATATCCACAGCCCCAATATAACACCTTAGCAGGACCTTGCCATTGTCCTGTTTTAGTATCTCTGTATCTTACCCATACATCTTGCTTCACATCATCTTTTTCCTGTACATAGTGGCGAATTACAGCAGGAACTTTACTTTCCCCAAAAACACACAAGTGATTTAAAACAAATAAACACTTTAACAATCTTTCTTGTGGCTCTCTGATATCTGTGTATTTACCCAGATATCTTTTCAAGGTACCATTTGCTCTCTCTACAATTGCTTGCCCTATAGGAGAATTAGGGATGCCTGTTACGTGTTCTATCCCCCACATTTGCATGAACTGCTTTATTCTTTTGCTACAGTAAGCAGGCCCGTTATCTGTCTTGATGCGCTGTGGCACTCCCATTACTGCAAAACAACTACTGAGATTCTCTCCACCTGCCCTGCTTTCTCACCAGTTTGTGCTGTGGCCCATATAAAATGACTGTAAGTGTCTACAGTAACATGCACGTACTTCAACCTCCCAAACTCAGCAACATGTGTGACATCCATTTGCCAGGTTTCATTTGTGTTCAGCCCTCTTGGGTTAACTCCCAGACCCAACCCACAGCCCCCATTATGATGACTACATACGGGACAGGCTTTGACTATTGCCCGTGCCTCCTCCATAGATATCTGAAATTCCCTATGGAGGCCTTTTGCATTTTGGTGAAAAATGGAATGTGCCTCTCTGGCCATAGTCTGCCTGGGAATTGGAGTTGCTTGTGTGATTGACACTAGCTTATCTGCTCACGCGTTACCCTCTCCTAGACCAATATCCCACTTGTGACTTCTGATATGGATAACAGAGAAAGGATGTTTCCTCAGCTTAATTGCCCTCTGCAACTGTATAAACAGCTCATGTAACCTCCTGTTTTGAACCTCTTTATAGAGGCATCTTCTATTCGCTCACACACTCCTGCAACATACAAAGAATCTGTCACTATGTTGAGAGGCCCAGAAAAGTGCATCATGGCCCATACAACAGCCAATAGCTCCATCGTTTGTAAAGTATCCAACTCAGAAGCCTGGAGAATCTGATGGTGCCATTGTCCCTTTTCCTGCCAGGTCACTACAGCCATTCTGGATTTTCTTCCTGCATCCGTATAGACTGTTATAGCATCCAACAGGGGCTTCTGTGATCTTTTTGGGCATTGAATCCAACCCCACTGCCCTACCCAATTCAATGGTATATTGGGAATATCATCAGTGGCAATCACGCTACCGGCTCCCAACAGAGCCTCTTGTAATTCCATACTGTTTGTCAGGTACCAGGTCAATGTATCCTTCTTCATTGGTATCTGTATCTGATCAGGTTCCTTTCCCATAATCTGTAATGCCCGTTCACAACCCTTTTTAAGCAAATCAGCCAAAATTTCAATTTATTGAAGAAGGGTTTTATGCTGTTGAAGTGGAGGAGATATCCATTCCAAGGCCCACACCTCCCCTGTTTTTCTGTTATGCTGAGTAAGTGCACCCAGTAAAAATTTAGTTCTACACCAAACTGTCAGCTGTATAGGGAGGTTAAGATCGCGTCTCCGAACACTGCCTTGTTTCACACAGTCCAGTATGTGTTGAAGTGTCTTGACCTGCTCAGAGGTTATATGAACAGGCTGTGCCGGATCAGTTCCTTTCAGTAAAGGTCGAAGTTCATTTAATAGTTCATTAGGGATGCCTACAATAGGGCGCAGCCATTGTAGATCACCAAGTAACTTTTGAGCATCATGCAATGTATGTATTTTAATATTTAATTGCAATTTCTGGGGGGTAACAATTTGATCAGTAAGTATCCATCCTAGATATTTCCAAGGTGCAGATAATTTAATTTTTTCAGGAGCTACAGCCAATCCATGTAGTTTCAGGGCATCATGTTTTTTTTTAATTTGTTGACCTGTAAAAGGTTGCAGTTGCGCAAATAAAATATCATCCATATAATGATAAATGATTGTTTCAGGCCAGGCTTGCTGCAAAGGTTGTAAAGCATTGTCAACATACAGTTGACACAAGGTGGCGCTGTTGCGCATTCGCTGGGGAAGAGAAACCCGTTCAAGTCTCTTGTCTGGCTCTTCCCTATTTAACGCCAGTAAGGTAAAGGCAAACCTCCGAGTGTCTCGAGGGTGAAGAGCAATAGTAAAAAAACAGTCCTTAAGACCAACAATCAAAAGTGGCCAGTCCCTTGGCAACATAGCCGGGTTAGGTAATCCTGGTTGTAAGGCTCCCATAGGCTCCATTTGTTCATTTACAGCCCGCAAATCATGTAGTAAGCGATACTTCCCTGACTTCTTTTTAATAACAAAGATAGGGGTGTTCCATGGACTTGTTGACAACTGTAAATGACCTTGTGTATATTGTTCATGTACTAGTATATGAACTTGTTCCAGACTTTCCCTTTTTAACGGCCACTGCTTAACCCACACTGGAACGTCCGTGGTCCAAGTTAATGGGATTGGGAAAGTCCACACAATGGCCATTAGCCTAAAGCGTGCTCATTTGTCAGCACTACTCCCATTTGAGCCAAAATGTCCCAACCAATAAGGCACTGTACAGTAGGGGGCAAAGGTACAATTGAGAAAACACTCCACAAAGTTTTTCCATCAATAGTTACAGATAACATGGGTGATTTTCTTGCAAGTTTTAGGCCTCCAACCCCAGTAACTGTCACTGTGGTTGGCTGTAATGGCCAGTTGTGGGGCCAGAAATCCAGACTAACAATGCTGTAGTCCACGCCAGTATCCAATAATCCTTCCAAGGTTTGCCTCCCACCCCGATACTCCATTATTACAGTGCGCTTTGGTCATTCATTCAGGTTCATTGTTAATGAAGTAAGTCCTCCAGTGAAACCAAATCCTCGCTCCCCTCTCGACTGTGATTGACGAGGGAGTAAAGTTTTAGCCATTTGTTCCAAAGGAACCAATTGAGCTATCCTTTGTCCTTTCTCGATTTGTATAGGTGGAAAAAGAGTATGCGCCATAACACAAATTTCCCCCGTATAATCAGCGTCTATTACCCCAGGTAAAACAAACAATCCCATCATGGTGGCTGATGATCGTCCCAGGAGCAAAGCTCCCCATAGGTTGTGCATCAATGATGATTGGTCCCTTTATTCCAGTCGGAACCTTTTCCGGCTGGGTGGTCATCAAGGTTACTGCTACTGAGGCTGCCACGTCCAATCCAAGGCTCCCAGCGGTGGCTGGTTGTAGGGAAGCTGGACTGAGGTGTTAACAGCAGCTACTTGTGTCTGGGCGCGGCGGCTGGTGGACACGCTGGCTTTCCCATTTCCCGAGCGGCGTCGGCAGGCTCCAGTGTTGTGGGTATCCAAGCGACAATTTTGGCACCAGACGCTGGCTGCTTGACAAGCCCGTCACATGTGTCCTATACCTCCACACCAGTAACATTTGAATCGGCCAGGAGATGGAGCCCGTGGAGTATTTATTGCCGCTGCTTGTAGGGGGGCAAGAGCAGCTAACACCTGACTCTGTGACGCTTCTGCCTGTTTTTGTAATCCTGCTCCTAACTCCTTAATAGCATCTACTAACATTGCTTGATTCCCTATGGGCACATTCGCCAATTGTTCTAAAGCTTCTTCTATAGACCAATTAGCTCCTAGGGTATTTAATACGTTCCTTGTAGCCTGATTACTGTTCTGGAGTGCACATTGTTTTAACAAAGTACCCTTCATGAAATCAGGGACTCCTGCCCGCTCAATAGCATTGGCTACCTTATCTATAAAAGATCCAAATTACTCATCTCTCCCTTGCTTTATTCCCATATAAGAAAGAATCCCCCTTGGCTCTTTTATCCTATCTATAGCCAGCCGCACCAGACGCATTGCCTCCCGACACTTATCAGGACCAAGTAACGCTTGTGCTTCTGTCCGAAGAAAAGGCCCTTGACCCATTAACTCCTCTAGGGTTATTCCATGTAACAGGTCACCTGGCTGCCGTATTACTGCTACACATTCCTGACAGAGTGACTGCCAGTGTGCATTAAACAAGAGCTGCTGCTGCTGAGTGAAGATAAGCTTTGCTATTCTTCTGCAATCAGCCGGCAGCAAAACCTGAGTCCCCCTGATATAATCAAGCATTTGTTTAGTGGGCTCACCGGTTACCCCAAATTGACTAACTGTGGACTGTAATTGCGACAACAACTTCCAGTCTAGAGCAGTTATTGTTGCTTGAAACCCCCCCCCTGCCACAGGAGAATATATCACCAGACAAGCAACATCCATAGCTGCTTTTCTAGCCTCCTCATCCCCCGTATCCATGATATCTTTTGCTACCGCTGCCCATGCCTCCCTTCACCCCCGTGCAATGGCCCCCGCTAGGTCGCTCTCTGACCCAGGGATCAGGTCATTACTAGGAGGAGGAGATGGAGGGTTTGACACAGGCGGTGTGGACGGTGCTGTTGTAGCACACACAGGGGGTGAGCTGCTGCTTGAAGCAGGAGCCGATGTTGGTGGCAAAATAACTGTAGATGTGGCAGGGGGTAACGGACAATTAAACCAGTCCCCATAACCCTTATTCTTTTCATGCGCCACGCTAGCGTGCTTAGCAGCCTTTTCTTCTGCCTGATATTGTAATAACTCATCATGCACAACCCGCCACAGCTTTCCCAACTTTTTTGCAGTTTTATCATCATCTATGACTGCCTCCCACAGCTTGTCCCCAAATTTACGCCACTCCGTTAACTCATGTACTGTATGAGGATTTTGAAAAACTCCCTGTTCATATCCATAAGCTAACAACCCAGGAAGCTCTTTCTGCAAATCTATGCCCTTAACCTGACACTTTTGTAAAAAGCAAGTAAATAAATCATATGCTGCTTGCCTTTCTCTATCCATTTTAAAAACGTCAGCACTGTTGCAGCCCTACAAGGTCTCGGCAGCACGTATCAGCCGAGCTCTCCGTTGAGGTCACCCAGGGCACGGCACCTTCCTCTTTTTCAGCGGTGCTTATTCGCCATCCTTGCTGCGACAGGACCTGAACTCCTACACCGATCCACCGTGGTTGCCGTTGCCGGTATCACGTCGCAGAGTCACCATTTGTGGGAAATCAGCGGAAGAAATGCAGCACACAATATGAGTGATCAGCAAGTCTCGAACTTTTTGATAGTTCACACATATTTATATTGGTGTTAATGAAGCTTATACATATTGCAAAGCTCAGCTCATTATTGGTTAATTACTTATCAGTCAACCACGCCTACTTCTGTATTCTTATGGTTATTTTGTTACTGCTTCTACATTCTTGTGGTTATTCTGCTGAAACTATCCTCATATTTTTGGCAAAAGATCCTCTCTTCTATCCTGTTGTTGCAGCAAGGACACAATGTCCTTGTCAGTGGTTGGACGCTGACTGCTGAATCCTAGACTTGCCTCTTTCTCACTTAACCAACGGTATTATGTTGACGTGACCTTTCTCAGCTAGCCAACTGTCCACAAAGCTCTCCACAGACCTCGAGTGCTGTGTCCATCTCTGGGCCCCCTGGGGTGGGAAAGAGGAAGAAATTTGTAGCAGGAGGAGTAAAGAAAGCAAAGGTGAAGCAGAGGGAATGCTGATGGCAGTTTGGGGGTGGCTGCCAGGCAGCCCTGGCTCTGAGCAACAGCGTCTGCAGTGGCACAGGAAACTCCCAGCTGATGGGAACAAACTTTCTGGCTGACTGCAGAGGCCAGGACAAAGCTGAGTGGTTTCCCTGGTGTCCCCCAGGCCTTGCTGGCCCCAGGGGCTGATGGCATTTGTGCTCCCTCAGGTTCATGTCCCCACAGCAACAGCATGGGGGTGTTCCCCCTGCTGTGTGCAATGCAACCAGGGGCTGCTGAGCCTGTGCTGCTGTGTCTGTGCCTGCAAGGATGGGGCACCTGTGTGAGCTGGGGGAGAGGCCAGGGCTGCAGAGGGGGGATGTTTTTGGCAGCTGCATGAGGACGCTCTGGGACGCTGCCCTGGGCTGTGCAGCGCACTGGGGATGGATCAGCCCCTGCTCTGCTGCTCCTTCCCGTCTGCCCCAGGGCCCTTGCAGAGCCCCAGCCATGCTGTTTGCCCCCAGCCTGCCCACGGCCAGCCTGGGGCTGCTCACGGGGGTTTCTGTGCTGAGCATTGGCCTGGCCGTGTTCTTGAGAGAGCCTGGGCAAGGAGCCTGGAGCCCCCAGGGCCTGGCCTGAGGCGTCAGCGCTGCCCCAGCAGTGCCCATGGCCTGTCCCTGCTGCAGCCCCGGCACTGCCACCCCCAGGGCTGTGCCCGGCCCCCAGAGCACTCAGGCCCTGCAGCAACACCAGGGCCACCAGGGCAGCGGGGCAGGGCCACGGCAGCAGCACTGGCAGCACCAAGTGCTGCTGCTGCTGCTGGGCACAGCTGCTGGGCCAGCACTGATCTGCCCCCAGCCCTGCACACAGACATTGCTGCTGCAGCTTCAGAGAAGGGAACAAAAGGGCATCTCTCCAGAAAACTCTGCTGGGAGATCCTTTACTTCTTTTAAAGCCACCTAGAGTACAGCCCCTCATTGACACATTCTGTGGTCACAGGGAAGGTGGAGAGAAACAAAATGAGAAATGGCACAAACAATGATATTTCTTTGTGGAAAATAGTAAAAAAAATTAAAACAAATTAAAAAACACCTATAACCAACCAACAAGAAGTACCAAGGATTAGTTTTAATACAAGTGATTTGCAGAAACTGGACAGCAGTTTAATGTTTTTGAAACCATCCAGTCATCAGTCTCCACACTGCAGCCTTGAGCTCCTGGTTCCTCAGGCTGTAGATGAGGGGGTTCAGGGCTGGAGGCACCACCGAGTACAGAACTGACAGGGCCAGATCCAGGGATGGCGAGGACATGGAGGGGGGCTTCAGGTGAGCAAATGCTGCAGTGATGAGGAACAGGGAGACCACAGCCAGGTGAGGGAGGCAGGTGGAAAAGGCTTTGTGCCGTCCCTGCTCAGAGGGGATCCTCAGCACAGCCCTGAAGATCTGCACATAGGAGAAAACAATGAACATGAAACAGCCAAGTAACAGAAAAGCACTACCCATAAGAAGCCCAAGTTCTCTGAGATAAGATTTGCCACAGGAGAGCTTGAGGACTGGAGGGATTTCACAGAAGAACTGGCCCAGGGCATTGCCATGGCACAGGGGCAGGGAAAATGTATTGGCCATGTGCATGAGAGCAGTGAGAAAGGCACTGGCCCAGGCAGCTGCTGCCATGTGGGCACAAGCTCTGCTGCCCAGGAGGGTCCCGTAGTGCAGGGGTTTGCAGATGGACACGTAGCGGTCGTAGCACATGATGGTCAGGAGGAAATACTCTGCTGAGAGGAAGAAGAGAAAGAAAAAGTGCTGAGCAGCACATCCTGCGTAGGAGATGTCCCTGGTGTCCCAGAGGGAATTGTGCATGGCTTTGGGGACAGTGGTGCAGATGGAGCCCAGGTCAGCGAGGGCCAGGTTGAGCAGGAAGAAGAACATGGGCGTGTGCAGGTGGTGGCCGCAGGCTACGGCTCTGATGATGAGGCCGTTGCCCAGGAGGGCAGCCAGGGAGATGCCCAGCAAGAGGCAGAAGTGCAGGAGCTGCAGCTGCCGCGTGTCTGCCATTGCCAGCAGGAGGAAGTGCCTGATGGAGCTGCTGTTGGACATTTGCTGGGGCTGCACATGGGCACCTGTTCATGGAGAAAGGACAGTGGCAAGTCACGAGAGGCTGCTTGGAGCCAAACCTGGCCCATTCCCTGTAGACAGTCCCTGCAGCTGGAACTCACTCACCCTTCGTCCTGCTGTGGGAAAACCTTTGGCTGGAATTAGAGCACAATCACACTCCTGGGCCACCCTGGGATAAACCAGACTCTGCCCAGAGCAGAGGGATCCCTGAATGTCTCACCCTCTCTAAAGGTCTCTGGGCAAGGTCTCAGCACCCCCTTGTGCCAAGGATGCTCACGGCTCCCTTGGCAAACCCAGCAGCATTTCCTCAGCTGTGGCAGCTCTGCCCTTCCCTGTGGGACATTCAGGGAACTCCCAGAGGCTCTGGCACATATTTGCACCCAGGAGGGCAGCTCAGAGCTTGGCAGGGCACAACAAGGAGATCCCTGCAGGACCCTGCTCTGCAGGACAGCCCTGGGCAACCCTGGCTGCAGCCCCGGCTGCTCAGCCCTGCAGCAGAGCCTGGCAACAGGAGCTGCCTTGGGCTGTGCCTGGGCTGGGGCAGCAGGGAAAGCCAGCCCTGCCCTAGGGCCACAGCCCTGCCCTGGAGCAGCCCTGAGAGTCCTCCTGAAAGGTCCTAAAAGCTGTGGGATGTGCCAGCTCCAGGGGATCCCTGCAGGAACTGCAGCTTCTCTTCCCTCAGCCAGGGAATGACTGTTTCAAACCTGGGCTGATTTCTGCTCTAGTGAGCCCTGAGTGAGCTCTGCCCTGTGCTCCCAGCCCAGGCTGAGTTTAAGCCCTCTGTGCCTCTGTGCTGTGCCCGGGCTGGCTGCAGGCAGTGCCCCACCCCTGCTGGGCTGGCAGAAGAGCTGCTCATCAAGTGAAATGTGCTTTTGAAGCTCTTTTTGGTGACCAGGAGCTGCCTCTGTGCCAGGAGCCCAGTCCAGCTCAGCAGCACAGACACAGCACAAGGACTTTAATGAGCCTCTGGGCCTTTGTGCTCAGGCCCTGAACATCGGTCCCTGAGAGGGAGCTGAAGAAACCTCTGCAGAACTCCAAGGCAGAATCCAACTCCAAAGTTTCTTGGACTTTTAATGGGTCCCACTGAGGGACACGACTGAGCAAGTGTCCCCAGGCCCCAGGCAGAGCAGAGAACTGCAGGCAGTGATGACCGGTGGGGACAAAGAGAAGCCAAGTCTTGGTGCCCTGGGGCACAGCAGGGTCCGTGAGGAGACACCTTGTCCTGAGGCCCTGGGGCCTCCTGGCACAGCCCCAGCCAGGCTGGGCACTGTCAGCCCCTTGTGCTGCCCTCAGCATCCCCCCCTAGCCCACATCCCAGTGGCCTCAAGGATCTGCTGGAAGGAGTCCCTGGGGAGCCTTGCTCAGCAATGGCCCTGGGGGCTCCTTCATGCTCCCTGCAGGGACTGCAGGTTTTTCAAAGGACTTTGGCTTTGGCTTTTGCCTTGGAGTCTCTGAGAGGTTTATTGCAATCATGGCCTCCAATTATCTGCTGTAATTAGTCCCTGGAGAGGCTTTATCAGTAATGACAATCAGTGGGACCATTACTGCTTCAAGGTACTTCGGTTATTTTAAGGGACTTGGTGTTTCCCTATTGATACAGAGTTTGTGACATGTTTGTGCAATCATGGCCCCAATTTCTGCTTTAACGAGTCCCTGGAGAGCTTTGTACTGACACTCAGTAGGGCTCATTGGTACTTTGAGATACTCAAGGTTTTTGAGGTACTTTGGATTTTCCTTTCCACTCTGAATCTCTCAGAGTTTTTTTGTGCCATTCTGGCCTCCAATTCTCTCCTCCAAGGAGTCCATGAGGAGCCTGTGTTGGGGATGGACCTCAGTGAGACCCATTCATGCATTGAGACACTTTGAGTTTTTCCTCTGAATTTGACTCCTGGAAAGGTTTGTGCAATCTCCTCCTGAGCCCTGAACTTCCAGGGCTCAGCTCCAAATTCACCACAGGGCTCATTAGGATCAAGCAAGTCCTGACAAACCATGGCTCTGCCTTGATTTCCCTCTGGTCTGGAGCAGACCATCAGGAAGATTTCCTTTTACAGTTATGGAAAAATATTACAAAGAGCTTCTAAGAAATATGTATTCCTTTATTAAAGGATGTCTTTTATTGCTGTTCTTATTATACAAGATGTGATTGCAGCATTCTGTGATTGATATTGATCCAGGGTCTCTCCTAAGGAGGTCTGGCCAGGTCAGTGAAGTTTTACCTTGAGATCTGACCCAGTGTGGACAACCTTGCCCCACATTCCCCTACCCCATGTGAGAAACGATTTTCACTTTCAAAAATGTAAATGCTTTATTAAGACCGTATCAAAATAAAACAGAAGACTGAAGAAAGAAAAGAATACAGCAGCAGGAGCAAAGAATTCAGTCAGCGTGTACTTATCTATAAAATGAATGTTCTTTTATACCTCTAGCCCCTCCCAAAGTCTTGTCAATTGACTCCTTCTTCACTGTCCACTGGTGGAGATCACTGTCTCACACCTTGATTGGAGGTCAGGTGCTGCCATAGGAACAAGCCAACCCTCCCAAATGCCCCAGCTACTGAGGCCATCCTGTGTTAACAATGCAAGGGGAAGGGGAAGGATAACTGTACATCTACTAAACTTCTCCTAACATATATTTAATATTCACCCCCTAATTGTGAGAGTCAACCATAGGATTACTCATCTACAACACTCCCCCCTTTTCTTTTTCTTGAAGTCATTTTTCTCGAACAATTAAGTAAAAAATTTTCTCTCTGTCTTGAATGAGTCATACCAGCATCTGTTGATGTGGGCAAGGACAGTGGGAACAGGAGAAAAAATCTCAGGTTTTCCATAGGCACACTCATTTGGAATGGACAAAAGGGCATCCCAGAGGTCCAGTATGGCTTTCACTCCCATCTACCGTGCCTATGTGGTCGCTACCCATAGTTGGTGCATCTTAGGGGTGAGTACAGAGGCCAACCCGGTCTTGCCCTCTTTCCTTTGTCTTATTTTCTTGAAGAAGCTGTCCCATTGCCTTTTACAGTCCCTTGTGCACTTCTCCTCAACAGATGCTGGTAATTCTCACCCATGAAAACAGAAAGACAGTTCTCAAGCTGGTTGGTGGAACCTTGACTCTACTTTTTGGGCATCTTGGTGTTTTTCTGGTTGTCTTTCAGTCTCTGCTTGAGAGTCAATCTTGTTTCACCCAGCCTGGATGTTATAGTCCACTCTTTGGGTTCTTCTCCTGGGCCTTTGACTCTGTTGCCATGAGTCCATCCCCGCTCTGCAGCTCGCACGGCCGATTCGGTGGTGAGCAGGACCTGAAAGGGACCTTCCCACTGAGGAGTTAGAGGCCGATCTCTCCATGACTTAATCATCACCCAATCCCCAGGATTAATATTATGGATTCTGAAATCCAGGGTGGTAGTTTGGGGAATTACCCCTTTATGTCTTAGCCCTTCTAAGGTTTGTGCTATAGACATCACTTATTTCTTGGCATTGGCCTCCCCTTCCTCATAGGTGGCAGCCTTCTGGGGTGAGGTCAGGAAGGGAAACCCAAACATCATTTCATAGGGTGAAACCCCCAGACCTGTCTGGGGTTGGGTTCTCATTCTTAATAAGGCCAAAGGGAGACATTTTATCCATGACATTCAGGTTTCAGTCATTAGCTTAACTGGAGCTCTTTTAAGAGATTGATTCATTCTCTCAACCCAACGGGAACTCTGTGGATGCCATGGAATGTGTAATTCCCATTTTACTCCCAGGGCCCGGAACAAGTTTCTGCAATATCTTTGATGTAAGATGAGTTCCTCAGTCAGAGTCAATCCTGTTTACCATCTCATATCGGGGAATGATTGATTCTAGAAATGTTTTACTCACAACATTGGCACTGGCTTTCACAGTGGGTACCACCTCTACCCAATCAGTCAAGTGATCTACTATCACTGGCAAAAACTTCCACCATTGTATGTGGGGAAGCTCAGTAAAGTCTACATCGATGTTTTGGTAGGGCTGTAAGGTTAGTTCTCGCCCTCCTCATGGGTGTTTTCCTCAGGATTTTCTTATTCACTTGTTGACATATCACACACCATTCAGTTAGTTGCTTAGCTATTCTGAAAATTCCAATGAATCCCCAGTCCCTTAGAAATTGACCACTTAACAATTGTGTACCCCAATGTGTTGTTCCATGTATGTCTTCTAGCATTTTCTCGGCAAGGGGTTTATTCAACATTTGCCTCCCATCTGCTAATCTCCACTTCCATTCATTATCTTTCTTGGCTCCTATTTTGAGAAGTTCTTCCTCTTCTGTTCCACTGAATACAGGGACTTTTTGCATTTCTCTCATGGATGTTAATACTATTATTAGTTTTTCTGTCTCTGATTCAGTTGCTGTTTTAGCTTCTAAATCAGCTAAATTGTTCCCTTTTACCTCCTGAGTCACCCCTTTTTGATGTCCTTTAACATACACCACTGCTACTTCCTCTGGTAATTGTAATGTTTCTAACACCTCTAAAATGAGTTTTTCATTAAGCAGTCCCTTTCCCTTTGAATTGAATACCCCCCTCTCTTCCCAAATTTTTCCAAAGGTATGTGCTACTCCGAAAGCGTATTTATAGTCTATATATATTGTTCCCCTTTTCCGTGCTAACATTTCCAGAGCTCGTTTTAGGGCATACAACTCACATGCTTGGGCTGACCAGTTGGAAGGTAACTTTCTCTTTTCTATGGCCACCAACCCTTCATGCACTGTAGCGTACCCCGATACCCTGTGCCCCTTTATTACCCATGAAGATCCATCGATGTACAATCATTTTCCACCTTGGAGTGCTTGATCTGTTAGGTCCTTCATTACTTTAGTTTGATAGTTTATAACTTCTAGGCAATTATGTATAAATTCCTCATCTGGTTCTCCATACAAGAACTGGGCAGGGTTGAGTTCGTTACTCACAATCAGCTCTAAATCATTAGCTATCAAGATGGCTTCAACATTCAACATACAGGAATAAGTGAGACATTTCTCAGTCTTTTAGCTTAGGATACTTCTAAAATGAGTGTGGGGTATATATTTTCAATTCTCCTCTAAGGGTTAATGTCTTGGTTTGGAAAGACAGGTGTCCACTAAGGAAGGCAGGAGCCTCCCTTGAAATGGAAAATGTAAATCCCCTCCCTCTGAATTATTATAATTTTGAAATTAAGAGGCTCTCAGGCAAAGATATTGGAATACGAATAACAGTTCTTTACTAGGAAAACTAAAAATACAAATGAAATAGTACAAACAACAAAAAAAACCTACTGAGTCAGAATACTTGTTGGTCTTGGTAGAGGTCCGATTGAATGGTGGCTGCAGTGCCCCTGCAGTGACAGGTGGGGTTCTCTTGGAGCAGGGATCCTGTAGAAAGGTGTCGTTTTCCTCTGAAGGTCCAGTGGTGGTGTAGATGGGCCTGGTCTTCCTCTGGGAATCCAGTGGAGAAGAAAGCTGCTCCTCTGGGCATCCAGTGGGGCTGAAAGCTGCTCCTCTGAGAATCCAGTGGAAAAGCTGTACTGGTGTCCCAAAATCTCAGATTATATCTCAGTAGGAATGCTTGGCTCCTCACTCTGGGCAGAGCATCTCACAATGAGATTATGTAATTTTTATCAGTCATACAGTGAGACTCAATGGCCAATTAACAGAAGATACCTCCCCAGAGGGGGATTGATTGAGGCAAAGATAAAGAAAACTGCCCAATTAACAAAAGATAACTGCCCCATCTCTAACATATAGGAATTGAAAACACACCCAGCTACATCTTTCAATTTAAGGCATTTACAAAAGTTGCCATTTGAAATTCTGAGTTTGGCTGCCCTAGTTTTTTTTTCTACATGCTCTCGCAGCCCCCTTAAAAACTACCTGAGAGACCTGACCCTCCTTCCAAAGATGATACATCCTCTTTTTATTCTTAAGTTCCTCCAAAACCTTCTTGCCCATCCAGGCTGGGCATTTGCCTCATCGACTTGTCTTTTGGCACACAGAGACAGTCTGTTCCTGTGCCCTCAAGATCATTGTTTTGAAGCATGCCCATCCTTCCTGAACTCCTTTGTTTTTAAGGGCTGCTTCCCAAGGAACTCTCTGAATAAGTCTCCTAAACAGGCCAAAGTCTGTCCTCTGGAAGTCCAATGTAAAAGTCTTATTCATGTTCCTCCTGACTTCACCAAATATTGAGAACTCTATGATTTCATGATCACTGTTCCCCAAGTGGCCTCCAACCACCACATCTCCCCCCAGCCCATCTCTACTTGCAAACAACAAGATCTAATACAGTCCCTCCCCTGATGGGCTTACCCATCTACTGCCACAAAAAGTTGTCCTCCACAAACTCTAAAAATTTCCTGGACTGCCTTTTTTCAGCTGTATTGATTTCCCAACAAATGCCTGGCAGGTTGAAATCACCAACAAGAACAAGAGCTGATGATCCAGAAACATTCTCTAGCTGTTTATAGAATAAGTTGTCCACCACTTCTTCCTGGTTGGGTGGACAATAACAGACTCCCAGTAGGATGTCAGCCTTGTTGGTCTTCCCCCTAATTCTCACCCACAGGCATTCAACTTCATCATCATTAATTTCAATACCTATGGTGTCCAAAGCCTCCCTAATATAAAGGGCCACCCCTCCACCTCTTCTCCCTTTCCTGTCTCTCCTGAAGAGCTTGTAGCCATCCAGTGCAGCGCTCCAGCCATGTGAGTCATCCCACCACGTTTCCCTGATGCCAATTACATCATAGATCTGCTGTTGGACCATAGCCTCCAGCTCTTCTTGTTTGTTACCCATGCTGCGTGCACTGGTATACATGCACCTCAGCTGGGCTGCTGATTTCAGCCCTAACTCAGGCTTACCACCCTTGGGCTTGCTTCCAGACAGCCCAGCTGATTTCCTACCCCCTTCAGATCTAGTTTAAAGCTCTCTCAATGAGTTCTGCCAG